>NW_028261386.1:44502117-44815753 GCF_051295495.1 Thamnophis sirtalis
CCAAACTAGAAAGGGCAAAGAAAGGAAGTAGGCTAACAGTTGTGTAGATTTTCTCACAGAAACCTCTGTATACTTCTAAGAACTCTTCCAACTGATATAATTATATGCCAGAATCCAGGTAATAGCTAATTATTGCCTCACTGCTGGTGCAACTGGTGACAATAAAGGAATGATTTAGTGGCTTTGATGAGTTGTCTTTCTGCAATGGTGCAAATATTTCTTTGGCTGGATATATACCATAAAGCTTAAATATATTTATTCTGATTATAACTGCTGCTCTTACTGCCAATGCACCTGGTTCTTTACAGAGCACACAAGAAAGTAAAGGAGAGAAGTGAAATTTCATTTAATAAAATTTCCGGATTTACCTCAGAAAGCATATTTAAGAAAGATCCAGAATTTATCCATTGGGCACACTTATCCCTTTGGCAACTTAGCTCTTTTGAGGCCCACATTTTTCTTACTCAATGCTTAACTGCCATGTTCTTTACAACAACTATATCCTGATGCTGTTATCCTTTGTGAAATAATCTTCCCTTTCTATTTTATTCACAGGGTATCTGAGAATTGCTTTCAAATGATTCTTTATGGTGCCTTCCTACTTATTTTAATGTTGGCACCACTCCTGTTACTTTTTTTTTAAAGTATGGTTGGTGGTATATTATTTTACATTTTTTCTTCCACCAGCCTGAAACCTCCCTGGCCACCTCTACTACTACATTTGAAAAAGTCCAATGAGAAGACATTTAAACTGAAGTTGTGGGAAGCAGGGAGCACTGAAGAAATGATTTCACAGGGAAAGATGGGTCATTTATCAGCAATTGTTGTCTGTCTCTTAACTAACAATGTACAAGATAATCCAGTACACACCACCGCTGAGAGTTTCACTGACATTTGCTTCTCCTCTGTTTTCTTTTTCACATAGAAAACCAAGGAAAAAGTTTCTGCACAGTGGTAGCTGAAATCCCATCGTGGGTTTGCACTAAGCCTGCAATCAAGACAAAGATATATCTCAACCAGTGGCATATCCTTCAATGTCTGCTTCCTTTCTCTTCTCTTCTTTACTTCCTTGTGTGCTCTGTAAAGAACCAGGTGCATTGGCAATAAGGGCAGTAATTATAATCAGAATAAATATATTTAAGTTTTCTGGTATATACCCAGCCAAAGAAATATTTGCACCATTGCAGAAAGACAACTCATCAAAGCACTAAATCATTCCTTTATTGTCACCGGTTGCACCAGCAGTGAGGCAATAATTAGCTATTACCTGGTTTCTGGTATATAATTACATCCGGCTTGCAACTCAGTCTGAATTGTAAATTGGCTGTCATTTCACCAGATGTTTTGCTAAGTCTCAGAAAGTCAAACAAGATCCATAATTAGCACCCAGCATCCCAGGCCCCTAAAATCAGCTGCTTTTGCAGATACAACAGTCCTTTTATGTCAGTTGCTTACTCCCACTGATGTTTCAGCTGACTGCTATAAGCATGAAGTCTGCTGCTTGCTGACATTCACACTGATTGTTGGGTATTATGTGACCAAACCATCTGATCAAGCAATCTTTTCTGCCTTGGACATTATCTTTAATTGGGTCAATAATCTTGAATAATGTTTCATAGCTTTTTTTATAACAGCAATTAATTGCCATAGTTGCCATTTTAGTTCCAATTTGTTTTTTTCAATAATGTATGTGATTAGTGTTAATACCACTTTATAAATGCCACACTTGGAATATTGCATTCAGTTTTGGTTACCACGATGTGGAAAAGATGTGGAGACTCTAGAAAGAGTACAGAGAAGAGCAACAAAGATGATTAGGGGACTGGAGACTAAAACATATGAGGAACGGTTGCAGGAACTGGGTATGTCTAGTTTAATAGAAAGAACGACTAGGGGAGACGTGATAGCAGTGTTCCAATATCTCAGGGGTTGCCACAAAGAAGAGTCAAGCTATTCTTCAAGGCACATGAGGGTAGAACAAGAAGCAATGGGTGGAAACTAATCAAGGAGAGAAGCAACTTAGAATTGAGGAGAAATTTCCTGACAATTAGAACAATTAATCAGTGGAACAGCTTGCCTCCAGAGGTTGTGAATGCCCCAACACTGGAAGTCTTTAAGAAGATGTTGGATAGCCATTTGTCTGAAACAGTATAGGATTTCCTGCCTAGGCAGGGGGTTGGACTAGAAGACCTCCAAGGTCCCTTCCAACTCTGCTATTGTATTATTGTATTGTATTATTGTATAGTGTGTGGGTGGGCAGGCAGGGTCTGCAAAGGGTGGGTTTCCAGGCAACCCCCAGCCAGAGTTAGTGTTGGGGATGGTAACTACAGTTTACCATGGCTTTGTGAAATAATATTTACTCATTCAATCAATTTCCCATTAAAACATTAAAGAAAATAAACATTAAAACTATTTCATTAACTTTGCAAGCATTGCAATAAGAATTCTACAGAAAAAAATGCTGTTTCTACTTAATCCTACCAAGGCTCATAAATACTGACTGAATTGACTTAAATTTAGGGGATTTTGCCTAATAAATATGTTAAAGAAATCTTTCCTTTGGCTAAGGCCAGGGATGGAGGCCACGCCTCCATCTTAGTTCTCCTTGACCTCTCGGCGGCTTTCGATACCATCAACCATGGTATCCTTCTGCGACGACTACGGGAGGTGGGAGTGGGTGGCACTGTTTTGCAGTGGTTCTCCTCCTACCTCTTGGACAGGTCGCAGTCAGTGTTGGTCGGGGGGCAGAGATCGACCCCTAGGCCCCTAACATATGGGGTGCTGCAGGGGTCGGTCCTGTCCCCCCTACTATTTAACATCTACATGAAACCACTGGGCGAGATCATTCGGAGGCATGGGATAAGATACCACCAATACGCGGACGATACGCAGTTGTATCTGTCCGCCCCATGCCAACTCAATGAAGCGGTGGACGTGATGAACCGGGGTCTGGAAGCCGTTAGGGACTGGATGAGGGCTAACAAGCTTGTACTCAACCCGGAAAAGACCGAGTGGCTGTTGTGTTTTCCTCCCAATAATTTGGCCAGTGTTCCATCACTCAGGCTGGGGGGTCAAATATTACACCCCTCAGACAGGGTTCGCAACTTGGGAGTCCTTCTGGATCCACAGCTGACTTTTGATTACCACCTGTCGGCTGTGACCAGGGGGGCATTCGCCCAGGTTTGCCTGGTGCGCCAGTTGCGACCCTACCTGAACCGGGAGGCTCTCACAACAGTCACTTGGGCCCTTGTGACCTCTAGGCTGGAATACTGCAATGTGCTCTACATGGGGCTGCCCTTGAAGAGCATCCGGCGACTTCAGCTAGTCCAGAATGCGGCCGCGCGAGTGATTGTGGGTGCACCTCGGTTCGCCAACATAACACCTATCCTCCGCGAGCTGCGCTGGCTACCTGTTGATCTCCGGGTGCGCTTCAAGGTGCTACTTACCACCTACAAAGCCCTTCATGGTAGTGGATCTAGGTACTTGAGAGACCGCCTCCTGCCAATTACCTCCTCACGACCCATTAGATCGCATAGATTGGGCCTCCTCCGAGTTCCATCTGCCAGTCAGTGTCGACTGGCAACTACGCGGAGGAGAGCCTTTTCAGTAGCAGCTCCGACCCTTTGGAACGATCTCCCCGTGGAGATTCGTACCCTCACCACCCTCCAGACCTTCCGCACAGCCCTCAAGACCTGGCTATCCCGTCAGGCCTGGGGTTAAAGATTATAATCCATCCCCTCCCGAATGTTGAATGAATGTTGCTTTACTCTTTTAATTATGTATTGTCCTATATGTCATTGTATGTTCCCCCTTCCTATATAAGTTGTAAGCCGCCCTGAGTCCCCTCAGGGAAAAGGGCGGCCTATAAATAAACTTAACCTAACCTAACCTAAAGTTTGAGTTACCACTACGGTTGTTTCTCCACATAAGCCACAAATGACAGGAATTCAATGAAGTACTTGTAAACAAGCATTGCCATGAAGGAAGGTTCTAGATAGTTAATTGCTATGGCAGACACCTTCAGTGACAATTAGATAGGCTTTCATGAAAAATATAAACAAGTTGACACCCAATCAGACATGTAGGGTATATTACAGATCCTGTTGGTTAAAGAATTTCAACTGGTTAGTTCCAGGAAGACCACCTTCTCAGGTGCTGTACCTGTCCTTTAGAACATCTTACCCCAAGAGGTGAAGTCGGCCCCCATTATTCTAAATTCCAAAAGAGGCTTAAGTCCATGCTCTACCAATTGGCTTGGAGGTGGGAGATTGATGTATGATCCTGGGGATGGTTGGTGATATGAGGACACTCCCTCCACCTTTGAAATCTGTAATTGTTTAACTTTTTAAAACTCTGTTTTATCTTTATTTTTAATTTATGCTTTTACACTACTTTTTACATTTTTACTGTAAACCTCTTAAAGTCACTTAGCTGAGATAGGCAGTGTAGAAGTGTGATAAACAAATAAATAAAAGACTCTTAGGGCTAAAGGATAAGAGGTACAGTGAAAGCATGCTTACATATATTTAGGAAATTTCCTTCGTCCCTGAGAGCCACTATATTAGTGCTTACAATTTTATACATTTCTAAAAATATAATCTCTTATTTTTATTTATTTATTTATTTATTTATTTATTTATTTATTTATTTCTCACCTGTATTATTTTTACAAATAACATGGTGCATGACTGAAAGGAAGGAAAAAAATAGCAATAGCACTTAGATTTATATACCACTTTACAGTGCTTTATAGCCCTCTTTAAGCAGTTTACAGAGTTAGCCTATTGCCCTCAACAGTCTGGGTCCTCATTTTGCCAACCTCGGAAGGATGGAAGGCTGAGACAACCTTGAGCCTGGTGATATTCGAACTGCCAAATTGCAGGCAGCTGGCAGTCAGCAGATCTAGCCTGCAATACTGCATTCTAACAACTGCGCCACCATGGCTCTGATGAAGGCTACAGTCTTATAGTTGATTTGCAAAGGTGGACATTACCTCTGTACTTCATCGGGATTTATTCATCATCCTAAACCATTACTTATTTGAACATAAGTTTGTTGGATAATCCACAACTGTCTAGGGTGGCACATCATGTGGTTGACACAAATAGAAGTGACAAGCAGTGGTGTTATAAACCAGTGTTTTTCAAACATGGCAACTTTAAAATGTGAGTTGGACAATTATTGAAGTCCACTCATCTTAAAGTTGTCACATTTGAAAAACAGTTGTAAAACAAAGGGACAAACTAAAAATAAATAAATTTCTCAGCCCAAGTGATAGCCATCAAGATTTCTTAAAAGAACTTAAAGTATGAATTTGTTGATATTTTCATTATTATATGCAATTTCTATTTAAGGCTGATATGCTCTCAATAACTGAAAATGTGAACCTAATTTTTAAAAATGAATCAAGGGGTGGAAAAAGAAACTATACACAAAGTTAGCCGAACATCTAGTGCTGCAAAAATGATTGAAGGAATTGTTAAAAGGGAAAGAAACAAGCACATTTTTAAAAACCAGCCTTGCACAAAAGGTATTAAGATTTCTCTATTGGGAGGGGGTGTCAATATGGAGAGGAAATCTAATATATATTGTATACTATGATGTTTAAACTGCGTTTGGCAAAGTCCTCCTGTGCAAACAATTGCAATGAGATAAGGGAACAGGTGCTTTATGGATTGGCAATTGGTTAAAAGGCAGGAAACAGAAAGAAGGAATAAATATGCCATTCTCAGTTTGCAAGATATTCAAAGTGAGATCTCACAGGGACTAGAATTGGAACTGACTTTGTTTTAATTTGTATATAAGTTAAATACACCTTTTAAAAAAATACAAAAACATTATTGTGTCAACTAATCAGTTTGATGGTGGTTTAATTAATTCATGCAATTGCTAAATCAAAGTTAGCCCAAATCAAGAGAACAGGAAATCGTCTTAATTTTATATGATGGCATATATTTTCCTCACAGTCCTTAAAATACTTTGGAATCAGTGAAAGAAAGTACAATAGAAGACATCATTTTAATTATTATTTTAATTTACAGTATGTACATTGGATTCCCCAACTATAAAATGTTTTATGGTATTTGACATTTCATAGGAATTTGATATATGCGGAGTCATTCAGAATAACTTCCAGTGCTACTTTCTTCATTCACAGGAACTGTCTAGCAAATTAATCCAAATATGAAATAAGGAAGACTTAAGATGGTTGCCTGTTCTCTTCTTCCATTTTCTGCTATGTAGGCCTTTTCTGTAAACTCTGACATCAGGTATCACTTCTTCTTCTTAAATGATACCTCAAGTCAATATTCCTGTTCTTTTGTCCTCAAAGCAAAAAAATTCTGACTTAAAACCATGAGAAACTAAATATAAACTAAGTTTATAAAAGTGCATTACTGTTTCCGACAGGATAATTAGTTGAGCACTTTTTTTCAAAACAAAACCATTTTTCCCCAGAAAGTTCCCATCTGGTATGTTTCATCCAAATTCTTAGCAAAACATTTCCATTTTCTCCTATTTACTTTTCCCAAAACATGCCAGGGTGGATCTGGATAAGTGATTCCAATTTGCAAAGAACTTTTTTTTTTACATAAATAAATATTCAATATCAATCAGATTTAACTATGTTCATTATACACCAGCATCATTCACTGCAATCCAATTAATATAATTATCTCAATAATCAGATAAAAATTGTTATTATAGACTCTTCTCACTGTAATAAATGTTTTATTGGCAATACATGAAAAGAGGAAAATTGCCCTGCTTAAAAATATCTTCTCAAATCAGTCCCCTGAGACATTTTTTAAACTTTAAAGAAACACTAAAATAAACCAATTTATTTCTCCTTTCCATCACTGTTCTGCTGTAATTTTAAAGTTGCAATTTTACTTTTCATATTTCCCTGTTTATTGCGGTCTTTAAGTACACAGGACATATCTATGGATGTGTCTGTATTTCTTTTCAGGAATTAAGAAGCTCTTAGCGTTTCACAGAAAATTATACCTATAGGACTGATATTATTTCTCCTCATATTAAGATTAGGTTCATAATCCAAAACACTGGGGGAAGAAAGTCTCATTTGCCAGTGGTGGGTGGATTTGTGTTACATAGGCAGGGGTGGGATTCAGTTGGTTCGGAGTGGTTCGGGCAAATTGGTAGTTCCAGTGAACAGTTGCCCCTCCCCTCCCCTGCTCTATTCCGTCCTATATTTCCTTTATTTAAAGCCCAGCTGGTTGGCATGGCAGAGCGGATTGCCGCATCTTAGCTGTTTTACTCACCGCGGCTACAGGAAAAGGTAAGATTTGGTGCTGATTTCAAATGCAAAGCGCACATTTTGTAACTTGGAGCGAAGGGAAGGACGCGACAAGAGTTAAGAGGAAAGTGACTTTATTCAGCTCATAGTAAACTGCGATTCAACGTGGCGTGTTTCGCGCCCTACATTTATACCCCCGGGTTTGAACGAGGAGCCAATGGGGCGTCGAGTAGCTTGGCCAATCAGGGCGAGGATTGAACCGGCTCCGCCCGGGAACCAATCAGGAAGGAGTCCTTTGTTCGCGCGCTAGTTTTCCCGCGCTAGTATTCAACACCCCTCCCCCCCCAGTCAAAGAGTTCTTTTGGGAAGGGCAAACATAGTCTTGTAGGTAGGCGGGGCGGTGGCGTTCTCGCCCTGACCTTCGTGGCTCCCCGGCGGTCGTTGACAGGGGGGAACCCGCTGGCGGAGGCGTGTCTGTGGTAGGGCGGTGAACCTGTGGTTCGGGCCCGCGGGAGAGAGCTGGCCCCGGGTCCCCTGTCCAATGTCCAACTGTCTGGGGTGGCGTTTCCGTGGCAGCCGGAGTGTCCGGTTGCGGTCCCGTGCAGTCTGTTTGGGGTGTAGGTTCAGAGTCTCGATAAGGGCTTCGAGGAAAAGAGTAGCCGGTTGAGGCGTGCCTGTCCGGAAAGTTCGCATCGGCTTGCCTCTCGTTCCCCGGGTGGAAACGGTCCGATGGGGGAAAAATCAACGATGTTGGCTCCTGGTGTGAGCGGGTGTGCGCAGGGCTCGGGCCGTCTGTTTCCGCGGGAAGGCGACGCCTTAATTGGTCCACGTGGCGCCTCCATTGTGCTCCGTCGGCCAGGCCGACCCTGAAGGAACAGGGGCCGGTCAGAGCTGTGATGGTTGCGGGAACCCACCGTGGATCCCCGGAAAAGGAGCGGGCCCATACCGGATCCCCTAACTTAAACGCGTGGGAAGGGAGGGCCCCCAGGTTACTCGGCAGATCCCCTGCGTAGAGTGGATGGAGCCTGTCTAGGGAGGTTCGCAATCTCCTACCCATCAAGAGCTCTGCGGGGCTTTTATTCGTCGTTGGGCAGGGTATGGAGTGCTGGCTCAAGAGGTAAGCCGCCACTCTTTCTTGCCAGTCGCCCTGGCCCATGCGGCCCAAGGCTTCTTTCGCTGAGCGAACTGCGCGCTCCGCCCGGCCATTGCTAGCTGGGTGATAGGGGGCTGTGGCCGCGTGTCTGATTCCTTGCTCGGCCAGGAATTCTTGGAACGTGGTGGAGGTAAACTGGGGCCCATTATCGGAAACTATCACATCCGGTAACCCATGGGTAGCGAACATCTTACGGAGGGCCCTCACTGTACTCTCCGCTGTGGTGGAGGTCATGATCACCAGCTCCACCCACTTAGAGTAAGCATCTACCACTATCATAAAGTTTCGGCCGTGGAAGGGACCGGCGAAATCAATATGTAAACGGGACCATGGGCCTCTAGGGATTTCCCACTCGCGAGGGGCGGCTGTGGGGGGATTCGGCCTGGAATTTTGGCATATTCTACATCGGCCTACATACTCTGCGATTTCGGAATCTAACAAAGGCCACCACACATAGCTACGGGCTAACGCTTTCATTCGCGCTATGCCTGGGTGGTTTTTATGGAGTGCAGGCAGGATTCGTGCCCTCAGGGCTGTGGGGATCACTACCCTATCCCCCCAGACAAGACACCCCCCATGAAGGGCGAGTTCGGCTTGTCGCATTTTGAATGGACGGAATTCTTCCGCTACCTTTTCCGTGGGCCACCCCCTCAAAACCCATGAAGCAACCTGAGATAGGACGGGGTCAGCCTTTGTGCAGGCTGCGACGTCCGCGGCCGAGACAGGGAGGTCGGATTCGGCGATGGACAGAACAGAGAGCGCGGGCACGTGGGCTGTGTCCGTCTCTGGCAGAGGGCAACGGCTTAGAGCGTCTGCGTGCCCTAGCTGCTTGCCCGGACGGTATAACAGCGTATACGAATACGCTGTTAGAAACTCCGTCCACCTAGTCATGCGGGGGGACAAAATGGGGGGAGTTGGCTTGTCGCCCGCCAGTAGCCCCAAGAGGGGCTTGTGGTCCGTGACCAGGGTGAAATTCCTACCGTAGAGGTAGTCATGGAACCGCTTAATGCCGGAGACTGCAGCCAGGGCCTCTTTATCGATTTGGCTGTAGTTCCGCTCCGTGGAGGAGAGTGTCCGGGAATAGAAAGCTATGGGGGCTTCTGAGCCGTTCGGGAGGACGTGGCTCAGGACCGCCCCAACGCCATAGGGGGAGGCGTCGCAAGTCAGAATTAGAGGCATCCTATCGCTGTACTGGATTAGGACTGCCGATGAAGTTAAAATATCTTTTATAGCCGCGAACGCGTGCGCTTCACGGCTACCCCATTTCCAGGCCGCTGACCGGTCAAGTAGTCGGTGTAGCGGCTCAGCTAGTGACGCCTTGTGGGGGATAAAAGGGGCGTAGAAATTTAGAAGCCCCAGGAACGCCTGTAATTCCGCCCTAGAGGTGGGTGCGGGTGCGTTTTTGATGGCGGCAACTTTGGAAGGAGTGGGGTGGATGCCTTGGGCATCAATGAGGAACCCCAAAAACTCAACTTTGGGAACAGCAATTTCGCATTTGCTGCGCTTCAATTTCAGTCCTGCCTCCCTAAAACGTGTGAGGACCTCCCGCAGTGTTTTCAGGAGTTCCGAGTGGCTGGGGGCTGCGACCAGGACGTCGTCGAAGTAGGGAACGACGCCTGGGAGCCCATGGAGCAACCGCTCCATGAGGCTCTGGAAAATCCCAGGGGCAACCGAGACGCCAAATTGTAGGCGGCGGCAACGGAAGGCCCCACGGTGGGTGACGATGGTCTGGGCTGTAGCCGCATCGTCGTCTACGGGAAGCTGCTGGTAGGCCTGTGCCATGTCTAGCTTGGCGAAAATGCGGCCCTGTCCTAAGGAGTGGAGTAGGTGCTGCACTACGGGAACCGGATACGGGTTTGCCTGCAGGGCCAAATTGATGGTCGACTTGTAGTCGGCACATATTCTCACTGATCCGTCGGGTTTGACCGGGAGGACTATGGGGGTTTCCCAACGGGCGTGATCTACGGGCTCGAGTACCCCTTGCTCAATAAGTTTGTCCAGTTCTGCGTCTACTTTAGCTCGCAATGCGAAGGGAACCCTGCGTGCCTTTAGTCTAACGGGAGCGACCTGGGGATCGAGGCAGAGGGAAATGGGGGTGCCCTTATAACAGCCCAATGTCCCATCAAATACGTCTGAGAACTCGTCTAGGACGCTATCTACGGCGAGGGGAACTACCCTGTGTACCCCTTCTATGGTGAGGCCCAAAGCGGAGAACCATTCCAACCCCAGGAGAGCGGGCAGGTTGTTTCTAACGACTAAAACTGGGAGTTTCCCTTTAAAATTCCGTATTCCACCCGGATGTGGTATATCCCGGCTGTGGGAATCCCATTTCCCTGGTAGTCTAGGAGGGAGACCCGGGCGGGGCGCAGCTTTCTCTGGGGAACCCCGGGGCAAAGGCGGGAGAACAAAGCCCAAGATAGGAGAGAACGGGATGAACCGGAGTCCACCTCCATTTGGCAAAGCTGACCTTCGAGCCGGACGGCGGTGCTTATTTTCCGGTGGCCGGCAGGAACGTGGGATGCCTGGTAGACCACGCAGTCAGCGCTGGAGGGCTGGTAGGTTGAGTAGCAGTCCTCGGTGCGCTTCGCGGGACGTGGTTGCTGGCGGCGTTGCGGCGCCGGGCGCTGGTTGCTGGGTTGCATGAACGACGGGGCAGGCAGGGGAGCCCGGCATACTCTGGCGAGGTGCCCTTCTCCTCGGCAGCGGCGGCAAACGGCAGAGCGGTACGGGCAGGCTGCGCGGCTGTGGCGGCCGCCACAACCGCGGCAAGGTGCGTTTGATGCTGGCTGAACGGGCACCGGCGGTTGCTGGGGTGGCCTCTGCTTCGGCTGCATCCTCATCTGGCCAACGATTTCCTCCTCCTCCTCCTCGTCTTCGGCAGGGGAGAGATCGTCGACGAGGTTCGTCTGGGTGGACGGCCCCGCGACGGGTTGTGCGGGGGGGTTTAGCTGGAGGCGTTCCATGTCGGCCGTGGATTGTTCGGAGAGTTCGGCTGCTCGCGCTATCTCCACGGCTTGCATCAGGGTAATCTTGTGGTTCCGGAGTAATCGGCCGCGTAAATGCGCGTCGCGGACCCCGCACACAAACTGTTCTGCAAGATTCTCCTCCAGGTCTGCGAAATCACACTGGGCGGCCACGGTGCGCAAAGCCTCCAGGAAATGGCTGATGGACTCGTTGGCCCTTTGTACTCGGCGGCGGAAAGCGAAACGGCGTGCAAACAGAGAGGGTGAGGGAGCGTAGTGGTTCCTCAGCCTGGACATCAGCTCGGCCCACCCAAGTTTGTAGGCTGGCCTCGGGGCGGCCAGGGCTCTCGCAGAGGCGAACATGGACGGCTCGCAACAGGACAGGAAGAAACTGCACTTCTCCTCGTCGGTCTGAGCCTGGTTTTTCGAGGCGATCAGGTAGCACTCGAACCGCTCCATGAACCCGTCCCATGATTCTCCGGTGGCTCCGCCGAATGGCGCGAAAGGAGGAAGCGATGACGCCATCGTGATGTGGAGCCGGAGAGAGGGAGAGAATGACGGAGAAAATTTCGCGTTCGCTGCCGGCGTTCTTGGTCCGAGGATAGCTTGCTAGCTGGTTCAGACGCGGCGGCAGCTGGCTGTTCTTCTCCGTGGTCGCGGGAATCGGAATCCCATCCTCGTCGCCAGTTTTGTAACTTGGAGCGAAGGGAAGGACGCGACAAGAGTTAAGAGGAAAGTGACTTTATTCAGCTCATAGTAAACTGCGATTCAACGTGGCGTGTTTCGCGCCCTACATTTATACCCCCGGGTTTGAACGAGGAGCCAATGGGGCGTCGAGTAGCTTGGCCAATCAGGGCGAGGATTGAACCGGCTCCGCCCGGGAACCAATCAGGAAGGAGTCCTTTGTTCGCGCGCTAGTTTTCCCGCGCTAGTATTCAACAGCACACAAAGCAAACTGGTTGTTACACCAGTTGAATCCCACTACTGAACATAGGTAGCTATGTAACACATAGCTGTTTTGCTTTATAGAGCAAAAACAGTCATTTTTTTGTGGCTGCTGTTGTATATTTATTATTTTTAGGTCCTCAGGAACAGCCAAAAACTGGACAGGAAGGGCGGTTGGAATTTTTCAGACTGATTTACCCTCACAAAAAAAGAAACAGAAAAAAATCTATAGATATATTAAGCCTGTTGGAGAATTAGCGCAACTCTTTTGCTTTCCAACTAAAAATCAACAAAAGCCTGTCCTTTGTTATTTGGCAATTTGCCAGAAATATTCAACCGTGGTATCCAGGGTGTGAGGACTTTAGACTGTCAAGAACACAATGTTGGAGTCGATGTAGCGTACAGGCCATTTTTCCCTATGGTAAAAAATGATTCTCAGCAGTTGTAACTCTGAAACAGAGTGCTTCAAACGGTATCAATAATTATTCTATTTCTGGTAACACCGAAGTCCTTCATTCCTCAGACTGCTCCAGAATCAACCTGTTAATACCAATCTGGAATTTGTTTGTTTGTATGTATGTTTCTATATTTCTTTATGGTAATTCTGGTTAAAACATAAAAAGTTAAAATCAGACATTTAAGCCCGGAAGACATGGGGGGATGAGGGCTGAGTGAGAGGGGGAGGTGGGATCTGCTATTACTCAATCAACCACCTCCATTAGGCTCTTCCACCACTGCAGTCCCAAGCCGACTGGCAGAATCATATCTGCAGGCCCTTGAATTGAATTGAATTGAATAAGTTTATTTATAGGCCGCCCTTTTCCCTGAGGGGACTCAGGGCGGCTAACAACTTATAGGGAGGGGGATACAGACAGTAACATATAACATAACACATAATTAAAAAGTAAACAACATTCATCCAACATTCGGGTGGGGGCGGATCAGATCTTTACCCCCAGGCCTGGCGGGATAGCCAGTTCTTGAGGGCTGCGCGGAAGGTCTGAAGGGTGGTGAGGGTACGAATCTCCACGGGGAGATCGTTCCAGAGGGTCGGAGCTGCCACTGAAAAGGCTCTCCTCCGCGTAGTAGCCAGCTGGCACTGGCTGGCAGATGGCACTCGGAGGAGGCCCAATCTATGAGATCTAATCGGTCTCGAGGAGGTAATCGGCAGGAGGCGGTCTCCCAAGTACCCAGATCCACTACCATGGAGGGCTTTATAGGTGGTAAGAAGCACCTTTCCTTAGGGAAAGATAGGAGGGTTGGGGCCAACCTCACATCAGGGAGCAAAATGTTCCGGAGGGTAGGAGCAAAAGCTCTGAGGTCCTCAGAGAAGGAATAGTGGAATAATGGAAAATGTCATCATGATATGAAACCAAAGGAGGAAAAAATAAAGCTAAAGCATACAGTGAAAGTGCAATATACAGTGTGAGTTTTTCCTGTTTTTCCACATTTCTTTATTTCTTCCATATTTTGTGGTTATAACACCAAACACCCAATAATTTTGCCTTTTTCAATTTTCACAGTATTTACAGTATATACTGCATACAACAGTCTGTACACAGAACACAAAAGTTCTTCAGTGAACAAGCATAAAGGTACTGATAATTTGCCAATTTGATTTGACTGTTTTGTCTTGTTGCTCAGAAGCAATTGGTCTACATAATTGTTATTTGTTCTTGTCACTTGCCTCTTTTTGGTTCTTTTTATCTTATTGTCATTTATTTAAATTATTTAATTCAAACAGAATCAGAACAGTTGGAATAGACTATTTAGGCACCGAATTTAGTTTACTGCTTGGCCCAGGAATGAAATTTAAAACATCCTTGACAAATGTCTACTTAACTTCTGCTTATCTATGCATTGTACTGAAAAAGGGTACTACATTGCCAATTTTATGCTGAATGCCACAGGCTCCCATGCAAAAGTTAAAGGATTGCATCCAGATTACTTCCAATTCATCATACACACTTGATATGTAACCACTGCTATTATGCTACAAAAATAGTTTTTAACATTATTATTTCCAAACAAACAAACCTAGACTATTTTAATATACAAGCAGAACATAAGAAACCAATCAGATTCTGCAAAGAATTGGACTCATAGATTCAAGCAATATCATAAACAAGATATGTGGGTGCAGCCAAGTGTGCCCCAGGTACAAATATATAAAATAAGAAAAAAATATTAATGAAAATCCTGCATTGCTTTGCATCCAACAAAGTAGCCACATATATTTGTTGAAACAGTTTTGCAGTATATGTTAGGAGAGAAAAGGGAAGAAGCAATATGTGGGCTGATTAACCTCCATACATCTTCTTCTGAAATGTGTTTGAGCCTTGAAAAAATTGTTTATCTGATGTTATAGCAAACAACTCTATTTGAAATGTGTCAGAATTCAATTCTACTCTATTCCATGCTCAATTTAGTACTCATTCTTTCAGTAAGGCAAAATAATGACATTCTTAAATCCGTTTGCTACCAACTTAGTTTTAATAAATGTTAGCTTTTCTCCGGCAGAAGCCTAAAATATACTGTATATTATTCTATAATGATTTTGTTTCACTCAGACTTGTAAACAAAAGGATAATTAATTATATGCTGAATTTGAAGTTATTATAAGAAAATGTGCTAAAATCACTGCACACTGCTAATCAAAATTTTTAGTCTTGGAAAGTTTTTCCCCAGTTTATATACATCTATACATATACATGGCTGCAACAATTTTGTGAGATATGTTTCATAAAACAAAAACATACATCTTGAAAATATATTTTCCCATTTGTAAGAACAGTTTCAGACTTAACAGAATACAACAATGTCAATATTGGCACATTCCATCTCTACTCATGAGAATTTTTGCAGAAAGTTACAAAAATATAAATATATATACAAAGGTATAGGGTAGTAGATCTCAAACTATTAGTGGTAAAGACTAATCCATTATGGACTGATTCTTTTATAAAATACCATAACATGAGTATGTAGTTTGTGTCACATGACTTACTCCATGTGTTGGACAGCACTCAAACCAGTCTCTAACTTTCTCCAGTAAGATGAGTCCAGTAATCACATGCTTAGATGTTGTAAAATTTCAAATTGCTACAAAATTTTGTAAACACTCTAAAATTTTGTACTCATCTCATCATGGAGTAGTACCAAAAACTTTTCAGACAAACATTGGTCCTTGGTCCACAAATTGAATAGCATGTTAAATAGAGGATACATACAATATACTTTATTTTATTTGAATTCGTTAAATGATTTGCTCTTCTGCAGCTTTCTAAAACTGTTCTGAATGTTTATATACTTAATTTGGGAATTAAATATAAGTACTTTGGGGAAGATTAAGTAAAAACTATTTTCCACAACTCCCAACTTGTGAGATCATTAAATTTTGTGGTCACTGGCATTTGTTCTATTTCAATGAGTTTTACCATCTATTTCTAAATACCGTATCTAGATTTTTGTTATTGACAATCCTAAATAATTAGGAAAGTCATATAAGACAGGATGGAAAAGTTAACAAAAACCATTTAAAAATGGGAACATTGCTTCTTGGAATTGGTAACATGAGTGATCCAGGTTTATTATGAATCATAGAGTGAATATGAAGGGATGAGGTGACTCTAAAAGAATCTATTTCTCCATACACCAATCTCATCAGCATTCTAGCGCTCTCTTGTCAAAAACAGAAACAAACAATTAGAAGGAGTGTGGGTGTGAACTGCTCACAAAAATGTCTTGGTTTTAATACATTTAAACAGCTAGACTCCACCTGATTTTTTTTTTACCATACAGTAGATTAATATAGCCCTTCATAAAGAAGAAAACAAGTTATCCAAACACGACAGCCTTTTTGATGCTGCTGAAAAGACCAGCAAAAGAATCCCTTTCAGCTCAGATTAGGTGCAGGTTTAGACAAAAATAAATCCTGATATGCAGAGGTCATAATTAAAGAGAAAGATTATAATTTTGCTATAGTTTGCTGTGTACATCTAAGCACATGAAACAGTTTTTCCAAGGAGCAGTTGGAAACCTATTCTAGATGTTTCCCAGTAATTCTCACCTACAAACCATCCAACTGATTTGCCACCATGCAAATCAGTTGGACACAATTGGAACAAAATATAATACCTTGCCTCTGATTTGTTTACATCTTTAAAGAGCAAGTCAGAGGCTGGAATCAAGAGTCAACGAAGCACGAAAAGGTCAGAAGCTTTTCACATCAAATAAACAATTAAGTTAAAAGTATTATTTTCCCTAGTTCATGAAGTTCAGAGTTCTCAGCAAGAATTTCAATATATCATTTCAGATGGCTGCTGCACTGAGATAATAATAAATGAAAAACTATTGTACACCTTTTGGCTTTCCACTCAAGTGGCATGATTACAGAAAGTGTATCAAGATAAGTTGATCTGAAAGTTGATTTTTAGTTGGTTCCTGTTGGTTGCCTGGTTTTGGTTGTAATTTGGGTTTTTCTTTAGTTTTACTAATATACAGCATGCCAATCATTCATGTTGGGCAACCATACAAATCTAAATAAATAAATAAATTCTTCTTGCCAAGAAGACTTGGAAACTATAGCGTAATGTAGTACAGTTAGCATGCTAAGAATTTTCCGTCCATACTGTTTGTTATCTAAAAGTACAATTCCAATAAGCTCTTTGCTCTTTTTTCCATCCATTCCATAATGCCTTACCCTTTTTCGCAAATTGTAGGTCAGGATGAGATTCCTGGAGAAAGAATGTGAAAAGGCTGTGTAGAACTCCAGCACTTTCTGTAAGGCATCCCTTTTAATAACATGAAGGTCACAGTAAGTCAAAGCCCTTACATTCGCACACGACTGGGCAAGAGTTGTTTCTTTCCAGAAGACATCACCAAAGACATCCCCTTTGCCTAGGGGGGGTGAAAAATCTGCAATCAATTAATTGCTTTCATGTTAAGAAAATTATCAAAATGTACCTGCAAATAATTCCAAAAAGTTTCCACTATTATTAAAAGTATATGCAACATCTTAAACTAAAATGAGAGACTGGATCCAACTTTCGTCTAATAAGCAGCCAATGAATATCATTTTTATCAGCACTGCCAGGCATAATCAATAACCAAAAATTTATATAGATTCAATAAGTGAGATTCATTATTAGAATAATTTGCATTCTTTTTTTAAAAAAACCGACTTATTTATTTATAGCTATATTTTATGAACATTGTAGGTTCACAGTAATTATAAAATATTGCAATAAAACAGCCACAGTAAATTAAAATAAAGTTCAAGTAAAAATTACATCGTATAACCCTGCTAATGTCTTAATTCACCCAAATGAATTGATCTGAAACATTTGGTGGGACAGACAGAAGAACATAGTGAACTTTGTAGTAGTTTCCGGAAGTTCTATCAGTGTAGCCAATGTCACCTCCTGGACTAGGATCGTCTCAGACAAAATAATCCTTCCAGACCCCACACCTCTCATTTCCTGGAAATGGGGTACTACCAAACACTTCTCCTGAGAAAGACATCTTGGAAGATTAAACCCAGCTGGAGGACATGGTGCTGAGCAGTGGTGGGATTCAAAATTTTTTACTACCAGTTCTGTGGATGTAGTGTAACTTGGTGGGCGTGACATGGTTTGATGGGCGTGGCAGGGGAAGGATACTGTAAAATCTCCATTCCCACCTCACTCTAGGGGAAGGATACTGCAAAATCCCCATTCCCTCCCGATCATCTGGGACTCCGGAGGCAGAGAATAGATGTGGAATAGATGTGGGCATGGCCAGTCAGAGGTGGCATTTACCAGTTCTCCAAACTACTCAAAATGTCTGCTATCGGTTCTCCAGAACTGGTCAGAACCTGCTGAATACCACCTCTGGTGCTGAGGAGATCCAGGTGTCAAGCCTTATTAAGTAATACAATGTATATCAAGATATTTATACTTAACTCATTCTTCAGTATAATAATTTTGACAAAGGTGTCTATGGATATATGACAAACATTATAAATACTATCTAAAAGCTTGATTTCTTTTCTTTTACTGGGCTTCACGGCACAGAAGGCAAAATAAATAAGTGTCATCTGAGATTCTTGCCTCAGTCATATTCTCTTCAGCCATATTTTGATTTTATTTTAAGACCAACTGTCTTAAAGCATGTCTTTTAAGTTCTTACATTCACATCTATTTTTTCCTTTTTTTTCACATGAAGAAATTCTGAATGTTAAAATGTATCTTAGTAAAAACATTCAGAGGATAAAAGGATCTTGCTCCCAGAATCTGAAAGAACATTTATTTTGTCAAATGTCTGTTGTGTAAATATATGATAGCAAAATACAGACTAATGACCACAATTGAGCCCAAAATGTCTGTCACTGAGACATTTATTAAATGATTTCCCCCATTTTATGACCTTTCTTGCCACAGTTGTTAAGTACATCACTGCAGTTGTTAAGTGAATAATATGGTTATTAAGTGAATCTGACTTCCCCATTGACTTTGCTTATCAGAAAGTTACAAAAGGTGATCACATGATAGCGCAAGTGTCATTAATATGAGTCAGTTGCCAAGCGTCCAAATTTTAATCATGTGACTATGGGGATGCCACAGCGGTAGTAAGTATGAAAAATAGTCATTATAACTTCAAATGATCACTAAATGAACTGTTGTAAATCAAGGATTACCTGTAGATAGATATGTTCCCCAGATCCGAAACAAAACAAAATCTTAACTCTTTTAATATTTATTTATTTAATTTCCTGCTTTTATTACTTTTTACAAATAGCTCAAGGCAGCAACACACAAAATATTCTTACTGACTCCTATTTTCCCTACAACACCCACCCTGTGAGGTGCGTTTGGATGAGAGAGAGAGAGAGAATGATGGCCCAAAGTCATCGAGCTGGTTTTCATAGCTATGGCAGGATTGAACTCATGGTCTCCCACTTTCTAATCTGGCACCTTAATCACTCAACCAAACTGGCTCTCTTTTGGGAATCAGTTTAGATTAATAAGAAATTAGGTTTAACTGAAAATGTTCAAAATAATTGCAGCTGTAGAAAGGATTTTTATTAGTTTTTTTTTAATAAGAGGTTTCTATAGTTCTTTGCTGTGTCACTTTCATATTGCACTCATACGTGATATAGCATGCACTATTTTCTATGGTAGCACAGACCCACATTATTTGGTTGGTAGCTACATGGGCTCAGTTTGACTACATGAACACCAGTTGCTGAGTATTTGAGGATATAGAAGAGTAGCTAGATTTATCTGGAGCACTTATGGGTTGAAGGTTCAGGTAAGAAATGTCTGATGATGTTAGGAATAGTTATTCATCTGGGTTTAATTCTGGATTAACGAAACTTGAACAAATCACAAGCAGAAACCATATTAAAACTGAACAGTACTTTCCTAGACCTATGTTGAGGTCCTTTCTCCTTTCCTTTTTCTAATGGAAAGTAGCAAATCTGACCTCAGTTTTTTTTTTAATCCTACACAAATAGATGGTATTTTCAGAGGGAGAGCTCTTTTGTTTTCTAATGGAAAACACCAAATTTGAGTTTATTGTTTTAAAAAAATCCTACACAAATGGTGTTTTCAAAGGGAGAGCTCTTACTGTTATCACTCAAAATATATTATGCAACTATTCCATTTTTCTCTCTGTTAAAAGGTATTTTATGGAAAAAGACAGAAACACAAAAGAGTTAAAGATATAAAAAGGAGAGAACCATCTTGAACATCCCTGCTCCAAATTCCATGAACAAAGCAAGATGAATAAAAAGCCTCTGGAAACACCCAGAAAGTGAAGATTGGGGAGGGGGGGTACCCTTTTTAGAAATATGAACTTTGAAGCATCCTAGCTTTATAATTACACTAGTCCATATATTGTCTTAATTTAAAATTGAAATAAAAACTAGTTGACACCAGGGGTGGTATACACTTACCTTCCCTACATATGTGCGCGCTCAATTCGCTCGCACACTCCACATCTGTGCATGCGCACAGCCTTCCATGCATGTGCTTTTGGGGAAAGAATGTCCTAAATGGAATATCATAGAGTCAGGGAGGGTGGGCGGAGCCAACTGCAATTTCTGCTACCAGTTTGGATGAACCAGTCCGAACCAGTAGAATACCACCTCTGATTGACACCAATTTTCTCCATATTTACAAACCCGAGGAGAAGAAAGATGTCTTCTCACGTTGGACAATGTGTATTTGCCAGGAAAGGGAAAATCAGAAAGGCAATTGTAAGTCTAATGGTTCAGGATGCCAGCGCTTCTCTTTGAAATCAAATCAGAGCAACCAGCCTTATTGCTGGATACAGTGAGCTGGTTGCCTTTAGTCTCCAGAAGCTAAGTAAAGATTGGATTATTAGAGCTACAATTTGTTGATCACGCTAAAATACTGTGAACTGTAAATATATATTTTTATGCGGGGATTTCCTGCAACCTGAACATTTTTTCCAGTTAAAAATGGTAGAAAGGCATATTTTACATGAATTAGGATAATAGCCTATGTTATGAAGCTAGTATGGATTAATGTGCATTATTCAATTGAAATTACTATATTTTTCAGAGTATAAAACACACCTTTTTCCCGCAAAAAAGAGGCTGAAAATCTGGGTGCACCTTATACACTGAATACACTATATTTTTGCAGAAATTCCGCCTCCTTCACCAAAATGGCTGTGCATAGCTTTTAGAAGGCTTTCAGAGACCTCCTGCGGGCTTGGGAGGGAAGAAATGAGCAAAAAATGGCCCATTTTTTGCCTCTTTCCCAGTCCCTAGCAGCACTCTATAAGCTTCCTAAAGGCTATCCATGCCCTTTTTTCGAGGAAAAAAAGGGGGGCTGTTTTTGTGAAAAATGGGTCGTTTTTTTCTCATTTTTGCCCCACTCCCACCCCCCAGGAGCACTCTACAAGCCTCATAATGGCTATTCATTCCCCCCCCTTTTTTAAGGGCCCATATTCATGAAAAATGGGCCATTTTGGGGAGGTTTTCAGAGTGCAGAAACTTTTTTTAAAAAAAATTCCTCTTCAAAACCTTGCTGCGTGTTATACTCCGGTGCGTGTTATACTCCAAAAAATATGGTACTGAGTCTCAATGCTCAGATTCAATGCTAGTTTACAGTATACTGTCTACTTATATGGTTAGTGGGCTTACTTCCAGAAAAGTATGCCTGTAGTTGGAGCAATTGTCTGCTCTCAAGAAAGAATGGCAGAATTCCAATACGTTGTTAACGCCCTGTAACTGGCCATGCACTACTCATTTCATGATGTAATAAAAACATCAGTCAATATTTTACTATGCATTTATACAATATATAACTGAAAAGTAACATTCAAGTGGATTCAATATTCCCCATGGTCTGTTTTCCCCAACCTTCCAGATATGTTGAGCTTCAATTCTCAGGATACCCAGCTAGGATTTCCATTTAATTGCGGCTTAGTCATTTGCTCTTGATTTGACAAAATTCCAAGTGCTGTTTGTAGATTTGCAGAGTAAGATCCCTTGCTTTTCTGGGCAAGATTGAGATATTTTTATGTTTTTCTATAAATCTATTCCTCTGGGATACAACTAGCATCTCTGGCATCTCTATATAAATGAGGTAAAGCAATAAAGCAAAGCCATTTCAGATAAACATTACAAGAACAACTCTATCTGAACACGTTAAGATGGCAATTAGATAAAATTAAAGCAGCAGGATTTTCCTTCCCTGAAGCAAATGGACCATTTAACACCCTCCTCATACAGAACAAAAGATACACAAAGTTCTCCATAGGAATAACATTATTTTCTTTAAATTCTTCCTCAGGGATTATGGTTATGTAAATAATAACTTACTCTGGAGATCTGAGGACACAAAAGCCATGTTTGCCTTCAGTGCAAAGTATTATCTTATTCAGAGTAAATAAATGAAACCACCCATCCCCTGGTGATGGTAAACAAATTAAAACATTCAGATTTGCGTCAGAAAAGTAGGCTTTTTATACTTGCTGGTGCCACTGTCATATAATAACCCTTTTATTCATAATGTTTTATATTAAGAGGCATTTCCCAATCTGGCACAACTGGGTCATCTCACTCTAGCCAAATTTCGGGATAGCAGGTGAAAAACAGGGCCTTGGCTCCTCCGATAAACCAATTTCAGAAATTATACATAAGAAAAAAAAAGAATCCTATCTCCTTTGGCCTCAGAGGGGAGAGAGAGATATTCATGAAGTTCCTGAAGAGAATGTGGAGTAGTGCAAGGAACATGGGATCACACAAAGCCAGCAATCCTCCGAATCTAATCCAGGCTGTAATAATAGGCACATATATTTGGGACTAAGCCTTACTAAAGTTCATGGGACTTAATTCTGAATATTCCTACAACTGGGCTTTTATCCTCTTTCCCCCAGTTACTTCTCCCAGGCTTATCTCACGTTATTTAAAAGCTGTTTGATGTTGAAAGAAGCTTTCAGGGGACTGTACGTGAAAGACAGGATGAAACTTCTTCTATGAACTTCCTTGATTTATCTTAGGATCAAAGCCAATGTTTATTAAAATAAATGTCACACTGTCCAGGATAGCGTCAGTGTAAAAACAGACCAGCAGAAGCTAATTTTCTAATAATGGAGAGTTATCATAGTTACATTATTTAGAGTATTATTCTAGTTTTAAACAGAGTGACAGAAATCCTGTTTATATGAGAACTATTGATTAATAACCTCCCTGTGAAAGAAAAGGAAGAAAAAAGGAATATTCTATGCATATTTGCTGATGTTTGACATTAGTACCTTAAAAAGTAGCATTTCACCTTTTCTTCATACAAATTCTATCCACATTTCCTTCAGTCTCAGGATGTCTCCCACTAGCAGGTTCAATATCATTAACAAAAAGTCTCCCCAAAACTCCAGTATCTTCTCTTAGGTGGTGCTTCCTGGCCAACTCTATATTCTTACATTGTTTATATAAAGAAGAGGGAGTCAAACTATTCTCCAAAGCAGCTTGAGTAGAACAAGAAGCAATGGGTGGAAACTAATCAAGGAGAGAAGCAACTTAGAACTGAGGAGAAATTTCCTGACAGTGAGAACAATTAATCAGTGGAACAACTTGCCTCCAGAAGTTGTAAATACTCCAACCCTGGAAGTTTTTAAGAAGATGTTGGATAACCATTTGTCTGAAGTGGTGTAAGGTTTCCTGCCTAAGCAGGGGGTTGGACTAGAAGACATCCAAGGTCCCTTCCAACACTGTTATTCTATTCTATTCTATTCTATTCTATTCTATTCTATTCTATTCTATTCTATTCTATATACAAGGGAGAAAAATGTCCTTTAATTTAAAAGCCACTAATAAGTTCATTCACAATTTTAAAAAATCAACATGAAACATGCAAGTCAAAGTACCATGGATTACCTATAAATTCAACTCTTGGGTGAGTTTGGGTTTTCTTTTTGGGGTCCTTCTGTTACAGGGAACAGAAGTGTGTTTTAATTAGTGCTAGAAACAGACTCAAATTACTGCTGGCTCTTGTCTAAGAGAAAACTGTCATGTTTTTTCTTCTGTCCCAGTAGCCCTTGGTACATCTTGACATCTGTTTAGCACTCAGATTTTTTCCCAGGCAAGTCTACATTACTGCACAGCAACTTAATAACTTCTTCAATAGCTTCTAAGGCTATTAACTCATAGCAGAGTCAGTAACCTACCAAAATTCATTACAAAATTCCAGCAAGCATTTAAAATCACAGCAGCTTGAGAGTGCAGAGACTCAAAAATTCAGCTTTTATTATACCCATACATGTATATAATTTATTATCATTATCCTTTCTTTATTTAACTATATCCTATATCATAATATTTTACCATTAATAATTAAAACTTAGCTGTGTCTAATTTTGTTCTTTTTTATTGTTATTATTATTAATAACCTTTATATATAGACCAAAAGGATTTCTAGCCTTCCCTTCATGGGTAACATTCAATATTCATATCCAATTATTACTTATCTTAACACTACACATTGTATACATTACATTATATGGGTATAATATAACGGAATTGGATGTAAATAGTAAACAGGGATTTGGAAAGGAGGATTAGAAAATTTTGGTATTAAATATTATGGATGTTTAGCTAGAATAGGGTATGAGGATTCAATGTTAATGGAGGATTTTATAAATAAGTAAATGAAATGCCAGTATGTGGTTATGTATTAAATCTTGGTATATTTTATGATGAAGGACGTTTAAATAATCATAGTCAAATAATCATAGTCAAATAATCATAGTCAAAAAATGGAAGTATGATGATGGTAATATAATAAATATCCAAGTTGAGATATTAGAGTTAATATGAACTATATTTGATGATGGTGGAAGAGATGCACAAAAGCCTTTTGCAACCAACTGATATACTTTCTACAGTATGTAAAGAAGGAGGATTTGTATGTTTGTTTTGAAAATAAAAATATATTTTTTTAAAAAATTCAGCTTTTAGCAAATTTAGTTATATGATTCTATGTGAAGGCGGGTAGCAAGATAATAGAGGTAGTCCTCATTTAATGATTGCCTTGTTTAGCAGCTATTGGCAGTTATGGTGGTAATTGAAAAGTAACTTTGTGACCAATCCTCACATATGCGAGCATCCCAGGTCTGTAAAGCAAAGGAAAGCAGAAGTAAGATTGTAAGCATAACTGTGGTTTCCCAAAGCTCATCCATAGTCTGCCTCCCATATATTAATATGGGAACTCAAAATGTGATTCAGGAAAGTCTGCCTGTTGGTCTGCCTCAGCATTCTTACAACATGAGGCAGAGCTCATTCATCACATCAGCTCATGAATGCTGTGAAAGAAAACTAGTGAGAGGTCACTTGCTGCTTCAGATCTTATCTCCCCACATGCTGAGCTTCCAACCATCATCTGGATTCAACATGGTGTTGTGGCTGGGAAGAGGGCAGAGGTAACTTTTTGATAGATGACCTACCATCCTACTTCAGGCTCCTTGCTCGCCTCAAGCTACCACCTAGTGCAGATGTCCAGAAGGAAGGAGTATGTGTAGCTCAGCTGAAAGCAACTAACAGAAGCTAGGAGAGTCTACTCCTACTGTGTCATCCAGCTCAGTCACCACAAAGGGGTTGCATATCAGAAGGGTTCTTTCAGGAGAAAATGGTTTAGAAAAACCCCTGGCCTCAGTACCTGCTATGATTCGAAGGTTGCATATGAGTAGGTATTCATCAGAAATTATTAGCCTGACACTTTTGAGCCAAAGTTTGGAGGAAGTAGGACTGTGCACAGTGTTCATAAAAGCCCAATCAGTCCTTTAGTTTTATTTTAACTTAATATCATTTTTGTTAGGAGTTATATCTACACAATCTCCTTGCAACAGGGAAAATATTATTCTAGCTGTATTATCTATGTAAATATATATCTTTAAGACACAAAGGACAGTTCACCTCACATGTATAACGCTACTGCAGCCAACTTTATATTGAAAGTAGGAAGCTGTGCCTCCTAGAACAATATTTCATTTGATTAGGTTATTCTTCTTGGCTAACAGAATACATTTTGTTCCCTTGTATAATAAACATACTATAAATCAAGTTTATCCAAAGGCCAAGGGAAAATATGCTTTCAATTCACAGGTTTATAGGTGAAACAAAAGATAAGTTACCAACTCCAGCTCCCCAAAAGCCTCATAACTCTCCTCTATCACTGAGGTGGACCAAGAGAAGGCACAAAACTTTCTGTGATATCAAAAACCAAAAGAGGAACACACGCACACCCAATTACAAGCCCAACAAGCAACCCAATCACCATGGCCAACTCGCTGCGGGATAACTTGCCGCAGGACAAAAATTACATAATATAGAAGAAATTGTGAAATAACATCATTAAAGAAAGGATGCAAAAAGAGGGACAAAATTAAATGTGAATGACAGAAAATTAAAATAATTTTTAATTATTTTAAATAATTAAATAAAATTGTTGAATTATCCTACAATGTGTTTTCCCATGGTGAATGGTGAATTGGCAGGAGTGAATTGGCTGTAAGTTGGTTGTGGCAAGTTGTCCCATTCCGACTCAAAAAAGGCAAACAGATCAGATGTGGGTTCCTCCGGGTTCGGCCACAGTTCAGCCAAGTTGGTAGTAACTCGGCCTGCCATGTCCCCGAACCGGTTCTATTGGTGGTGCCATATGTGCCACCATCTTGTTTTTTATCATTTTTTACTACTGCACATACGTGTGTAGCATGCATCAAGTGTGTGTGGCATGCATGAAGCACATGTAGCATGCATGAAGCACATGTAGCATGCATCAAGCACATCCCTGAGTGAATCGGCAGTAGCAGAAGCTTGAACCCACCCCTGATGCAGATATATACCAGTAGCTAAAAGGAATCCTTATAATATCTTTATAAAATAATAATATTATAAAATCCTTATAATAAAATCAACAGCCAGGGATTATTGGCTCTCGAAAACTGCATGGCAGACAAGGCATCCCTGAATCACCTATGCTGGAGTGCAAGCAATTCTACCAAGTAATGTTCTTTGCTTATATTCGGAAGCATGTGGAAATGTGGCAAATGTTTTCAATTTAGACATTACTCTCTTCCTATTAGCATTATGAGTGTGGAGTCCTTGATGCTCTCTGAGCCTGGTCGTTTTCTTGCAGATGTTTCATTACCTAACTAAGTAATGGAACATCCGCAAGAAGACAACCAAACTTAGAGAGCACCAAGGAATCCACCGTTCAACCCCGAGCTTCAAATACTCTATTAGCATTATGATTGTATCAAAATGCAAACAGCCTGACTGAGGCTCTGTACATGGGTATGTTGTGAAAGTGCATGGATTGTAGGTCAGGATCTTGTAACAGAGATTGTAAGTTTTCAGATGGCTGCACAGGTCAAACTATTGACTTTGAAGAACTGTGTAAGTGGAGCTGAGCAACTAAGAGGGGTTGGGGAGGTGTGTCATGTCTTGCCAGCTTTTGTTAGTGTCTTCAGTCAATGGACGGTCTTGTGTGCACTAGACTAAAACAAGACCAAAACCATACCAGAAGATATCACAATGAAAAATAAATAAATTTTAGCTATGGGAGTAACAACAATAAAGAGAAAGCTCAATACAAGTAGTCCTCGACTTACAAAAGTTCACTTAGTGACCATTAAAAAAATGACTTATGACCCTTGCAGTATCCCCATGGTCATATGATTTACATTCAGATGCTTGACAACTGACTCACATTTATGACGGTTACAGTGTCCCGGAATCATGTGACCATCTTACCCCATCTTCTGCAAGCAAAGTCAATGAGGAGTCCAGATTCACTTAACAACCGGGTTATTAATTTAACAACTGTTGTGATTCACTTAACAAATGTGGCAAGAAAAGTCACAACATAGGGCAAAACTCACTTTCACACTTAGCAACATAAATTTTGGGCTCAATTTTGGTCATAACTTGAGGACTACCTATAATAAAATTAGCACCAAAACAATAAATGTCCAAAAACATTACTACAGTTTTCAAAAGAGCTGAGAAAACTAAAAGGCCAAAAAAGAAGGTAGCATAGGTGCCAGGTAAATTTTTCTACAGAGGACATTTCATAAATAAGAGTACCCACATAAAAAAGATAAATCTGTCCATAAGTTTAGTTTTCCACGATTCCTTTATCATTTACTAGC
This sequence comes from Thamnophis sirtalis, assembly GCF_051295495.1. Lineage (NCBI taxonomy): Eukaryota > Metazoa > Chordata > Lepidosauria > Squamata > Natricidae > Thamnophis > Thamnophis sirtalis. Next base: position 44,530,094 of record NW_028261386.1, read on the forward strand.
TGATAACCCCAGTGTTGCCTGGGTATTTATTTATAGGGTGAAAATGTCCAGATCAAATGTAATTTCTAATGTTGGATTTTCCCCCTTAGCAGAAGGAGCCTTCTTGTAGCGTACTGTGAAGCTGTTACCATGGCAACTCCACTGCACTGTACAGTAGAAGCCCTTTTATGGCAGTACAGTAGAAGCCATTTTAAGGCACAACAGGCTGTATCTTAACAGAACGCATACCCCATGGGGTTTTGGGGGTGTCTTATCCCTACAATATTTTTTTCCAGAGCGTAAGTCATCTGTGTACCAAATTTGGTTGAAACTGCTTGAGGCATTCCAGAGTTATGCTGGAACATACACACACACAACCATTTATATAGATAGATTAAACAAATGTTGCTGTTTGAAAGAATGTGGAAGGATCCTCTGGCCAAATCTAACAAGCAGACATTTTGTTTTATACTTCAGTTCCAATACTAATTATTGCTGTATAGTCAATGTCCACATTGCTAACATATTGTGAACCTTCCACCAATACAAATTACAGTTTGTATCTCAACACAGATATACTCGCAGATAAAATATAGTAGAACTTACCCAAAATTGCAACAACTTCATCATCTTGGATCACCTCCAAGGATCCTGAAACCACAAAGCACAGATTGTCCACGCTCTCACCCGCATGGTAAATGAGATCTCCCGGAGCACAATGCACAGTCTGAAATTCCATTGCAAGAGCTCGCAGGCACCCATCACTAGCCAGTCTGAATGCTGGGTGCTCTTTAAAAACTTTTCGATTCAGATGTACACAGATATCTGCTCTCATGTCCTTAGGACAGATCTGTAAAACCTAGGACAACAGGACCAAAAATAAGTGTGTACAAGCCTTAAAGAACGTGTTAAAACTCTGTGCGAGATTTATCCTTAGATTAATTAATCCTTCGTATATTTGCCAGCGAATTTATTCTTTCTTTATATTTTAAATTAGTTCTAGCTAGAACTGGAAGCTTATTCTCTTCTGTTAATCACAGTAAATGTTGACAAAGGATTGTCAAAGGATTTTGAGGCAAGTTAAATAAGCAAAGCCTGTTTTCAATTGGGTTTTCCCACATTTTGCTTAACAATAAATTAAAGAAACTTCAGATTATTATAGTTTTACAAGACCAAAAAAACCAGTGATTTAAGACAAACTTATTTTCAGATTAATTAACCATGAAAATATTAAAATAAATTTTAAAAATATTTATTTGTTATAAATACAAATAAGTATAATAAAATAACAAAAATGTGGTAAAACTCTTAATCTGTTTCGTATGACCGATAAGCTTGTTGCTATATACTGCAACTGATCATCACAGTTTCTTACAACTGATATTTTGAACCAGTTAACTATTATATTTAAAACATTAATTCATAAACATAAAAAGGTCAGACTTAATCTTATTTTTTTTTAGATAAATTAAAACCTCAGGGGTTTAGAGATTCAAGGGATATATGAAATTTGAACAGATTTTCTCAGATAAGCATATAACACTAGAACCACTGCAGCGTACAAAGCACACTTGTTATTCATTTTGTAATATTTTTCAATTTTTGTATGTATGCAAAATTGGCAGAGCATGCTTGAGAATTTGGCTTGAGAATTTGCAGATCTACATTTATCAACCAATTGTTCTACTTATTGATTTTCTACAAAACAAGGACTCAGGGAAGCAGTAAATATATAGGATATGAATAAATAGCAGTGAAAAGCTAAGTAATGCTAGATTTTTCAAGGGACCTCACCAGTGGTGAAATTCAATTATTTACTAAGGTGTATGGAGAGCAGAAGAGCTAATAATGGGTTTTTACCTTTTTGGGCGTTGATGACAAGAGGAACTGATGTAATTACTACTTAATACAATAGGATATTGACTATGTAACAGTATACATGTGATTGTATGTCATGAAAATGGAAAATAAAAAAGCATATCCCAATTTTTATTTACTACCAGTTCTGTGGGCGTGGCTTGGTGGGCGTGGCAGGGGAAGGATACTGCAAAATCTCCATTCCCAGCCAACTCTGGGGCCAGCCGGAGGTGGTATTTGCAGGTTCTCCGAACTAATCAAAATTTCTGCTACTGGTTCTCCAGAACCTGTTAGAATCTGCTGAATTTTACCCCTGGACCTCACCTTTTCAGTATCAATGCCCCTGGACATTGACCAAGTAGAAACAATGTAGTCCATCACACGTTCACTCAAGCCTTTGGGCACTTGGTAGAGCTTCAGGAAGTCCCGGACACTGTTTAGCATTTCATGATATCGGTTTGTATTAGCATACATTTGCTGAAAGATAGTTGTCACATTCCCAAAAATGGTTGCATATAACAGAGCTGCAAATAGAAGAAGGTGGGGAAGGGGGAACAAAATGAAGGTGGGCCTTCTCTGAAAGAGGCAGATGGTTTGGCAACTACAGCAGTTCATCGCAGTATTTGTGGGAGAAAATAGCATCAATTCCATCAATTGCAATAATAATTATCGTAATTGTTACAACCCTAAACACTGGTGCCATTTATTGCCTATTGGTACAAGCCTTGAGATATGTCCTTTCAAAATTGCATATATTACATAAAAGAAGGATGCCTCGTCTTGGTACAAATTCTCTTGTTTCAATTAAGAGTGCCATTTTCAATTTGTTTTATGTTAAATGACTTTACTGAGTAACTTCACAGCTGTGCAATTAGGGAAACATTTTCTAACCCTGGAGGCTGCTCATTCAATTCATGTCACCTTAAATCACTACATCCCATTCAGTAAACTGTACATAGGCACAGCCTCTTTCAATGCTATAAATAGAATGCATATATTTATTAACTTTTGTAAGCTTACCTTTCCCAAACAGAAGTTCATGGAGCCTTACAAAAGTTAAACGTGTCTTGTACAAAAAATGGACAGACAGAAATTCAACAAAAGCCCTTTAGCAGCTTGAGCATGAAAGGTCTCTGATTTTTTTTCCACTTGGCAGATCAGATTATTTTCAATAAAAGTCAAATAAATGTGCTTAGAGAGTGTGTTATGGTTGAGAAGCCACAACAGGAGAAGCTGAGACTCGGGAAGATGTCAGTTCCAGAAACAAGCCTCCATATTCAACAACAGTGTCCGATTTTCATGCAAGAAATTCAATTCCACCTAAAAAGGAATCTCAAGGAAGTATTGGTGGGGAAAACTCTGCCAAAGATTTTGAAACCTTTCTCCCAGTGCTGGTACAGTTTAAAGCTCTCATGAAAGCATTATACCAAGTTGCTAACCCAGATAGGATGTACTGAGAAGACTATTGGGGATGGATGGGGACTGATAGGCAAACTTAAAATTCTGACAGCAGGTCTTGAATGCTTTCACAAAATGATTGCTCAGAAGTCTGCCAATTTACAAAATGGCTACCACAAGATAGATAGTAATCACAAACCAATTTGCTGAAAGATGAAAAGGTGGGTTTATTAGTTCATGCTTATCAGTTCTTTTCAACCCATATTAGGAAATATTAGGACTTGAACCTCAGTGGTTTATTCCTGGGTTGCAGTATTCCTATAAGTGTATTTAAGTCCTGTCCACTACTGTTATTTGAGCTAAGCCAGTATTGGGTGCTATGCCCAAATGTTCCCAAACAGTGTCTTCCAAGGGAAAATGAAGCAATTTTCTTTTGGCTCAGGTGTGCCTTAACTCTTATTTCCTAGTATTTTGCAAACTTTATTGGCAAATCTCTTCTTAATCCCTCTAGTCAGTTTTATAATGCCTGTAAAAATGCACTGCCCTGACCATCTCTGCTTATGCACAGATCCAACTATCATATCAATCCAAACTCAGAGTACAAGCCTTTACACACACTTTCTCTACCCACACAGATTCTGGAACCATAGTTAAAATGTTGGGGAAAGTTCCTACTTGGGAGTGCAAATTTGTGGTGTCATGCCATCTGAACAGCTTTTAACAGAAATTTATATGCAAGAAATATATTGCCTTGTCACCAGATAGCTTTCCTCTTATATCAACTGCTCAGATATTTTGGGGCTTGGCCAAAGACAAACAATATATGCTGAAAGCACAAGGGGGAGCCACTTATTTATTTTGCTCCTTTCTGTAAGGAATGGGAAATCAAATATCTGAAGTCCTCTGATAATTTTGTAGTCTCCTATTGGATGACTGAAGGATACACTGAGTGGTTCATGGTTCCCAACGTTTAACCCTTCAAATTAGGACAGGTCAGGACAGGTCCACAAGACACTCTGAAACTCCATCTCATGATATAGACTATATAGTAACAGAATCTTGAAATCCTAAAAGCCTCTCTTATATCAGAGAATCAAGTTTCTGATGATATTATCTAGTTTGGTAATGAAACATCTGCAAGAAAACAACCAAGCTCAGAGAGCACCAGGGAACCCACAGAATCAAGTTTACATTTCTTTGAAACATTTGCTTCTTTTCCTGGGCTTAAATTCTGTTTTGCTAACAGTAACTTCCTTCCCCAAAGTCATCTCTGTGGTCCTTAATCCAGAATTCCTTGTGAGGAAGAATCAAGTAGATTGCAAAGTTTACCTTGAAATGTTTACAAGGAGGTGGAGAGTTGAAATAGTTCCATGACAAAATGCTCATGGACCAAAGTCTTATACCCAATATTAGGCCACTTTTTAAGTATCCCTAAGATGTTGTTCAGGTGATATGTATCAGCATTAATAGAGAGATGGTTTATTATATAGCAACCTTGTTCTAAACAATTTAAAGTGCAGCAGTTGGTGTCAAAATATCTCCAATCTTTCTTTTTCCTGGATAGGGTGAAAGGATCCCAGCAGGGGTGGGTTTCAACAGGTACAACCGGTACGGCCCTACCAGATGGTGAAATTCAGTGTGCCTTCCCGTATCCGTTGGTCAGAAGGCCCCGTACCGGAACGCTCCCTCCCCTCGTTTGCTCTTTCACTTGCCCCGCCCATCCACATCATGCTGCCGAAAAGTTCTCAGAAGAAGAACCAGAAGAAGAAAGAACTGGTGAGTAGCTGGGGTAGGCGGGGAGGATGTTGAGGAAGAGGGAAGAGGCAGAGGGGCTGGAAGAGTGTGTGTGTGTGTGTACAGGCTGTGAGTTTTAAAAATGTCTGCGTGAATCAGTGGTGGGATTCAGCCAGCCTGCACCTATTCAGGAGAACCGGTTGTTAACTTTCCAAGCAGTTTGGAGAACCGGTTGTTGGAAGAAATCTCCTTTTGCTTTTTTCCACTTTACAGGGCTAATACTGTAAGGAAGGCAGGAAGGAAACATTCTGGTATTGTTGCTAGCCTCATCTTTATTGCCCTGCTTACAGAAACTGCCTCTCCGGTTAACCCTCATTACATTGTAACAGCTAAGGTGAAGCGCCCATCAACTTGAGTGATGTTGAGTTGGCCATGCCCACATGGTCCCATGACCACCACACCTACCCAGCTGGTCATTAGGGCAGAGAACCGGTTGTTAAATTATTTGAATCCCACAACTGGCGTGAATCCAGGAAGAGGGAAGAAGCAGAGGGGCTGGAAGAGTGTGTGCTGTGCACAGGCTGTGAGTTTTTAAAACTTCGAGTGAATCCAGGAAGAGGGAGGAGGCAGAGGGGATGGAAGTGGGTGTGTGTAAGGTGGTCAGTAATGTTGAAGACTGGCAAGGACAGCCATATTTCCTCTGTAAGTAGCTGTTTTATTGTTTTCTGTACTTATTTTATTCTTATTTAAGTTGTAAGTGCACAAAATAATAAATTTCCTTTTTTTATATCTTCTTTTTGTAGGTCATTCTTTGGGGCAAAGAATTCAGTGACATTGACTTGGCAACTCCCACCCAGTCACATGACTGCCAAGCTACTCCCGCCCGGTCACATAATTGCCAAGCCACTCCAACTCAGTCACATGACCACCAAGCCACTCCCACAAAACAGGTTCTAAAAAAATGTGAAACCCACCACTGGATCATAGGTAATAGATTCTCCAAAATAAGATTAATCCCTGAGATAAAAATAACCAAAAATGAATGACCTGCATTTAAATATTATCTCAACAGAAACAGATAGATTAAAATGGCTAATCATTTTAATGATCTTGTTTTTTTTAAACCAAAAACATGCCTCCTCCCATGTAGAAGTGTCCAATTCTTCTGATCATCTTGATTTTGTGATATCCTATGGAACTTCATTTAACACTAATCAGAAAGAAAAAGATTTTGATTGTGACGCTTCTGTACCGAACAAGCTTCTCTCTTGAAATTAAGCATGTACGAACTTAATTATGGCTGAAAGTAAAAGATGGCCTTGGCTTGAATGTGCTCAGCTCTTGGTGCCAGCATCCATGTATTTTTCTTGCCAGAGTGATGGAAGAGATTTGATTTTTATCCAGGGTGGTGGTGATGATAATTTTACATCCCACTCTAGTCAATAGACCTAGGTGATCCCCCATTCTATATTAAACCATGTCAAACCTGCTAAGTTTCAGCCAAAATCATTCCACTGTTACTCCCTACCAGTTTTTTTTTTTAGATTTTAGCTATATGATCTCATCTCAGTGTTTCATCCTTTTTGTTGTATTATTGTGACCCAGTGTGTTTTTTGTACAATCAGCAGAGAAACTAACAAAGTGCTTATGGAAAAAAGATTAGGATAGGACATTATTTATTTGTACTTTTCTGTGGAAGAGAACAGCATAATGCATAGAGGAAAATTACCATAAATTGTAAGGAAAAAAAGGCCCAATGGCTGATAATTTTTTAAAAAAAATGAAACATTAGTTATATTATTACCACAGTAATCTGCCTGCAGACACCTATGTATCAGTTGAGCAGTTATATAAATAACTTCTCAACTCAAATAAAACAAACAAACAAACAAATAGTTCATGAATGCAGTTAATTTGAAGCCAGTTTGATTGTGAAGCAGTAATGGGTCTGCACGTGTCCTAGTAAGAATATTGCAAATTATTTTTAAACCTGAAAGACAGCCATGCTACTCCTGGAAGAGAATTTAAACAGGGCAGCATTTTCCAAAATAGCTTTCTTTGAGTCAGCATGCTACAGGCTAAAATCACAGAATAGTACCAACATCAATAGTTTTATTTTTCATGTGCCCATAACCAGATGTCATATCAACCAAGTCATACCCAATTTATCATAGTAAAGAATTTTAGGGAAGACAGTCTTTCAAGTATTTAATACATTTACTGCTTTATTAATACTTTTACTATTAAATTTATATACCACCCAACTCCCATGGAATCTTTTTAGTAGTGAAACTACTACAACCCCCTGCTGCAGCAGGAAACCTTATATTGTCTAGATTATTTTGGTGCCTCTAACAGAGAGGAAAATTGCCAGAAAGGAGAAGAAGTTCACTAGGACAAGACTGCCATGCAGAGGAAGGCAGAGATAGCCCTTGACTTATGACTACAATTGAGTCCAAAATTTTGGTTGCTAAACAAGAGCATTGTTAAGTGAGCTTCACCACATTTTACCCAATCCATGACATCTCCTGGTGAGTGACATCAAGTTGGCCACGCCCTACCAGTTACATGACCACCAAGCCACACCCACAAAATAGACCACGGTCACAAAATAGGTATTAAAAAGTTTTGAAACCCATCCCTGCATTGTACGGTTTGATAGCTTCTTAGTAATCTTGACTATCACTAAGTGTTGAATCTTTTTATTCTTGTTGAATGTATTTTATTCTCGTTATGTACACTGAGAGCATATGCACCAAAGACAAACTCCTTGTATGTCCAATCACACTTGGCCAATAAAGAATTCTGTTCTGTTTTTACCATTCTGCTCCTGACTTTTATAACTATGACTTGCAGATCCTTTGCATTTTCAGTTATCAGGATAGTGTAATCAGCATAGTTAAAGTTATTAATATTTCTTCCACCAATGTTAAAACCACGTTCATCTTCTTCTAATTTAGCTTCCCTGTATTCAGTATATTGGTGAATATATAAAGAGAAACTATAGAGCCTTGAAGGGACACGGTGGCTCAATGGCTAAGACGCTGAGCTCGTCTATCAGAAAGGTGAGCTCCCATTACTTGTCCCAGCTTCTGCCAACCTAGCAGTTCAAAAGCACGTAAAAATGCAAGTAGAAAAATAGGGATCACTTTGGTTCACCTTCAGTGTTTAGTCATGCTGGCCACATGACCACAGAGATGTGTTTGGACAAAGCTGGCTCTTCATCTTTGAGATGAGATGAGCACCGCCTCCTAGAGTCAGGAATGACTAGCACATATGTGTGAAGGGAACTTTTACCTTTACCTATAGAGCCTTGATCACTCCTTTATCAACCTGGTATTTCACCATGTTCTGTTTATAATGTGGCTTCCTGATTTGTATCTAAGTTTCTCATCTGGTCAATGAGATGTTATGGGATTCCAATTTTACTGAACACTTTCCACAGCTTGACATGATTGGCACAATCAAAGGTCTTTCTACAATTGATGAAGCACAATGTGACTTCTTTCTGATATTCTTCTCCTTTCTCAATTACCCAGTATGCGTCAGCAATAATATCTCAAGTTCCTTGGCCTTTTTCAGTCTGAACATCTGGCATCTCTTTTTCCATAGAAGGCTCTAATCTGTGCTGGATGATCCTAACATTATTTTGCTAGCATTTGAAATTAAGCATATTGTACAATAGTTTACACTTTTCAAGATGGATTCATTCTTCCAAGGTGGGAAAATAAGGACCCAAATTGTTGGGGGCAATATGCTAACTCTGTAAACTGCTTATAAAGCACTGTGAAGTGGTGTCTAAGTGCTATTGCTATTTTGTTAAATCTCTCTTTTTTGTCATTAGAATATTGTACAGTATACTGTACTGAACTCTTTCTTTTTGTATATAAATGTTTTTATTAAAGGTTTTACAAAGCGCATAAAGACTAACACAAACTAATATAGGATTTAAAAAAGCAAGGGATGAAAGGAGGGAAAAGTACAGAAAAAGTGACCAAAAAATTGAAAGAAGCTTCCGATTTCTTCTACTGAAAATACAAATAGAATTACAATATTGTCTCTTACTCTGTAATTAGAAAAGAACTCACATTTTTATTTTATCCATTCTTTTTCCAAAATATCAAAATTACAAATGTATTTTTTCTGTTTCATGCAAAAAGTCTATCAGGAGTTTAATGAAATTGAGTTTGACACCCCTGCTCTAAAGGGATCATTTGCCTCCCTATCACTGGTGCCCAATACAGACGCCTTCTTGCTTTAGCTGGGCAGTTGGATGACTTCATGCCTTGAATGACCATAATGGGAATGTATACTCTTGGCATACATTCCCAATGTTCTTCACTCATCCCTCCTAGGAATGATAAGGCAGTACAGCAGGACCTGTGGGTGTTATGGCCAGAACCCAAAGGTAAATTAGATATATTTCAGACTGATTATTTTAATGGCCTTGGAACACAGTCTGTAATAACATTTTCAGCACAATTGGGCTTAATTGAGCACCTTTTCCACTTTGAGCCTAATATTTCATTTTCATCAAGGCACTCAAAACATGTATTCCAATTGTTAATTATAATTCCACACTCTACATTATAATTATACTTGCTCACAGGCATTGTATTCCTGCATGAATGATCTTTACTCTACCATTAGTTACTTACTGAAGAGACAGTAAGAGCAGCAAAGACTAATCAGCACATTAAGATAAGCTGACCCACCAACGTTTCTGAATAAAGTTTTTAGCTCCATCCCTTTGTGACCCACTTCTTCAAGTCCTCTCATTTATAAAGCAAATTATTAAATATTCTTTGTTTTTACCATTTACAAACAACTAACAAGGAAAAAGGAAAGGCACAGTTGACTGATTATTTGCTTTCAACTCAGAGTCGATAGCCATGTAGACAGACCTTCTCCAGGATGATCTAGGACAATTCACTGCAGCCAACTCACCATGGCCATCTCACTGACGCCAACTCACTACAGCCATACCACCACAGTCATCCCGCCATAGCCAAATTGCCATAGGACAAGTCGCTGTGTCTAACTGGCAATGGGACAACTCACACTGGAACAATTTCACACTCAGTGCAACATATGTTATCCACCACTGTTTCTTTAACCTTATTTTCATTTTTGTCTATTTACACAATTCAGCATAGTTGAGTCATCCTGTGTGGAATTGGCCCATAACGAGTAGTTCCATGGTACAACCCATGATAAGTTGGCTGTGGTGAGTGGGCAATGGCGAGATGATCATGGCTGTTGCAAGTTGTCCCATTCCATCTCCAAGATAATTAGTGCTTAATTTTGCTCTTCACATCTTGCAGTGGTGGGGTCATCACCACTATAATCAGGTTGATCCAATAAATCCTAAAATATCTCATATTTGATAAGTTACCTACTTGCCTACAAAATAAAATAAACTGAAAAAGGAAAAGAAGATATTTCATTATATAGTATATTATAAATAGCCAACACAATGGAGAAAAAAAACTGTATTAACATGCAGTATTTAAATATTCATCTACTATCATATTAAAAAGTTGCAATATGAAAAAATATGTAGCTGTCATATTTCCAGTTGGAAAATGAACAACTGTATATTTTTCTAAGATTGTAACATTTCATATTTGCGGAATGATTATTTTTGCAAGTTATCATATTAATAGTTTTCCCGCATTTCTTTTCCTTCTAGTAAACTTTCACTTACTATCACATTGTTTACCAATTATTATTTTTTTCTTTCTCAAAGTTCTTTTAATATTGCCAGGGAGCATAAATCCTTGAACATGAAAAAATACAGCTCCAGGATGACAGGGAATCCTGGCCTCTTTTCCCATTGGCCTTGACAAGAAATTAATCACAGAGTTTTCTGCTGGTAATGGAAACAGAAATGCTGCTGTTGGGGTTGCTTTCATTGATATTTCTGCACTGAGCAGGGAATAGGACACAATACTTTTCATGGTCCTGTCCAACAGTCATATATAATAGGCTGCTGAGGGCAATGAAATAAGAATAAATAATGGAAGAAAACTGTGTATATCTATGTGATATGTATAGGGCTTAGTTGGGTGGAGTCATGTTTATTCATAATTTTAAACAGATTTTTTTGAAAGAATTCAGGTTGCATGCACAATGTTTCATGTATGATCTATAAAGACATAAACTTATCTCTTCTAGGACAAACCCACTAAATATATACAACAAACACTGATTTAACAGCCCTGTTAAATTCCATTCCATCTGAATGGAAAAGGTAAACGTTTTCCCTGTGCAGTCATTTCTGACTTTAGGAGTCAGTGCTCATCTCCATTTCAAGAGAGCCAACATTGTTCAAAGACATTTCCATCATTCTGTGGCCAGCATGACTATATGCCTAGGCATATGGCACACTATTATCTTCCCACCGAAGGTAATGGTGTGCTTTCATGCTTTGAAACTGATAGGTGTGCTGGAGCTAGTGCAAGTAATGGGAGTTGACCTCGTCATGCAGCACTTGGGTCTCGAATCTAGATTGTCAACTTTCCAGCTGACAAATTCAGTGCCTTTAACCACTGAGCCATCAGCCCTCCCCTTCCTGAATGGAAGACTACTCTAAATTTAAGAAGTTCTCTTTGAAAGAAGGAAGAGTAGACAGGGAAGAAAATTGTAAGCATAGAAGATTATTCTGTACCATACCCAGCTACACTGCCTTGCAAACCTACAGTTGCCAACAAAACCTAATTATAAATATTTTCCCCAATACACCAGGATGGAGTTCAGTTTTAATACAATACAATAGCAGAGTTGGAAGGGATCTTGGAAATCTTCTAGTCCAACCCCCTGCCTAGGCAGGAAACCCTATACCATTTCAGACAAATGGCTATCCAACGTCTTCTTAAAGACTTCCAGTGTTGGGGCATTCACAACTTCTGGAGGCAAGCTGTTCCACTGATTAATTGTTCTAACTATCAGGAAATTTCTCCTCAATTCTAAGTTGCTTCTCTCCTTGATTAGTTTCCACCCATTGCTTCTTGTTCTACCCTCAGGTGCTTTGGAGAATAGTTTGACTCCATCTTCTTTGTGGCAACCCCTGAGATATTGGAACACTGCTATCATGTCTCCCCTAGTCCTTCTTTCTATTAAACTAGACATACCCCATTCCTGCAACCGTTCCTCATGTTTTAGTCTCCAGTCCCCTAATCATCTTTGTTGCTCTTCTCTGCACTCTTTCTAGAGTCTCCACATCTTTTTTACATCGTGGCGACCAAAACTGAATGCAGTATACCAAGGCATTATAAAATGGTATTAACACTTCACATGGTCTTGATTCTATCCCTCTGTTTATGCAGCCTAGAACTGTGTTGGCTTTTTTGACAGCTGCTGCACACTGCTGGCTCATATTTAAATAGTTGTCCACTAGGACTCCAAGATCCCTCTCATAGTTACTACTATTGAGCAAGGTACCACCTATACTATACCTGTGCATTTCATTTTTCTTGCTTAAATGAGAACCTTACTCTTTTCACCACTGAATTTCATTTTATTAGATAATGCCCAATGTTCAAGTTTGTCAAGATCCTTCTGTATCTTTAGCGTATCTCCTGGAGTGTTGGCTATTCCTGCCAGCTTGGTGTCATCTGCAAATTTGATGATTTTCCCAATTATTCCCTCATCCAAATCATTGATGAAGATGTTGAAAAGTACTGGGCCTAAAACAGAGCATACTTCCCTCCATGTAGAAGCAGTTCCATTGAGGACTACACATTGAGTGTGGTTGATCAGCCAGTTACGAATCCATCTGGTGGTGATGCTGTCTAACCCACATTTTTCTACTTTATCTAGTAGTAGGTTATGGTCTACTTTACCAAAAGCCTTGCTGAAGTCCAAGTAAATTATATCGCCAGCATTCTTCTGATCCACAAATTTTGTCACTTTGTCGAAGAATGTAGTAAGATTAGTCCGGCATGATCTATTTTTGACAAACCCATGTTGGTTTTTGGCTATTACTTTGTTTACGTCTAGGTGTTCGCTAATTCGTTGCTTGATTATCTTTTCCAGAATCTTTCCTGGTATTTAGGTCAGGCTGATAGGTCTATTTTTTTCCCCTTTTTTGAAGATGGGAACCACATCAGCTCTTTTCTAGTCCTCTGGCAGTTCCCCTGTGCTCCAGGATCTCTGAAAGATATCGTTCAGTGGTTCTGAGATCTCATCTCCCAGTTCCTTCAGAACCCTGGGGTGTAATCCATCCGGTCCTGGTGATTTGAACTCGTCTAGGGTAGACAGGTGCTCACTTACCATTTTCTTCCCTATTTCAACTTGTGTTCCTAATCTGATTTTTATGGTGCTGTTTTTGGTAGGTTGGACTGTTTTTTCCCTTTGTGTAAAGACAGATGCAAAAAATGAGTTAAATAGTTCTGCTTTCTCCCTGTTGCTTGTCACCTTCTTGCCACTTTCTCCCAGCAATGGTCCACTTGTTTCCTTAACTTTTTTCTTGTTTTTAACATGTTGGAAGAAGCTTTTTTTGTTATTTTTTACTTTTGTGGCAAGCCTTTCTTCATTGTGAGCCTTAGCTTTCCTCACTTCATCTTTACAGGCTCGGGCTATTTGCTGATATTCTACCTTAGTTATGTCTCCCTCTTTCCACTTTTTCCTTGTGGTACATTTCTCCTTTTGTTTCCTCTCACTTCAGCAAAGTGGCAGGTAGTTCCACAGATCAGCAGAAGAGTGGAATGTAGACAAGAGGAGGCTACACCAAAGCTCTGCTGAGGATTGTGAAAGGAGAGGAAATAGCACCAACTTATATTACACCTAAAAAGACAGATGACCCAATGGGTTGTCTAGTAACTACTATTGTGATATATATGAGGCTCTTTTTAATGCTATACTTAATCTTGAATGAAAAGTTAAATAATTTTATGATTGTAATATTGACATACTAAAAGTTTATTGATATAGATTTTTTTTTAAAAAAATCTTACTCTCAATACTTTTAATGGAATGTTTATACTTTTTAATCTTATTTTATAAATATTATTGCACTGAAATCTGCATTGAAATAACACAACATATTCAGATTTATAACATTACAATAAGGACAGTGGGAAAAGAATTTTGTTTTAAATCTGCAAGGGCAAAATGTTTTTGGAAGCAGCACTACAATTGGGAAATTATTTCCACTAATTTGTTTCTTCATCCTTGTTGATGGTCTGTTTTATTTTTAAAAATATTTGTATTGTTTTGTTTACTTCAGCCTTACCATGACAAGATTTTATTTTGTTGTTAATATTGCTGCCATATTTTTGTCTTTGTCTATTATTTTATTGTTTTAAAGGATTTAAATTGTTTTTATGATGCTTGATATGTTATTGTTTGGACAACTATTTATTTGATCAGTGTAAATTACCATAAACCAGTTTCTTGGGATCACTCAAGTATATTTAAATAGATTTAATAAATACATGCATAAAATAACCACTAAGTATTTTATTGGACTGGCCAAAATTTAAGACAGAACACTTTTTCATCATATTTAAATTCAATGGATCAATTTTACAAAACTCTGTGAATAAAACATGTGACCAAGCAGAGGGGCCATTCCAAAATACCGGTAGTAATATGTTAGATCTAATATAACTGAATTCTTTCAAACTATCTTTCTGCAATAAACTTTGAATGTGTACTGAAACCCAGCATCTGGTTTAAAAGTAGGCTGATTAGCTTCATTTCATTTGGACTGATTTATGTGTGATTGTTCCTTCTCCTTGTTTTTCCTATAACTCCCTATTGACAATCAATTCCTTTTAAAATCTAGAGCTTTGGCTTCATTGATTTCATCAGGTATTTATCATTAAAATCCTCCCTGTATGCAATACTGCATGGTTGCACAGCTGTTCCCTAAATTTTGGAGTTTGCAAAAGCTTGGCTAACTTCTGTATTTCTGAGCTTTAAGCAGAAAGATATAAAAAAGTTTCCTTTCTATTTTCTTACAGTTGGATTCAAATGAAAAATCCTTTGGTTAAAGGCTAAGAATTCCCCAGCTGGTCAAAGAGGGGAATGTTGGGAGGTTCAGCCTAACTTGTAACATCCAAGTATAAACAGGGAAGATTTTGCTACTAAGATTTTAAATTATCCTTCCTTCCAGTTTTAACATGAGTGTTAAAAATTAATGTACAGAATGTTAAATATGCAATATTAGAACTGTCATTCATCATTATGTTGTAACAATTTAATAAAAAACATGATTGACAATCCAAATCTGTACTCAATCTGTAGTTTTAATTCTGGTGCCGATATCACAACTATATAAAAAAGGCAACCTTAGAATGCATCCACCACATCTACATCTAGCTGAATGATTTGCCACAGCAGTGCTTCAGCGGCGGGTTTGAAGGAGTGATGCTTACTGTGTATCTTTCAAATTATAGTTACAGCTTTACAATTCCAATATCTAAACCATCTCAGAAAAGCATCCTCCAGCTTGACTCCATTAAACCCTATAACCA
The DNA here is from genome assembly GCF_051295495.1 of Thamnophis sirtalis. Classification (NCBI taxonomy): domain Eukaryota; kingdom Metazoa; phylum Chordata; class Lepidosauria; order Squamata; family Natricidae; genus Thamnophis; species Thamnophis sirtalis. Next base: position 44,545,543 of record NW_028261386.1, read on the forward strand.
CACAGCTGTTTCTAATAACAGAACTGGGGTGTTGTTGTTGATTCACAAATATTTTCTGATAGTGCTGACTCTGAAATGAAATCTTCCAAAATTAAATTTTTACGAAGGAAATTCTATGCCACCCTGAAAGTAAAAAAAAAAAGTTTTCCTTCTGCTAACCTTTATTTTTGGTGGCTTCCTAGGTGCTTCCACATTACATTCTTGGCAAGAATTTGAAAATAATTTGCCAATGCGTATTGGGATGATTTTCCACTTCCCAGTCTAGATTATAGTGTGAGACTTCCTGATGCTACTGCCATCCAAGCACTACTAGGTCTGACTTCTGAAAATTACCCACATTGGGAAGGACACACCTAAAGGTGGTTTAACTAGGTCAAAAACTCAAATTTATTTAAATTAAATTACTATGTATTTAATCATTTCAAACCTCTTCATGTTAAAAAAGTTCAGCAGAACTTTTGGATAGGCTTGGAAGTGCATTCATGGCTTAAGGAGGACATCCACCTGATAGGGAATGCCTCTGTCCATTTATGTATTTCTTCTGAGTGTGCTATGCAGGAAAAAATATCTGTTAAGACACACCATCATTCTGCAAGCATTTTGATCTGAAAACTAGATCAGCCTCTCCTGGCCTGGCCTGGCATTTCTGCAAGTAATAGTGCTATGCTTCTAAAGGACTCCAGGAGGAGGAGGGAGGGAGGGGGAGGGGAGCGGGAGGAGGGAGAAGAGGAGGAAAATTATTGTTACTTTTTATTTTATTTTCTTTTTTTCCCCCTTTAAAACATTTTATGAGTTCTTTTCCTTATCTGAAAGTCTAGGGCTACAGACATAGAAAAATAATGAATTATTTAAAAAAAACAAATACAATGCAATAAAAATAGCACATAAAAGAAATCAACAGCTAAAACTTTCATATATAGTTTCAATGACAAAAGCAAACTGAGATTGCCAAACTATACAAATAAGTAAAGTAGTAAAGAGGACGATTCCCTCAAATCTAAAACCACTCTGATGAATATGATAATATGGGTACTGGAAGCCAAAATATATAAAGAACAGATGCAGGAATTAGGTTTGTCTGGTCTAGTGAAAAGAAGGTCTAGAGGTGACACGAATGCAGTGTTTCAATATCTGAGGGGCTGCCACAAAGAAGAGGGAGTCAAGCCATTATACAAAGCACTAGAAGGCAAGATGAGAAACAATGGATGGAAACTAATGAAGGAGAGAAGCAACTTAGAACTAAGGAGAAATTTCCTGACAATTAGAACAACTCATCAGTGGAATTGATTGCCTTCAGAAGTTGTGGGTTCTCCATCACTGAAGACTGTTAGGAAGAGACTGGACAGCCACTTGACTGGAATGGTGTAGGGTCTCCTGCTTGAGCAGGGGGTTGGACTAGAACACCTCCAAGGTACCTTCATTCTGTAATGCTGAATACTTTGGCATAGCTATATATTTTACTTTACATCGCCTTCTTCTAAGTTTTTTTTGTTTTTGTTTTATTACGTCCCAATCTAATCTATAGTCGTGAAATTTCCTGGTCATGTTTCATCCAAGGATCACCTAATATATCACAAAAATTTACATGATTTCTTATGAATAATTAATGCCAAGTAAGCAATGTTCCAGTTCTTCAGAAAATGAAAAACTATAGATTTCTAAAGCATTTCCTCCCCACTGAAAACTCATAGTGCTTTTTTTTCTTCTGGAATGTTTAGTCCTCCCTGATCCAGCACCAACAGGGTTATCATCATCATCAGTATGTCAAAATTTGCAATTCAGTTTATCCAAAGCCATAGATAAGCTGGCTGGTGTAGAGTTGTGCAAATTCACCATGAAGGGAAGGAGGCAGTAAGAGTCAAAATGTGCAAGAGTGGTACAATAGAAAAATAAGGTGACTTGCAGAATTTTATGTATTACAAAATTAAATCATCTTGAACATTAAAATGGATTTCCTTTTCCATTTCACAGTGCTAATGAACAGGTCACTACTTAAATAAAGTCAGAGTCATTTAATAGTATCATTTTCCTTCTGCAGTTTATAGACAGTAATGCATGGACCATTTTCAATTACATTGTTGAAATTAAATCTCGTATGAGACATGCTCTTTTAATCATTTGTGCCAACAACTCTAGCTTTTGCTTTCAGGTTGTTGCTTTTCCCAAATTGCAGAATTAAAGGGATAGTGTGAAATGCACATTCAGGAATGTTTGAAGAATGTTTTGGTTAGCCATTGAAGCCCTATGATACAGAATTTGCTAGAAAAGCAGAATGGTTTAGAGATTTACTATAGTTCTTCATGAACTTTGCCTTGCCCAAAGGATGAAAATTTTCTTGAAAAGATCTGGGTAAATATGAAGGCAAAAAGAAACAACATTGTTGTAAGTGTATATTACAAGTCACTCAATCAAATATAGAAATAGATCAGTGGTGGGTTCTGGATCCTATTGCACCGGTACGGTGCAACGATGCCGGGCGTCTACCACATGCATGCTTGCACACATGCGCAGCACGCACATGCGTACTTACCACCCACAATGCTCCGCGATAGCTCCGTGATGCTCCAGCTGCTTGTGCAGGCACCATACGCTCTGTGTGCATGCATGGAAGCCCCGATCGGCTCAAATACAGGTAAGGATGGCGGATGGGTGGGCGGGTGGGTGGGCCCTCCGGAGCACCGTACCGGAACGGTACCTAGTTCTCCCAGCAGGCACCGGTACACCTGTACCGGGGTGTATCGGTCATATCACACCACTGAAATAGGTGAACTTTTTTGTAGAGCGGTTAGCTGAGGTGTGCAGAAAATACATCATTGTAATAATGGAGAACTTTAATTATCCTGACATCAATTGGGAAAGAAACTGCAACAACTGGTAGATTGAACAGTTTCCTAGCTGACAATTTCATCATCAAAAAAGGAGAGTAGAGAAGTAGAGGGTCACGTATACTGGATTTGATACCTACCAATAGGGATGAAATGGCTAAGGGAGTAGAAGTCTGAGAGAGTGACCGTGTCATAATAGAAGGTAAGGGTACTTTAAAAAGTCAGACTAGTGTTCTAGATTTTAAGAGAGCTGACTTCAAAAAACTAGGAGAAAGAATAGGAAAGATTCTATGGATGTAAATCTTAGAGAGAAAAACCATTCAGGATGCTTGGGAAACTCTGAAAAAAAATGGGATACTAAAGGTCCAAACAGAAACAATAACATGCAAAAAGAAAAATCAGAAACACTTGATGAGACAGCAGAGTTGCACAGAGCTGTCTGACAAGCTGGATGTTTTCAATTGTTACACCCTCTTGGACTTCATTTGTTTTTAGTTTCTTATATTTGCCTATCTTCACTCATTTTACTGAAGGGTTTTTTAAATATAATCCAGAAACCCTTTTTCTTAGTTTCATTGAATACCTGAATAATACTCACTGCATAACCTCACAATTTAATATTTTCACACTCTTATTTTTGCTTTGGTGTTTGATTAAGGCCCAGGTTTTTTATGACCTTTGATGTTTCAAAGTATAGTAATATCACTCAAGATTTAGCAGACACCAGCATGATATAACTAATCAGGGTTGTATGGTAGAATGCTGGCTTTTATTGGGGTTCTATTTTTCCTGTGTTATGTAGTAATTGTATTTTATTATTATCATTAAAAAAAATTCTTTAGCAAAACTTTAAGTCATCTGGAAAACCAAGATCATATGCTAAATTTGCCAAAAATAAAACTAAAAACAAATAAAAAATATAAGTTTATCAGCATAGCATTTCCTGTCTTCAAAGTTAACAAATTATAAAACAATTTAAAAGTTGAAATATGTGGTAATGGTAATAGCTGCAACAATAGCCCAGAAGTTCTAAATTATTAAAAATCATGTATCCTAAATTTCATTTTTTTAACTTTTAGAACAATACAGGGTGGGTTCCTGCCAGTTCTCACCTCTTCTATAGAAGAGGTTCCACAAATCTACAGTGCCGTTTAGAACCGGTTCCAGCTCCCTCCCCCCCCATTCGCACATCATCAAGAGTGAGAGGAGGAATTCTGGGAGTTGAAGTCCACAAGTCTTAAAGCTGTCAAGTTTGAACACCCCTGGGGTTTTTTTCTAAAAGGTTAGGGGTGCAAGGGTCTTGTAACTTGACAGCTTTAAGACTTGTGTGCTTCAAATGCCAGAGTTTCTGAGCCAACATTTTGGTTGCTAAGCAAGAGCGTTGTTAAGTGAGTTTCACCACATTCTACAAGTTGGCCATGCCCACCCAGTCACATGACTGCCAAGCCACTGCCACTCGGTCACATGACTGCCAAGCCACTCCCACAAAGCAGGCCACACCTACAGAAGAGGTTCTAAAAAAATTTGAAACCCACCACTGGAACAATAGATGAAGAATTCCATTGACTGCTAAGAAATGTTTTCTCTTATTTAATTATGTGTATGTATTTGCCAAAAACTGAGTCTAAATAACTTACTTAGATCATATATGATATTGTAATTAAATAGCAACTAGATATAGAAATATTCCTCTATTTGTTATAAGTTACTCTCAGTTACCCCAGGACATTGCAATATATAAACATTAATGTTCTGTTCTGCACCCCATCATGCAATGTGTCACTTCCTCACATTAACCATACCAGGAGATTCATTTCAGACTTTATGTAGGAGAATACTTGAGACTTCAATAAAGAAATATTTAATATAATAAAAACTAATATTGCTTATTTTAAACAAGCAGCTTAGCAGAAAACAAGACAATGATTTCACTGGTGTTCAGTGGAGATTAGCAGTGAATAGGGGCTATAAAGGAATAACATACAGTACTAATTGTAGACTGAGAAGGCTGTGTATGCTAGTCCCATATATGACATTCTCCTTGTATATTCATTTACTCTATCAGTTCCAAACCTTCTTCTGGTCAATTAAACACAGAAGTGGTAATGAGATGAAATGTTTGCATGAACAAATCAAAATGTGTGATGTGGTGGGGCCCTTTTCTTCAGTCACACTATGTTATGAAAACAACTATTTAGCCATGACTACAATAAGGGAGTTCTGGATCTAAATATGAATGCTTCCATGAGAGGTGATAGCATACAATCACACTGCATACATGGGAATTTGGCTCTTGAGTGATATCACCTGTGCAATTACTCTGAGCTGCTCACTGCTCTTCCTGTATTGAGATCTCTACATAAAAATATTGCCGGAAAAGGACTGTTGATTCAAAAATAACACAGTAAAATTCTATTTAAAATTATCTTGGCAATTGTACAGAGAATGTTCCTTTCAGGAAAGAGCCACTATTTTTTTTAAAAAAAAAGTTATTTTGAAACAGCTTTTGAAAGAGTTGAATCTGGTGAGATGTGATCCAATGATTTTCAAACCAGAAATCAGTGTGGAACATAAAAATCATATTTCCAATTCTTAAAACAAGCCAAAGATTGATTTCTGCTTTTTACTGAGGGCAAATCTTCTGCCTAAAGTGAATTGTTTCTTGTCTTAAATAAAGCAACTTATCTAGCCATGTGCTGTATGTGAAGCTTTCACTGTTAGTTAATTCTGCTGAAATTTATTGCATTACCTTGTGTGAAGTCTGACAGCTATTTCCCAGGAAGAGCAAGATGACATTTGTAGGAAAGGTAGCATTTGTGCCCCATCTTCATGGCATCTTTCATCTGCTGGCAGGAGTATAGAAAGAAAGAAAGCCCTCGAGAGGAATTCTATCCCACACTAGAAGCTATATCAGTGATGGTTAACCTTTTACGTCACCGTGTGCCTTGCCGGCTTTTGCGCGCAAGGGAGTGCCAAAACCTGGAAGAGCAGTGTTCCGGCATGCATGTGCTTGCCGACACCCAAACTTCCGGTTTCTGGCCTAGGCATGCGCCTGACAAACAGATGGCCATTGCACATGTGCACACCAGAAACCCGGAAGTTTGCTGCTTTTCCAGGTTTCAGCACTACCGTGTGCTCAAAGGCCAGCTGACCAGCATGCATGTGTGCACAGGATCACAGAAGAGGAGCCAGCGAAGCCACACATCCTGTGCGGGATTGCTCTGCATGCCACTTCCAGCACGCATGCCATAGGTTTGCCACTATGGTCCTATATTGTTTGGGTACTTATCACACAAATGTCTAAAGGGGATTTGTTAAGTTTTGAGGAATCCAGCTAAGAACTAGACCATTTTCTCCTTCAAGGCTTCAATGATATAACCTAAGACATGAATCCTTAACTGTTTTAAATTGGAACATTGAGACCATATAGCTACTGGTATAAATTAGGATGCAGAGATTGGGAGGAAAAATGGAGGAGGAAGAAAGAATGGAGTGGAACTTGCCTGAAGAGGATGTTTGATTAAAATATAGAATGTGTGTATTTTGTATTGCAAACTTTTCCTTTAGTGCTATTTAATTAAATGAAGCTTTCTTGTACAGAATGTCCTCTGCTTGCACTTTTTGTACATACCTATGATTTAAATATTATAATCTATTACTGTGTTTTAAACAGAATATTTGTTCAAGTACATGAAAGACAAAGTGTGGGTAATCTGACTCAGATAAAGTTTACTTTATGAATTTCAATAGATGCTATAATTTCAGGGAGTTGATATTCAAGAATTTTAAAGTAACATTTCTTTTAATGTAATTGAAGATAAATCCTTTCAAAATTATTGTTTTGCTTGCACTTAATACTTATCTTACCTATTTTCTTAATGATGGCTGAGTTCATATGGTGTAGCTATTGTTATACGATTTGTTCGATTTGGCTTAAAATGTTATTTGAACCCAGCCACTCTCTAGGTGTCTGTCCATTATCAAACAGAATCCTAGGGCAGTCACTTCTTCTCTGCTCTGAGTTCTAATCTGCATTGTTCTTCCACAGAATGAAACAGACCTTATCTGAGATCTTATTTAAGATCTCAAATTAAACTAGGCAGCAATTCCTGTGCTGTCAAATGTCTCATTCAATCCTAGGAAGTACATGATTTTACTGCCTTTGACTCAGTTTTCTTATTTGAAAAATATTTGAAGAAACTACAAATCAACAAATTTGTTACATATAAGTCTCTTTACTACTTTCTCCAGGAAAACTGTTATTTTAAAAAAAACAGTGATAAAAAACTACTCTGCAATGATCTAATGAGACAATTATAAAATAATACGAATGTCTTGAACTACTTCTTTCAGTTTTATCTATAAGCTGTCCTAGGTATCAGCACTTTTAAAAAAAATCTTACGTATGAGAGATCGTTTGTTCTATTTCCAGTTATATAGGTCAAACGCAATAACTAAAAGCAAAACACTGACTCTATTAAGAGGCAAAATACTGTTGACTCCATTAAAATGTAAACTCTTGTGCCTACTATCATTATCACAGGTGTTAGAAAAAGATTTACAAGCTCATGCATGCAAGACACTTTGTCGATTCAGTTCTGCATAATGAACAAATTACATTCTGCACTACATTATCTTGGAAAAATCAGCTGGGTAATTGGCCCAAAGCAGGAGAATTAAACTTGTTCTGAATTAATAAGAAACTGGATAGTTTTGATCTCATGTTTCATACCCCAATGCACAGCATACTTTAAAAATGCCAGTCAGGCAAGGAGAATGATTGTTCAATAGCAAACAAGATCTAGGCTGCCAAAATGTCACTCCTTCCTGCCACTCTTAGATCTTGTTATTTAATCTTCTTGGGCAAGAAGAGTAGGAATTCCGATATTACTATTATTTTCAGACCTAACAAAAGCTTCCTTAAGGAAGAACAGTGGCTTCACTTTAAGAATAAGTGACCAGATGCCCTCCAGATATTTCACTCACTGCCCTCTTGCTTGGCCTGAAAGCTATAACATATTTATTTTTTTCCCATCCTCTACCATATGTGGCACCTCACTCATCCATTTTATAATTTTTTCCCCACATCCTGGTCAAGGTGTCCACTGCCACATACTATAAAAGCACTCATATACTACAAATTCAGGTTACTCCTGAATATTAAAGAGTCCTGGTGATACAGTGATTAGAATGCAGTATTGCAGGAAAACTCTGCCCATAGCCTGGAGTTTGATTCTGCCTGGACTCAAGGTTGACTCAGCCTTCCATCCTTTCAAAGTTGGTAAAATGAGGCCCCAGACTGTTGACTTTAACATGCTGATATTGTAAACCATCGAGAGTCAAGCTCTACAGAGTACTATATAAGTATGTGCTATTGCTATATTAACCTGTGCTAAATTAGCTAATTCTTAAAGGTACAGTATTTTCTCAAACTTTCATTTTCATTGTGCTGTTGGAAAAGATATTCAAATAAACTTCTCAATGCTATAAATCTTATATTTGTACTTTGCATTTTAAGATGACAATGGTAGTTGCAACAAGATCTCTCAGAAAATGGAAAAATGTGGGAGTTATAAATTACCACTAGAATGAATGGAGTTCTTGTTTTATGACCATAGCTAACAAGATGAATTCATTCTTCTCTCCTTTCCTTTTGCTCTCTCCTCTTTCTCTTCAGGCTTTCATCTGCCTTCACTTTGTATACCAACACTGAATGTAATCTGCTCCTAGAGGGTATCTCGCAACCCATGAGATATCCCTCTTGTAAAAATATTTTGGTATATTTTTACAAAATACAGTGTTACCCTAAGCTTGGTACACTTCTCCAACAGACACTTCTATCTCTAAATCTTAATATAATACATAGGCATTCATGCCTGACCACTTGTGAGGAAGCACATTAGGTCATAACCAAAGTCTCATGAAATATATGTGTGTGTGTGTGTGTGTGTGTGTGTGTGTATAGATATAGATATAGATATAGATATAGAAATTTGTGTTTATATATATATATATATATATATATATATGTGTGTGTGTGTGTATATGTGTGTGTGTGTGTGTGTGTGTGTGTGTGTGTGTGTGTGTATGGATATATATATATATATATGTGTGTGTGTATGTGTATGTGTGTGTGCGCGTGCGTGTGTATAGATATAGATGATATAGATATAGATGATATAGATATAGATGATATAGATATAGATATAGATATAGATATAGATATTTGTATATATATAAGTGTGTGTGTTTGTGTATGAATATATATATATGTGTGGGGGGGTGGGGGGGTGGGGGGGTGTCTGCATATGGATATGTATGTTTATTTACACATTTTAAAAAGTACACCAAAAAATCCTATAGTTACAAAAGTACATGCAATAAACCGAGAAAAGAGAAAACATAACAAAAAAACAATAGCCAGAACAATAAAAGGGAAAAACTGAATAATCAAGGCAAGTTACCTAGATAGCAAGTACGAAACATGAAGATACATGAAAATTTCAAAAACTATTGTAAAATATCATGAAATCAATGCCAAAGTAAAATGTATCATGATTTGATTAGTGGTAAAAATTAACTTTTCAAAAATGGATAAATTACATATGTCTTGAATATAGTACTTTAATATGTGAAATGTAGTGTGTCCCCAATTTCTCAAAATAACTGTCTTAACAATTCCCTACACTGTGAAAATAGACATAGTCCATAGTTTTTGAATGTAATTCCACATAAAATTGATGTTAATGTTAAGAAATTTTCCAGTAAATCTAGTTTATATATTAAAATATGATTCAAAAAGGATGCAATAACTCATAAATCATATAGGTTAACAATCTCTCTTTTCTTTTTATCTCACGTGCAGAGAAAAAAATTGATATTCATCCTTTCAAATACAATAGTTGGGGCATCCAATACTTAAAACAGAATCATCCCCATAGCTCTTCCCCATCATGGCATCAAGGCTACCAAGACTCCTGGCAAACAAGTGAGCAATTTTCACAGAGGGCTACTTCTTCACCCAATCATCTCTTTTCAATGAAAACTAGCTCTCTATGGTCATCCACTACTGTCAATCTCACCATACCATTACAACCACAGGCAGCCTTTCACCACAACTCTACCTAAGCAAGTTTAAAACAACATCAGGCAAGACCAAAGCAGTATCACAGCAGTCCTCCATCAAGGTTCTTTACCAGCTATCTCCACTGCCTGCTAAATGGCATTCCCATCTCTTCCTCCAGTTTTCATCCAACTATGTGTTCTTCTCCATCAGTACATGCCATCACATTCAGCAATCCATTTTTCATCCCATAGATCTTTTCTTCTATCAATCACCTATCCAAATCCCACCATACTTATACTTACTATCTATTCATTCCGGTTGAAAAATAAATTCCACTTTAAAGACCACCACTTTCACACTAATGACATGCTACAACAGGCTCTATTCAAAGTGACAATTTTAACTCAACTCATACATATTAACCATTGATCCTTTTAGGAATAAAGCAGTAGAAAGAGCTTCCATTTCGAACAGAACCTTTTCCAGCTTGAACAGCATGTTTTTTTCTTACTCTCTGACAATCTCATCACCTTGTTTTCTTCCTTGTTCTTTAGTTCCAGTTCCTAGATTCTAGTTTTCCACACAATACAGACAGCTGCTTACATCCATGGCTCCCAATAAAAGCATTTTTCTTGAGAAATACTTTTCAATGAAAAAAATTCTCAGCCATTTTAAATTTCTTCTTTGAGGTCTATGGTTAAGTGCTTTTCCAGAGAAGTTGCCATTGTTTCCTAAAAATGTCCTCAAAAACACTATGTAATTTATTTATGTAATATAATGGGTAATTTTTTACTTATAGCCTTGAGCACAAATCAAAATTAGTCAACAGTTGAAATCAATAAAATATTACAGCATTACAAAAGCCAGAGGCAGAGAGGAGAGCGTGCGATACATTTTAAAAATCAGTTATTTACTTGTAATATGTGATTTATCAGAAGCAGATATCAAGGGGTTTTCAAAAATGAAGCTTATTTCAGAATATATGGTACTTTATATTGAATAAATTAAGACAGCCTTTGAACATTGAAAGTTCTGCATGGAAAGTTCAGTCACTCATCAAAGAAAGCTCAGCTTGAATTGAAGAACATGCAATGCAAACAATCATTTTTTTTATTACAATAAAATGCCTCAATGAAAAAATCATTTTTCTTGTTCCATCTGACCCTTAAAGCATACACTTAAATTCATAGCTGTGAATTTGTCTCTTCCAGATGGATCTTAATTTTCAAAAGAACTCAAATGTAAGTTCATGCCTTTCAATTATTTCTAATCTTCCATATAAAAAAAAATCCCTAATGATGTTTTGATCATTTTTAAGACTGAAATCCCAGCAATGAGCCAAATTGACTGAAACCAGTGCTGATTGTATTAATCCACTAATAATCCTTTGCAATTTCTGATCTTACTTAATGGAAGAATATATTTTCCTGAAAGTTAATTAAAAGATACATATGAAAACATTGACTAGGCTGTTCTATAATAAATTCATAAAATTATGGAAAACATGATAGTATTTGTTTCCACAATGGAAAATCAAATAATATCACAGGAGTGGATAATTTACAACTCCCCAATCCCATTTTTGTGGCATGTGGAATGCCATATAACTGCATCATTAAATTTCAGTTTCATGAATTCACAGGCAACATGTAGTATTAGCCTAGTCTGATTTCAAAAGAGCAAAACAATCCACCACTAACAAACTAAGAAATCTCACCAGAGACCCCATTTTTGCTTTCCCATTCACCTCTCCTGGTGTTACCTCACCCACCACAGTCCACAGCCACAATAAAAACTACCGAAGTGACAATTACAAAAAAGTTGTCCACTGCATGTATCTTCACTATACATGCAAATTGGGAAGAAAGCACTTTGTTGTGAACTGTATAAAATCAGCAATGCAGTAGGCTGATTTGCAGTAGGCTGCGAAAACCGTAGGCTATAATGAGAACTGAAGACCAGCAAGAAGTGTACAGCTGTTTTCAGGTGTTTCTAATGAATAGTAATATGAGTATCCACAACACTGAAAAACTGAACAAATTCTGCCTAGAGAAAGTCTGAACCATTCAAGGAATTTAGGAAATTCCTCAGGCTCACTTCCCATTAATACTTTCAATCACTGATGGAGACAATTCTGCAAAATTCTACAAAAAGCATTCAATAATCTTTGAATATAATTGTTTTCAATGTTGCAAATATGGGTACCTCTTAACTAAGGAATCATCTTGAATGTGGGATTTATAATGAAGAACTCCAATAAAGGTTTTTTTTCTGAGTTAAATGTGAGGTTTGCAGTGGTTCAAGAAATGTAATAACTACATCGCTGATAAAGGAAGGATTAACTAATGTAAATGCTATCCACGTGAAACAGACTGAACTGTGGACACCAGGGTCAGCAGAAATGAAGAAATGCATCTTCATTTGCAGACAGAGGTAGATGTACAGGTAATCCTTGGCTTACAACAGTTCATTTAGCGACCATTGAAAGTTACAGTGACACTGAAAAAGGTAACATGACTGTTTTTCACAGCTTTGACCATTGCAGCATCCTCATGGTCAGCCACTTGAAAACTGACTCATGTTTATGACGATTGCAGTGTCCCAGGTTCATGTAATCACCTTTTGCGACTTTCTGAGAAGCAAAATCAATGGACAAGTCAGATTCACTTAACAACCTTTTTACTAGCTTAACAACTTCAATGATTCATTTAACAACAATCGCAAGAACCATCACAAAATGGGGGGAAAAATCACTTAACAACTGCTCACTTCGCAATAAAAATTTGGGGCTCAATTGTGGTTGAGGACTATTTGTACTAAGCCTCTTTCAGTTACAATGCATTGGTGCTCTATTAACAGATTTAGGGAGATGGAATGCAGATTTTGTTTAAAAAGAAGTCTTACATGAACTTTACTGATGATGAAGATCACCAGGTATATAACATTCAGAATCTCTGTGACAAGAAACCTCTGCAATAGTATCCATTGATTGTCTATGAGATGGAAGTCAATTCTGGACCTGCAGTATTCACGTGACCCGACAAATGCGTGCCCGACAACAGCGCACTGACAAAACTGTGGCGATAAAACTGCGACATCGACAGCACGCTGACAAATGAGCACAGAAGCGCGCCGACAAAAGAGCACCGACAGAAGCGCCATTATGGTTAAGGAAGGGTTAGGGTAAGGGTTAGGTTTAGGGTTAGGTTTAGGGTTAGGGCTAGGGTTAGGGTTAGGTTTAGGGTTAGGTTCAGGGTTAGCTTTAGGGTAAGGGAGGTGTTAGATTTAGGGTTACTTTTAGGGTTACGTTTTGGGTTATCTTTAGAGTTAGGTTTAGAGCGCTCTTTTGTCAGCATGCTTCTGTGCTCATTCGTCGGCGCGATTTCAAACTTGCGCTTTTCTCCCCACGGTTTTGTCGGCATGCTTTTCTTGAGCACGCATTTGTCGGTGAACCCAGTATTCGTAATAAACAAGAATAGTTTCTATTGCATCTTTTCAGGAGTTTCCTCCTATCTAATTCTTGCTATCATGTTTTCTCATGACTACAGTGAAAAAGAAAAGACTGTTATAATAGCTATACTTTTTTTTCTCCAAGGAAAACACTCAGCCATCATTCAGAAAGAAAACTGAGAAATGTTTTAGGGATAAATTGATTCAAAATCCCAGGAGTTCTTCCCATTACTACTGGCTAGCTAACACATGTTATTGACAGATTTCCCAAAGTAGTTTCTGGGGAACTAGGAACTTTAAAAGGGAAGCCATTGTTATTCTAGTTGGATTCATCTGTTGCAACAATCTGTGTCAAAGCCAAAAATGTGCCTTTTGCACAGCATTGGAAAAAAACTGAAGAGTTTGAAAATTTTGTCAAGGACAAGGACTTCTCGAATCAACAATTATATCAGTTCTGAAATTTAACAGGGAATACATGGAGAACATAAGTATGCTATGAAAATAGTATCCATATACATAGATAGAGATCAATCAACTGTTTGATGTTCTTTGTAGAAGAAAAGCCTTTGCAAAAGTTGATCTAACCCAAACCTGACAACAAACGGATATTGATGATATTACAGCAGATATCTAAACCATGATCACCCACCTTAGGACTTTCCAAGCTTAGGAATTTCAACAATCATTGAACTTGAGGATTTGGTGGATAGGAGCCTTACTGAAGTTGTCACAACTGCATCCCATTGTCAAAAGATTGGTCAGGCTGAACAAATGATGCAACCAACCAAAGATTTCCTGAAGCATATTGTCAGAGGAACACCACCAATTTTGCCAGGTTTCCGTTTCTACGCTTACCTCTTGCTCAACAATAGAAAATGACTTATGAAGAAAGATGGCTAACCCTTATCCAGATTTAATTAAAGACTCACAAGATAAATATAAACATATTCTAGACACTCTTCTATTACTACTATTCTCTGTTCATTTACATCACAATTACAATTCTCCCTCACTGGATGAAGCACCATGTTAGCTAAAAATGAATGGATATTATGTATTCCAAGTTGTTACTTGTTATTAAGCATCAAGCTAAGACAAAGAGGAAACAACAAGGGAAAGAGCCACTTTTCCAGGAATCTGTTTTATAAAAGTTGTTCAATCAGGTTTCTTTCGCCCCTAATTACCACTAGCCATCATGACCTGATATTCTTCTAACTTGAATCCAAGAGCTGCTGTAATATATTGTATAGCCCAGATTCTGTAAACAAGTTTTTCCAAAGGCATATAATTGGGCAAGATCGCATTTCCAATCCAATGTCTGCTGAAAACCAGAGATAACCATGATCTTTTTAATTCTGCATGAATGACTTTTTGATCTACATACCTGTAGAGAAGAATGGGAAAATGAAGGCTCCCCCCCCCCCAATTTAGACTCTACCCCATTGATGCATAAGCATCCTCAGATTTAAAGAGACACACTTGAAAATTCTATTTGTGCATTGAATCTAATGCAGAATTCTGTCATTTGATATAGGGATTTCAATTCCCTTGATACTGATTATCTCTCAAAGGACAAATGCAGCTATCTTTTTAGGCCATTCAAGCAAAAGGAAGGCAGGAAATAATTATTTGCAGATCACCCATTCCTTACTAGTAGCAGTATTGTTTCCAGACCTGATGCTTTGGTGCTAAACTAAAGCTGTTCAGTTTTTTATTTATAGTTCAGTCCCAGCTCACACCCTTGGAGTGACATGTAACATCAAGAGAAGCTGACAGCAAGAATTGCACTGTATTGGGCAAATGTTAGCTGTCAGAAACAAATCAACTGCAACAATAACAAAAAGAATACCCTTTTTTTGAGAAACCCTCCACACAACTCCACATTTGGACACTCAGTATGATTTCAGCATGGTTTTGGCAAGCACCTGCAGAAAACTTTTATATTCCCTTCTTGACCTTGTAGCAAAATTCATCTGAAATCACTTGAACAGCACCCTATAATGTTCAGAATTTCTCTTTTCCTGAGAAGAAATGCCCCGTTGCTCAACCCTCTTGAGTGTTGCATCTTATTTTTGTCTTGCTAATAAAAAAGAAACAGCGAGTACATCACCTTTCATCTCAAGGGATTTCTGTATCTCACAAGAAGTAGAAACAACAAATTACCACTGTTTTTTTTCTTCTTCTTCCTGAGAAGCTTCGGACAAATCTATAGTTCAATCTAATACCAGCTTTGTCCTTAGACATCCTAATTATTATGGTTACAGCCACTCAATACTCCACAAAAAGTGCTCACAATTAGGCAAAAGTGTGGTTTAAACATAACCAACTTTTTAAAAATCATGCTTACCCTATTTTTCCTGGACTCTTTAACCATCTCAACTGAAGGAGCATTCTTGAGAAGTTGACCAATTGCACTTAGTTTATATACTGACCATTCATCAAATTAAGGTATTTTACAATAATGGATTTGAGATATATTTTTTCTCATGGGCAATACAACAGTAAATGCTCTTTATCAATTTTTTTAGATGGAGTGAGATGCACTCTGAACTGCTATGTCTCTTGCATCAACAAATACAGCATGATAATCTGAATTATTCCTCATGATATTGTTTCATAGGAGTCTCATAACGGTTATAACCAGAGGTGGGTTCCTACTGGTTTGGACCAGTTCAGCCGAACCAGTAATAACTTGGCAGCCTGGGTTGTTGGAACCAGCAATGAGCCAGGCCTGCCACAACCCTGAACCAGTTCTCTCAATAGTGCTGTAGCGCCGCCATATTGTTTTTGCCTTCTGCACATGCGCAGAGCAATTTTTGTTGCACTGCGCATGTGTGCACAGTTTGCAGCAAGCAAGCGCATGGCACGAACCTGAGCGAACCAGCAGTAGCAGCAGCTGGAACCCACCCCTGGTTATAACCCTTTCTAAAGGAAAAATAAATTCTGTCCTGAATGTCTGCTCTTCTCACAAGCACTTCTATCTATGCTTTTCAACACAGACGCTCTAAAAGAATGATCCAGTTTGTCAGCACAAGTGTAGGTCCATTTCTGTCTGCAAAAATCTATATTTGATTTAATATTTCTATTTCTATCATCACTGTTATACATAATAAATGGGAAGAAAGGATGCAATGGCTAAGTATATGTGCTACATATAAAAAAATATTTAAGTTGTCAGTACTTCAGAAATTTAAATTTCTGGCAATAGATTTCAGTGTGAAACCACAGAAAGCTGCTGCTCACTCAAGTAAATAATACTCTAGATGGACCAATAATCTGACTCGATAAATGCAGCCTCTTGAACATTTATATTTAAAATCAAGTTCCAAGTTTTGTGACTTACATAAATTTAATTTTGCATCAAATATAATCAAACCCATTTATTCCATTTAAAATCACAAAATTCTCTTCAAAGTACTTTAATCTGGTGCTGAAAGGAGAACAAAAGGAATCTTTCCTGGATGTGCTGAACTTCAGTCCCCAGAATTGTAGCTGTTTACTTCTAGAGCAGGTGTGTCAGGGCCCACAGACCAGATCGGGCCAATGGGCGCTTAGATCTGGCCCACGGGGCTGCCCTGGAAACAGAAGGACCAGCCCACGCCACCTCTGCCAGTGAAAACAGAGCACACAGCCCTCCTGAGCTCTGTTTTTACTGGCAGAAGACCATTGCAGCTTAAAATGGAGATTGGGCGCCCATTTTCGTTGGCAGAGCACTCGGGCCACCATAGGCACCCCTGACACAAGTGACAAGTTGGCCATGCCCACCCTAGCCACGCCCAGCCAAGCCCCCAAGATCAAACCCTGATGTGGCCCTCAATGAAATCGAGCTTGATACCCCTGTTCTAGAAGTATAAACCAGAACTTTAAAATCATTGTTGCTGAATAAGCTACAGTGGCCCATGCATCATTTTATTTACTGATTTAATTTATATAGCTAATTGTGCTGTTAAAACCAATCAAAAACCTGTTACTGGGTGAAGCTTGTCTATATACCTTCCAAAAATTGTTTTTTCAGAGCCACTATACACCACACCCTTTAAAAGTAATACCTAACACAACGTAATATAACATGATTTATTTCTTTCAGATATTAGATATCACCTTCTACAAAATCTTTAGCATAAACTTGGAAATATTTCTTTTTTTAAAAAAAACTATTAAGTTAATGGTGCTTTTAGTTTTGATTATCTATCAAGCCCCCTTTTTCCATTCTTACTCAAAAAAGCAGCAGTTTTCAGAACAACCCCTCTCTGAAAAATAGCCCAATAGGAAAAAAAAAATTACATGGCTCTTGTCAGAGACAAGAATTTAATTAGATGTAATTCAAATCCTAATGAGGTTAATTGCAGCATGCCAGCATCAACAATTAACTCAGAGCTGCCAACCTTGTGCATCCAGCAGTTGCAATGCTTACAATTAACTGCACACTGCTTTCAGTCCTCCGGCAAAACCCAGGAAAGATCAAACAGTTTTCTCCAATAATTAGGCAGGGTCAGCAAAGTGAAGAAAGTCTGGTAAATTAAAAGCAAGAAAGAAAAAAAGGTGAGAGAGAAATTGCCAGGTTGGCAACCTGAGATGAAAATGCCAGCAACAAAATAGCCAATTTTCCTTCCTTCCTTCCTTCCTTCCTTCCTTCCTTCCTTCCTTCTTTCCTTCCTTCCTTCCTTCCTTCCACCCATCCATCCATCAACTGGATCCCACAACTAACAAAACTAGACCTAATGTTGGCTCTGCCAAATCTCTTTCTCAGCCTGGCCCTGTGCCTTTGACAGCTGGCAATCATCAGTCCATGAAACCTGAGCATCTCATTACTAACCCCTATCAACAGTGTTATCAATATCAGAGTAATAGCCAAGCCTGATTTAGTTCCTCCTCTCCACCTGTGATTCATTAAATGCACAGCTGGGCCCTGGACCACAATCTGGACAAGTCAAAATTTGGGAAACTGAAATTAAAATTAATCAGCAATCAATAGAAGGTAGCAAATCAGAACTAACACTTAAAACAAGTCACAATTCCAGCACAATATGTCAAAGAAGACTGATGGAAAATAACACACTTCTTATCCCAAAGACCAATAGTCAACCCCACGTGTGGAATCTGAAATATTATTTGCTAATAATCTGTAGATAGTCCTTTATGCTTCACTGAAAATATGTAGTTTTCCCCTTCATCAGACAAAGGGGTGTTCAGCAGTAGTTACCATGGATGGATTGTCTTTACTTGAAAATAAAAGTTATGGGTGAAGAGATTGTGCATAGGATTGCAGTGTGGAAGTAGTACAATATATCATTTTCCTGCTTCAGAAGCCCAGTGAAAATTATACCCCTCCCCAATTTTATGCTTCCACAGGGGAACCTTCCATTCATACTTGACAGCTATTCAGAAGGCTTGCATTTCACCATGGACATTCAGGACTTTGAGAAGATCAGGATGGGGAGGGGGAAATCTGCAGTTTCAGTCCTTCCAGCTATAATTATTCAGATGCATTCTTTTGACTTGAGACCAGAGTTCTTATATCTCCATTCTGAAGCAGGAAGAAAATCTACATTCTTTCCATTTCAGCCTTTGAAAGTAGCAGTCTTATAAATGTCTTGCCTTCCCAGTTTATTTTTCCAGTGGAAAAACTCTGGGAGACTTAACAAGAAGGTTCTATGTAGTAATATATCTAAGTAGACATTAGATTTCTGCAAAACAACCATCTCCTTCTGCAAAACAACCACCTCCTAGTTCTCTAGAAAAAGCCTGAGCTAGCAAAGATGGAAAGAAAGAGAAGACTACAAGCAGTTACAGTAGCTATAGGTTGGGGACAGATCCCGCTGGGGAAAATATATTTATGTGATTGCTAAATCAACACTAACCTGATGTTACACAATCAATCACATTAATAAGTGTGTATACTGAATGGGTTCAGTAGTGTGCAGATGATATATTATATGAATCCAGAAATGTTTTTTAAAGATCACACTTGGAATACTGCATTCACTTTTGGTTGCCACAAATGTAAAAAAGATGTGGAAAGAGTGCAGAGAAGAGCAACAAATATGATTAGGGGATTGGAGGCTAAAACATATGAAGAACGGTTACAGGAACTGGGTATGTCTAGTTTGATGAAAAGAAGGACTAGGGGAGATATGATAGCAGTGTTCTAATATCTAAAGGGCTGCCACAAAGAAGAGGGAGTCAAACTATTCTCCAAAGCACCTGAAGGCAGGACAACAGGCAATGGATGAAAACTAATCAAGGAGAAATGCCTAGAACTAAGAAGAACTTTCCTGATAGTTAGAACAATTAATCAGTGGCAACTTGCCTCCAGAATTTGTGAATGCTCCAACACTGGAAGTTTTAAGAAAAGATTGGACAACTATTTGCCTAAAATGTTTATAGGATTTCCTGCGTGAACAGGGGATTGGACTAGAAGATCTCCAAGGCCCCTTCCAACTCTGTTATTCTATTAAACCATGATTTATGTCTTAAAGTGTTCCAATAATTCATTAATTGTGTTTTATTTCATAAATCATAATTAAAACAGATATGGCTGAGCACAATGAATGAATCCATTAATAATTTCATTAACATTAGCCATGGTTATTTACTCTACTATGTTGCATATGTCATTTTGTTCAACAGAATTTATTATCACAAAAGAATGCACAGGATTGTACCTTAACCTGGAGTCACAATCATTCATTCACTCATCAGTCCTGCTCACTCACTACAACTGCATGGTCTCATGGACTGGGAAAACATAATTAAGATTTTCCCAAAGTTAATGCCGCTTTAATTTTCTTCTTTCTGCTTCTTGTTCCCATATAGAGATCCTAAACAGGTCCTTCATGAATCTAACTAGGTTTAAGTTTTGTCATTCACTATTATTTGCCACATTCCTTCAGTACTAACAATATATGAATATATTATATGAATTCAGATTAAGCATACTCTTTAAATGACATGCTATTCTGTTTTCATCCAGCACATGTGTGCCTGTATAACTCTACAGCTACTGTGTGATGGTTACACATAAGGGGGATGCACTGTATTTTCATTAAATTACAGAATTGGGCAAATGAAGGCAGAACAATTAGGTTCTTTATCCCTGAAAAAGTGTGGGAATGAGTTTTGTATTACCCGATTGTTGTTCCAGAAAAATTCCTTGGTTCAGCAACAAAAGAAAAGCAGAATAAAATATTTTCAAGAAGCAGCATTTATTTTTCATTCATCTCTTTGTTTTATTCTGTATACAGGGATGGAAAGTATGTAATATCTTATCCGTCTAACTTTTTGGAACCCTGGGAGAGAAGGCACCATCCGTATCTCTGGGGAAATATGAGGGACCACTATAGAGAAGGCACTCTTCCTTGGTCTCATAAAATGACAACATTTAATAAAGAAGACTTGAAGCACATCTACTTTGTCTGAATGCATTGGGCAGCCAGAAATGATTGGACATAGGCAATTTCTCAGGTATCCAGGTCCTATGCCATGAAGAGCTTTAAAGGTAATGACCAGCATTTTGACTCATTGCCCATACAGAAGCCAACTGGCAACCAGCACAGCTCATGTAGCAGTGGTGAGACATGGACATACCAGGAAGCTGTCTGCATTTTGTACTTTGGGATGCTCTTCAAGGGCAGATCCCTCTAGAGTACACAGCAATATTCCAATCATGAGGTGACCAGTGCATGAGCAACCATCTATTCTATAGGGTCTCCTGG
This sequence comes from Thamnophis sirtalis, assembly GCF_051295495.1. Lineage (NCBI taxonomy): Eukaryota > Metazoa > Chordata > Lepidosauria > Squamata > Natricidae > Thamnophis > Thamnophis sirtalis. Next base: position 44,566,599 of record NW_028261386.1, read on the forward strand.
TTGAGGAAATTGGTGCAGAAAATGAACCTGTACAAAAACCTTCCTGGCCACAGTTGCCACCTACTCTCCCAGCGGAATCTCAAAGTGCATACCAATCTTAAATGGAGAAGTGTTACTCCATCCAAGATCAACAATGAAAACAACTCTGATTGGGGGTGGGGTGGGGGTGGGATACAGCCACTCATTCTTAGAAGGACTGAGCCAAAGTCTGTTATGTTGCATCGAGAACCAAACAAACTGAGTTAGGAAGCAAATTACTGCAACACAGTACCTCCCACTCCCAACCACTTCAGCTGGTCCAGGAGGATATCATGGTCAATGATATTGAAAGCCACCAAGAAATCATGGAGCCCCAAAATAGATGCTCCATCCTCATCTTGGTTCTGGTAACGTTCATCTAAAAGTACAACCAATGCTATCTCCATATTGCAGGTGTGTTCCAGGTATATATATTGAATATATAAATATTCAATATGCAGATATTTTAAACTTCTTAATTCCTACTATTTTTATCACAAGCTTGATTAGTTTTTTGCAGAGCTCTGTGATAATTAACTACTAGCAAATAATAAAAGTTGAAAAGTTAATCATTTTTGGCTGTTGCATTCTTTCTCACTTCTAAACTGTAATATTTGAACAAATATGTGTTTTTCTGTTGCTCTCCCATTTTTACTTTGGTTGTGAACATTTTAAGACAGGCATGTACCAAGTCCGGCTCAGGGGCCAATTGCAGCCCGTTTTCACATTTTGAGCGGCCCGCAGCCTCTTCTCCCCACTGGCTCAGCCTTTCACTCATCCCCGCCAGCCAGCGTTTTTTCTTTCACCTCACATTAATGTTAATGGTTCAAAGAATGTCAGGCTGAATGACACATTTTCACCTCACCAAATGTGGCCCTCCTTGCAAAAAGTTTGGATACCCCTGTTTTAAGATAAATATGAGATGAAATACATAAGTAATTGGGAAAGTAAGATAAACCATATAGACCTCAGTTATTCTGAATAAATATTAAAAATGCAATCTGCTTACTTTTTGGCTTAGATGGAAGGCCCACGGTTTTCAATACTATCAAAGAAGTGTGCATTCGAGTACAGCCTCTCATTTCTCCTGTGTTAATGGATTATCTGCAATATCGAGTGGACTGAGGGATTTTTCTGTAACTGAAGTAAGAAAAGACTTCAGTTACAGAAAAATCTCCAGTTCACTCAATATCTATTTATTTAGTTAAGTGATATAGAAAGTTAACATGACAAAAAATGTAATATTCTAAAAAAAATCACAGCCTTCTGAGATTGTATACATTGCATACAATTAATGGTAGCAGTACTACACAACACACCTGATTTAGCCAAATATACCAAAATTGAAATATCCTGAATCATGGACCTCATCAATCTCTGTGTCAGGGTTCCAATTAATACCCCCAATAAAAGAAGACTCTGAAGTTACAAGTTCCATTTTATTAGAAATGTCATATTGGCACATCTGGGAAAACCTGAATCTGAAGCTTCCAGCTTTTCCCCAACCAAAAGAAAGTCCAAGTCCCTTTCCCTGCACCCACATGTCCATCACATGGTCCAATCAATGTACCGTCCCAACTGGAGATGACTCCCAATCATAGGTGGGATTCTACCGGTTCAGCCTGGTTCGGCTTGGTTCAGGCAGACCGGTGGCTCTGAGGAACAACTAAGAATGAATCAGTTCACTCCGACCTTCAGGTGGGCCCACCTGCCCCCGGGCTATACTCACCTATAATTCCTTCTTTTTAGCCTAGCTGATAGGCATGGCAGAGTAGATTGCCATGCCTCAGCTGTTTTCCTGTGAAATGCGCACATGCGCATAGCACATGTCAGGCACATTAGGCGCAAAGCACTCTCTCAGTAAACCGGTTGCTAAACCGGTAGGATCGCAAGCCTGCTCTATATTATGGCTATCTCTCCAACTCCATACAAACCCCCCCTCTCAGTTTCCCACAGCAGTAAATGTGGCAGCCCTGAAAATCCAAAGAAGAAGATGGCTTCTAGGGCTGACACTCTGCCTCACTGCCTACTTTCATTTTAATGGACAAATATAACAACAAATCAGAAGAATAGCCCTGGTATCACCTTTCTTAAGTCTTATAGTAAAGACTGCAATGTAGAATCTAAAAACTATAGCACCCACACATATACAACCTAAAATATAGATCTGGTATGTACATGAAACAACTAGAGAAGACATACGAAACAATTGATAACATCTTCAAAGGAATAAAATTTACAAGGGAAGAGATGAACAGCAATATACTAACCTTCCTGGATATCTTCATCAGCAGAGGAAATAATGGTTAATGCAAGTCTATGAAAAACAGCCAACACAACCAAGTGGCCCAACCTCCCACAAGAAGCGATCTATAAGAACATCATTCAGATGTTCACTACCCAGAGTCCCTTTCTGCGGGAGATGGGCTGTAAAAGAAGTATGAAATATAATAAAATAAATAAATAAATAAATTGCACTGCAACACTCAGATTCAACCTCTTCCAACAAAAATGGATACCCATGCAATTTTATCAAAAAGTGCTGTCCGTTCAACCCACAATAGCACAATCCTATGAAAAGGATAATAGTACCATACATCAAAAATGTCTCAGAAACAACCAACCGTCTATTACAGCTACACAACATTGCTATAGCACACAAAACTGAAGCCATCCAAAATACCTTTAGTAAAACAAAAGACCAAATTGCTAAAGGAAAAAAAGAGAGTCATTTACAACATAAAATGTACAGCTGCTATGTAGGACAGGCAGAAAATCAGCAGAGCACATCCATAAACACCAACTAGCAGTCAGAAGACGTAACGAAAACTCCTTAATTTAATAACACATGCATAGATTAAACCATAATATCAGTTGAGAAATTGTGAGCATCCTAGGCCAAGCTAAATCCAAACTGGATTTGGGGAATTCCTAGAATCTTGGCATTCAGGTAAATCAATCCTCAACAGACACAGAGAGATAAGCTGTATTTATTTGCCATTCAAAAAAAAATCTAACAAGGAAACAAAAAGACCAGAACGTATTATCTCCAGCAGCAACACCCAGATAAGCAGGAATTAACAACACTAGACCAAATAATCAAGCAGAAAACAATACCCTAATCAAGAAACTACCAAAGAGAAAACCACATCCCTATCAACCGAGGCAGTGCAAGCTACTGTATATAAAGAGGGAGCCAAACCCACAATCACTAATACTAATGACGTTATCTAGTTGAGTAATGAAACATCTGCAAGCAAACAACCAAACTCTGGAAGGCACCAAGGACTCCATTGCAGAAAAATGTATTCAACTTCAGTAAAAAAAAATCTAAGAAATGATAATACTACATAAACTGTTCAGTACTCTGTCAAGTTTCCTAAAACTTTCATAAAATATTGGAAACCAATACAGCCTTCAATCCAAAAAGTCATACAGCATTATAAGACAGATATGGACTACTACAGTTTCATGTTAAGCACTTTTAGTTTCAGTGATCTAGAAATGTTTCCCAAGTTTTTTTTTATTCTGCTCCAGTATGGAAGCATCTCAAGCATCAAATTAATTTTCAGCACAAGTTCTTTCATGATATCCCGAGCATTATCTGCGAAAACCCCCTTTTCTCTCTTAGTGAGTCACGAGCTTCATCTTTCAAAGTAACTTACGCAGATAGCCTATTACTGCATTTACAATGAATGAAGGAAAACACTTACATATTTTTTTATTAACAGGATACATCTACTGTTTTGCACACTAGACAAAGGGAACTTGTTTTCATAGTGGAAATGCTATAATTTGCATTCATCACAACTATTCCCTTCATATTCCTCCCAGCCATCAAAATGTATCCTCAACAGACGATGGATTATGCAAGTTACTCTGGCCACACATACTAAATGCTTTGAAGTTTTTGCCCATTTAAGTTCTACAAAAAAAATCTTGGATAATATACAAAGATGTATATTATTTGTTAGTTGCCTTGATTTCACTGGAAATATTTTATGTGATATTATTATACTTGATTTTCTGCTAGATGGGTTAAAAAGTGCAGAAACTTCCCGGAACAAAAACATCTAACCATACTGGAATTGCACAAACAATAGAACTTCACTGGACTACAATGAATTATTTGAGAATTGTGTAATTTTTTTTGTCAATGCTGATTAAAAGACTGGAGTTGATACGTAAGGGGTTGTCAGGCACAGAACACTGCTACAGAAAATTGAAAAGGTCAGGATAATTATGAATTAAAGCAAACACACTTAACTGAGACAGATGTGTGGCTTGTTGTTTTATATATGACACTATTTGGTGAACAGACTATTGCATACTTCCTAGGGCACAATACAGGAACCAACAGCCCAGAATTTCTACTGTTACCACAATCTGTTTTAACAGGATAATTTGGGCATATGTATTTAATATTTTTCAATGAAAAATTCTCCCTTCTGGGCACACATTTCCACCATCACTATCATTTCAAATAATAATATGATATACTAGTGCACTAAATGTTTGCACTTATAGCTTTCTTTAACAATATCTATGGAGATTTACTGTAAATTAATGCCAGTAAATTAAGACTGTCTCAATACATTTAGAACTCATTCCAATTAAAATATTTGATACCCACAAAAGCTTCTGTATCCTTGCCAGTATAAACTCAATTAACAAATTTACTCTTTTTTCAGGAAACCACATACAGTATGCATCTGAGGAGGTTGCTTCTTCAGTGCCATCATGGGCATGATTAATTCTAACATCTACCCACCAGACCTTTTTATCATATAAAGCATATTTCCTGTTATTTCAGCAAGAAATAAATGCTGATGGAAAGTGGTTACTAGAATTAATTCTGCAATATTCCAAAGTCAACTTACCCTTGTTCTAATCTGTTCTCTCAATATTTGTTGCATGCTTACTAGATTCACATACTATGTAATCAACTGTCAGTTAGCCACATGGTAGGTCACAGATGCAAAACATAAACAAATTGTCTCCCTTTTTCTTGATCATCATCTTTATATAAAGATATAAAATCGGACCATTCTGTGTTGGCTCTAGAGCTCTCCAAAACCATGCCCAGCCATAGGGACTCATCATGCCTATTTGACTGGCCCACCCCAGGAAGCTGTAATCCGGTTTCAGAGGAAGCTTGGATTTTTTCCCCCGAAACTCTGCTACACAGCTCAATCTTTTGACAGCTTGGAATGAACAGGTGACAAAGCAGGTAACTGAGGCCATTGAATGAATTGTTCTCATTACTCCACTCTTGGTTGCAAAAGATGGTGCATTCATCATGCAGCCAGGTAAAATATTGATGCTTAACTTCTCCTTGTTTGTTATAAAAATAAATTGGGGTGGAAATTTTGATTTATCAGGGAGAGCTGATAGTCAAAAATGATGAATAATCTCATTCCTTCAGCTTATGGAAGTGAATAAGATCCTGGGGGAAGGGAAAATTTAAATATTCCCTATAACTCCAATGTCTTGTTATTCCAGGGGATCCCCAGCAGACTTGGGAGGGAGGACCAGAAGGGTCTGTGAAAAGTTAGTGCAGTTTACAGAAAATCATACATTTCGAAAGACTAAATTAAAAATTAATACATTGATACTTACAGCCAATCATCATCATAGCAACAGCAAAGATCTTCTCTCCATCTGTCGTTGGTGCAATGTTCCCAAATCCAACACTTGTCAGACTAGTCATTGTAAAATATAATGAAGAGATATAAACAGAATCCTTGCTTGGTCCGCCTTCCCATTTTCCAGTCGTTGTGTTCAATTGATATGGCGATCCTATGGATTCCCCCAGCTGGTAGAGCCAGCTTTCATTTCGTATTGTGTTTTTATCCTCATTGATAACTTCATAGTCCCCAATACTGTACCAAATGCAGGCCAGCCAATGGGCTGCAAGACCAAAGACACACACCAAAAGAACTAAGACAGCCGCTCCATATTCAATATAGTGATCCAATTTTCGAGCCACACGACCCAGTCGAAGCAGCCTGACTACTTTAAGGGAACTGAACAGACTACTGATGCCCTAAAGGAACAAAGCAAAACAACCCATTAGTATTTAGTATTATTTTATAATGTAATATTTTCGTGAAGAATAAGTTGACTACATATTTACATGGATTCAACGTCCCATTACAGTTGCAAAATTAAATTTATGGAGATCAAATATGTAATTTACCTAAAGTCAGCTTTATCTTTGATACATCCTACAAGTGAGAAAGATGAAGTTAGATCCCAAATGTCAGAAAATTATATTGATTAGCTTACAGAAAAACTGACATGTCTTAATTTCCTTGGCAAGTAAATCGCTTCAGTTGTTTCAGCAGAACTTAAGAAAAATTTGGAATGGGACACAAGATGCTGAATGATTATGCAGTTATGTAGTCAAGGTTGTTCTACAAATCATGGAGTTATCCTCGTATTAGGATTTCCTATGTCCCTTTTCAATTTTGAAAGCATCCTAAAATATCCTAAAACTTTTAAGTATTTATTTAATAAGACGTTTCTTGATCACTCTATCATAAAAAATATTCCTCAATTTCTCTTAGAAATAGCTTTCAAAAAAACCTATGATCTACTCTTAAAATACATTTGATTTCACTGAATCAAGATAATTTCATAATGAAAATTACTAATGATACATTAGCTTTCTGCAACCTAGTATACCTGTACCCTCCAGCTATTTTGCATAATAAGTCTCAGTATTTTTAAGCAGCACTTTCACAGTACATGCAAACTGATGGTTAATGCCAGATTGAAGAAGTCTGCTTTATATCCTTATAATCAATAATTTGTACATTAAAGGAAGGCAATGCTATTTGGACTAATTGAAATTACTTCCTCATCATATTTCAAAAGGAAATATACTTCTGCCAAACAAACAACAATCTAACAATTTCAATTAAATGATTAAAGCAAGCTTAACAAAAGGAACAACAAATTAAGTATATAAAGTAGTTTCAGTGATGCCAGCAATTATTTGAACAAAATTCCTTTCTGAGTTTTTTTTATCAGCCCCTTTTTAATTTATATGAAAGGGATCTGGCAAACAAAAATATAACTGACTGAGCAGTTTTAAGAAATCATCATTGTAGCTTCTTCTTTATTTCTTCATTAATTATTTTTAAGGAAATATATGCCACAGAATCAAAAATTCTTTAGAATATTTAATACATCACAAAAATATATGAATTAGAATCACTTATACATATTTCTATACACACCTATGAAAAAGTAGATTCCCCTGTGAGCCATGGGACATATTTTGCACTGTAACCTCAAACAGACGGAAACACACACACACACTTCAGACAATGTATGAAAAACTAAGTTATAACAGCATTTCAATCTAACACATCCACAAGGTCTTAACATTTTTCAAAGTTACTATCCTTCTGCAAATGCTTATTCTACCTTCACCTCATTGTTAAATTCAACATAGGGTGGATCTGTGCTAAAATTCTATCTAAGGTCTACATGGGGCTACCCTTCAAAAGCATTCAGAGCTGTGGTTCCAATGTGGGGCCCATGTCCCACGGGGGGGGGGCAATTTGATTTTGAATGGGGGCAATTTCAACCTTGTTTAAACCAAGTTAATGACCTTTTAGACTTCCTTCATGTAAGTAGAGTTCACTTTTTGAATAAAGTAAGAATTATATGTCGGGGGGGGTGACAGCAGGATTTTAGAAATGCTGACATGGGGCATGGCCCAAAAATGGTTGGGAACCACTAATTCAGAAGCCACAGCTGGTACAGAATGCTGGCCATTCCCAGAGAAGGGACTTGCCGTAAACTCAGTCTGTCAAGGAATTTCAGCTCAAGAGCAGCTTTTTCCAGTAGGATCCCAGCCCTGTTGAACATTCTGATACCAGGAGTAAGATCTACCTCCACCCTTCTGGCCTTCCAGAAAGGTCTTAAAAGCTGTTTTTTTCCAGCTGGCTTGGGACCTGATGGGGGTGCTCTTCACCGGATGTGGTTGAGAGAGTAAGAAGACTTCACATGCCATCCATCCATCCCCTTGGTTTTAGTTCTTATTTAAGTCTTTCTAGTTTTAACTGTTTTTATGTTCATCTTTTTACTATTTTTAAGCCACCCAAAGTCACCTTATTGGTGAAATGGGTGACATCTATGTTTAATAAATAACTAAATAAAATAATGATGTCACCACTGAAAAGGCACAGTACCTAAAGTCAGCCAAAATTGTACTAAACAACATTGGCTTAAAGCAATGCTGCATGCATTAATTGTGGTACTGAAGCGAAATAGGGTTACAAAAGGCTTGTGCAAATCAAGTCTTTCTTTTTCCATGCCTCAATTAGGATTCAGACAAAAAGTAATCATTCAAAACAGCCCAAGGAGATAATACATACAACTCAGTGGTGAATATTTTTTTTTTTTGGCCACTGGTTCTGTGGGCATGGCTTGGTGAGGGGGGGGGTCGTGTGACTGGGTGGGCATGGCCAACTTTTTTTCACTTTTTAAAGCATTTTTTTCCTAATGGTTCAGGCGAATAGGCAGGAAAAATGCTTTTAAAAGCGGGGGTGAAAGCTTCCAACGATCGTGCAGTTCACAGCTAAGCTGTGTGATCCTCGGAAGCTTTTTTTTACTACTGGTTCACAGAACCAGAGACAATCGTCCCTACCGATTCGGCCAGTGGTGGGTTCCAGATCATTGTACCTGTTGCAACGGGACTGGGCGTCCACCACATGCATGCGCCAGCACGCACGCAGCATGGGCATGTGTACTTATCACCCGCGATGCTCCAGCTGCTCGCCGGACCATCGCGCAGGTGCTGTATGCTCTGTGCGCGTAAGCTTTGATCACTCAAATACAGGTAATGAGGGCGGGTGGGTGGGTAGGTCCTCCAGAACACTGTACCAGAATGGTATCCCACCACTGGATTTGGCCAAACCGGGCCAAACCGGGAGGATTTAATCCCTGATACAACTGCATAAAAGCTATTGCTGACAGTAAAACAAAAATGATTAACAGCATTTCTCAAACTAAAAAAAAGTCAGGATACCTCTTGAGGAAGAAGTTTGCAACTGAAGAACTACCCAGAGTAGGGCCTTCCATGTTGCACTAATCTAACCTTTCATAGTCGTAGGTCACACGGAGGTGCCAAAGTTAGTTAGTCAAAAGTAAACAATCCAATCCTGGATCAAGGCACTATTAAAAAAGGACTGGGCAGAAAGTGCACTCTCACAGAAAAGATAATTGCGTCTGGCCATTTACATAGAGGAGGCAGGACAAAAAGGCAAAATAAATTGGATTTTCATTGCAGTATAAATAGAACTGGGATTCTTTCGTAATGGTTTCATGGTTCTGCTACAATAAATCTGCTTATCTCGGTCTTCATGTCCTGAGAAACTCTTGCAGTATTTTGCCTTGCCAGCTGAGAAGCCTGATAGGAAGCATCTATAAAGCAGGAAGCCTATACAAAGAAGTAATCCAGTCTCCAGGTTGCCAAAGATGTGAGACAAGGCTGTATACCCTCCCCTTATTTATTTAGCCTACATGCAGAATATGGATCGAGGGAAGCTGGGTAGGAAGGAAATGAATGTGGGTTTAAAATTGGAAGAAGAAAATTGGAAGAAGAAACATCAATAATGGTTCTATGATAATGACATTACTCTGATAGCTAAAAATGCAAATAATCAGCAAGCTCTAGTAATGAAAGTCAAAGGGCACAGTGGAAAATGGGACAAGGATTAAATGTAAAGATCAAAATAATCACAACAGACACAGCCGCCAGTCCCAGAATAGGCAATGAAAATATTGAAATGATGGATAGCTTCTATCTTTGAAGATCATCTATCAATAGTAGAACCAGCAGTCAAAAATACACGGCAGACTAGCACTTAGTAAAGTAGCCATGAAGGACATGGGAAAGATATTCAGATGCCATGATGTGTCTTTACCTACAAAGATCAGAATTGTTCAGGCAATGATTATCCTGGTGACATCTGTGGAAGCAAAAGTTGGACCTTGAAAAAGCAAGATTAAAAGAATATTGATGTTTTTGGTGTTGGAGAAGACTCCTGAGAATCCCAAGGACAACCACGAAAACAAACAAATAATTCAATGAACAAATCAATCCAGAGTTCTCACTTAAGGCACAGATGACCAGGATCACATTATCATATTTCAGATACCTTATGCAAATACCTAGTATTTTGGAGATGTTTACAATAGCGTAAAGTTATAGTAACAGAATCTTGCAAGTCTGAATGCATTCTCCCTACCATCTTATCTTCATGACAACTAGGGAGAGTTCTGTCTGAGACATTTACTCAGCTTACGTTCTTGTTCTGGACTCAATCATCTTTTATCTAAACCACTATCTTGAGAGCGGTTATTTTCCTGCCCCTCAAGACCATTCCTGCTGCCCAATACAGATTGCTAAAAGTTGACACTAATAGGATATAATATAGCAATCAATGAAAGATCAAAATTGCTTTTTTTAAATCAAATCTGGCCAATTGTCTCCTGCTCTAAAGTAAACTGGTTTGCAAAAGAGCCAAATGATCAGTATCCTGCAAAACTTGTATGATTGCCATTTGCCTGACAGCCCTGAATAAAAATAAAAAAAATCTTAGAAAAATGATGTAGTTCAAGGATAATTTCATCACTACCACCACCCCTGAAAATTGCCTTATTACATTCCTGTTTAAAGGATTAGGACAGCCTCCTCCAAGAAAGCATTAATCATCAGCATAATTTAGCTCATCAGTCTCTTGCTTCTGCAAAAGGGAAGGAGCTCTTCCAGCTTGTCCATATCTGCAGGTCAAGGTGAAACTCATCCATTATGTTGGACAGCTAGCTATCTCAATTTCCACTGTACCTGCTTTCAGGTGATGCTCAGGTTTACAGCATGAGACAGAACATGTGCAAACTATTTTTATCATTAATATGTTTTGCAAACTGGTCACAGCAGGTTATAGGTTTTACACAGAGGTCTTTTTAAGTCAGGACAAGGACATAAAATCCAAAAGGGAATATTCAAGCTGGGAAAAGTGGTTTCCAGCAGGTGCAGTTCTTGTTCATAAACATGTTGGCTTATTTGCAATCTAAATGTTGATTAGTATCACTGGGATAACTAATTTTCTGGCACTTCTTGACACATATACAATCTTATTTGTTCCCAAAGATTGCTGCTAATATTTTTGTTTCAAATGAGATTCAGGTGCTCACTTGAGATTAATCCTTCAAATGATGTTCAAAGCATAGACATGCTTAGGGCTAGAAACTAATCACATGACTGCAATGGATTGTCTATAATACACTAGGTCCATTCAAACTTGTTCCAAACTTTTATTTAACACTTCCTGTGAGCAGTGGTAGAAATAATACAGGAGGTGGCTTTGTTCTTCAAATGCTTGCAAGTTTGGGTAGCAGCTGAACTATTACTAGCAGAGACTGGGCAACCTATTGCTGCATGTTGCCTCTGCAAGATTTTCACAGGACCCATAAAGAAAAAGATGTGCTAAGCCTCCAGTAACTTAGTGGATCTCTTTAAGTAAAACACTCTTCATAACTGGAGATTCCATTCACATAAATGTTTCTCATCTCTGTGTTGGTAGAACAGATTGCACAGCTATAGGAAGCCATACTTATAAGAGCCGCAGTAACACAGTGGTTAGCATGCAATAGAGCAGGTTACTTCTGCTGACTGCCAGTTGCCTGCAATTTGGCAGTTCAAATCTCACCAGGCTCAATGTTGACTCAGCCTTCCAGCCTTCTGAGGTTGGTAAAATGAGGAACCAGATTGTTGGGGAAAATATGCTGATTCTGTAAACCACTTTGGGCTGTAAAGCACTGTGAAGCAGTATAAAAGTCTAAGTGCTATTGCTATACTTATTGCAATGAAGTTGTAATAAATTGTGAAAATGCTTTTTCAGTGGAATGCATCATCCTCTAGAAAAGCAGAATCAAAATACCAGATCTGTCACTTGTATAAGGGGTAAGAGAAAAATTTTAGGCTAGCAATCTTGTATCAATGTGCCAAGAAATATTAAGTAGCATTTCCCCTATTGCACTGTCTAAATTAAACATAATGTCTATGGAGATTCTCAATCATCCAGGTCATGGTTGGCCCAAAAGTGGTTTTCAAAAGGCAACTGGACTTTCTGGGGGGGGGAGGTGTTCCCTTAAAAACATTTAGCTTCTCATCCAAGAAGCTTCTTCAATTCATGTCAGAACTAAACTGAACCGAAGAAGCTTCTTGGATGAGAAGTGGAATGTTTTCAAAGGAAAAATAATCCCAAAAGTCCAGTTGCCATTTGGAAAACAACCTTTGGGATGAACAGTTTCATAAAGTGTGACAGAGATTCCTGAATGAGACTGCTCTCAAATTCTGAAATTGAATCTGCTGCCATGCTATAAAGATGAAATAAAATCCAGCAATAAAATATTCTGGTGAATCAAAAAGTTTAAAAAAAAAGCAGGCACCAAATCACTGAACAGTTTCTCCTGATAAACAGCCTTTCCTCATGCAGGTAATTCTAATTTCTCACTACTACTGATATGGCTTATTCAATCATTCCAAGTTGAAGCTACTTGTTAAATAGTCAGTCTGGAGAAGTCAATTTATATTGAACCACAAGGCTTATTGTATACCTTGGGGGTATCATTATTTGTCATCAGCCTAACATATCTTACAGGCCCATTGTGAAACATGTATGCTGCAATGAGTTGTTTTCAAGAAAGCTGTAATTCAAATGTAATAAATATAACTGAATTATCTTCAGGGGAAAATATCTTCTTTTTGCTGTGAAGTTCACCAAACTGCTATTACTTGGTCATTTTAGTAGATAACTATACTGAGGCCTGAGGGAAGTGACCGTAATATCTTGGTAAGTTAGGAAAGGGAAAAATTTCCATATGGTCATGGAGATCTACAGGTGGAGATAATAGAAATAAAGTCATTAAGAATCAGGCCATGATGTCATAGGGCCTGGGTTGAATTCTATGTGAATCTCAAAAAAGCCAGACATTAAAAATCCATAGGTCAGGACCAAGTCTGTACATTAAGCATTTTGAATTGATGTCCCCAGGTGTCTTATACAGAGGTGGGTTCCTACCTATTTGGTCCAGTTCGGCTGAACCGGTAGTGGTATTCGGTCCGACCAAACTGGTAGTGGTATGGTGGCATGGGTCGCTGTAAACGGCAAAGACCCAGGCCTGCCACGCCCCTGAACCAGTTGCCTAGTCGTCACCATCATCGCTACCATCTTGTTTTTAAGTTCTGCGCATGCGCAGAACAATTTTAATTGAAGCATGCCCCTGGTTCGGATGCTTGGCAACTGGTTTTGTATTTATAATGGTTGCAGTGTACCAGGGTTATGTGATCACCTTTTGCAACTTTCTGACAAGCAAAGAATCTGGGAAAGCCAGAGTCACTTAACAACTGCAGTGAAAAACTCATAAAATGGGGCAAAACTCACGTAAACTTAGCAACATAAATTTTGGGCTCAATTGTGGCCGTAAGTCTACTTGTACTGGAAATCCATATCACACTTATTTTAGACGCTACCTAGTATTATTATTTATCTATAAATACGAGTAAAATTGAATTCTAATGTGCCTTTACTATGGCTTGAAACTAGGCTTAATAGACGTCCTTCTCCTAAAAACATTTATCTTGAATTCTAAGATTGCTATCTACTAACTGTAATTGGAAATGGTAAAAAGCAGAGCTACATATTCAATGGATATAGACTGCAAGGCATTATATTTTGGGCAGTGGGTAAATATGTACAGCTCACTCACTAAACTTTATATCCAATTTTAATAGATTTATAGTATGTGCATATGGGATATGATGGCTTAAGCCCTGTTAATTCCAAATCTCTCTTCCACCATCTAATTCACTCCTGTCTACAACTCTTGGGGAGAGCTCACTAGATTTATTACCACTAGCCATTTGACTATGGATAAATTGTTTTTCCTGTGTCTTACTGGAGAAATGCTAAGTAGCACCACCTCTTCCTTCCACATTCTTATCTGGTGGGAATGTGTATATTAATCGTTAAATCTTTTTTCCAGAATGAGACTGTATTACCTCACTAAAAAAATACTCTTTTTTTAAATAGAAAAATCAGAGAGCCAGAGATGAAGAAAAAGGAAAAGGAATTAAAATTGCTTTCTAAAGAAGTTGACTTTAGCTACTGTATTCAGACCCAAATTTCACATGTTGAAACGCCAAAACAAATAAACAGCCCAGTCCATAACTAAAACACACCCTATATTACAGCTAGTTTCACTGATTCTACTTGCTATATGAACTCACAATGTCATACACAAAATAACATCAGGTCACAAATTCCAGCTTTATCCTTGCATTCCAACATCTGGATATTTAATCAGAAACAAAAGTCAAAATGAAATACATTTTTTTGGCCACTGGAAACAATCAGAACTCATTATCTTATTCCCTTGTTAGAGTGAGAGAGGTAGCAGTCCAAGCTAATTGCTACGGGTCAATCACTTTTCAGAAAAATCATCCATTCCAAAATGTAAAACAATTTTGAAACCACAAAACTACTCAACAGGAAAGAACCCTATCAAAAATGAGTCAGAATGCTGCCCTTCCCCAAGATTCTGAGCAGAGAGTCAGCCTTCCGTTAATTAAATTAAATAAATGCTCAGTCAACACACACAGCACAAGGAAAGCAAACTATTTGTCTACATTATTTCATTAACACCTACTTTAGCAGTTTACAGGCATTAAGCATTTTAAGTGCAGCAGGAAAAGCAAGCTACTGGGGAAAAAAATAAGAGAATCCTAATTATCTAATGTAAATTGCATCATTTGCTATGGGAAGTTTTTTCCCCACTGTTAACAGCCAAGCATTGTATTTGCTTGGTTCTGGCATATTACCAGAAATGAGAGGAGAATGAAGTACAGAAAATTAAGCAAGAGGTGCAAAAAAGATCCTAGCAAGACGAGGGCTTGTACTTGATCCATGGCAGTCACCGGAATTCTTTTATAACTGCTTCATCATCATCATCATCATCATCATCATCATCATCATCATCATTATACAATTGTATCACAGCGGCCAGTTGTTTCGCCGGATTTGGCATTGGTTACTAGTCGGGCCCCACCCAGGGGCCTAGGACGTTGTAACGTATTTTCGTAATATGCGTGCAGATCCAAGCAGTGCGGCTTTTTGCATTTGACTGATGGTGATTTTGTCAATTTTTAACTGTTTTAAATGTAATTCCAGTGCTTTTGGAATAGCACCCAGTGTGCCAATTACCACTGGAATTACCACTGCTGGTTTGTGCCATAGTCGTTGAATTTCGATTTTTAAGTCCTGGTATTTTGCGATTTTTTCATGTTCCTTCTCAGCCACCCTGCTATCACCTGGTATCATCATCATCATCATCATCATCATCATCATCATTATTATTATTATTATTATTATTATTATTATTGCTTTATTGATTAGCCTATAGGCCATATCAAAGCCATAACAGCTTCACAATTTTGCAACAGTTAATCTATTTATCAGATTCCTCCTGTCCTGGGAAATAATTTCGTGCAATATTTGCCGCATCAGCAAAAAAAAGGACTGATTTGATTCTTACTCCCACTATATTGGAGGCAAATTTTATGTTTTCTGTATTTAAACCATGTCCACAAACACTTCTACCAACCCAGTAATCACTGAACAGGTCACTAATATCTTCCTTCAGCAGCAGACATACACAACCCAATATCAGAAGCGGGTAACTTCCCTGGATGAACAGTTGACTAAAACTGTGGAACAAATGGCACAAAAGTCAGATCTAGCAATTACCAGTTGTCACAAAGCTTATTTACTTATTTAATATGGCCACTCATCTCACTTGCATAGATGGCATACAGTTAAACCACAAGTAAAGTCATAATCTTCTACCATTAAAAACAATTAAAAAATTTAAAAAATTACATTTAAAAATCAGTAATAAAAAGGCAGAGAAGAGTGAACTTTAACAATATAACCATTTAATGCGCTGCATATTTCCTTATTTCCACTATCAATCTGGGAGTGGTTGCTGTATCTGTGGTCAACATTTTGGTCTTTTTCATATTTAATTTTAGTCCCATTTCTTCACTGACTTCCTTGACTTTCATTACTACAGCTTCTAATTCATCTGCATTTTCATTCAGCAGAGTAGTTTCATCAGCATAATGCAGTTTATTGATGTTTCTTGCTCCAGTTTTAAAACCATGTTCATCTCCTTCCATCGAAGTGGATTAGATAGGCATAATCCAAGCCTAGTTTGTTAGGAAGTCACTTATACAACTTCAAAAATGGGAGCATCTAAGATTTAACTAAGACTCAGACTTATTGTATTTTGCTCAATATCATAATTTGATTTTTCCTATTTTTCCTCTTACTACTGATTCTGGCTGTGTCATATATTTTGAAGTCCTGAGTGAATCTGAATCTACAGGCAATTTTACGAATTCTGTATTTGATGAAATGTAAGTGCTTCATCTATTCAGAGAATAAAACCAAAAGGAGCTTTAAATCTTTTGATGGTAGATTCTTGCTTCTGAATATATAGACACTTTTCATCTCACTATTTTTGACCATTATGAAACCTTGCAAACTTCTCATTTTAATGCCTTATAGTTATCTAGTGGTGTATCAAATATGGTGGCCAACCTGGGGCTAAAGGTCTAGAGAGCCCCAGTGTGGCTTTCAATTATTAAACCAATCCAATCTAATCATGGTCCTCTGTCTTGCATCCATAGAAGAATCCAGTCATTTATAGAAGTCACCATCAGGGGCAGGGGCAGGTCAGCATGTGAAAATGAGTTGTGGGTAAACCTGCCTGACAAGATACTGGCAGACAACCTCAAGTGTACTTACTCTGGTGCCTTTTGTGTGTGTATGTGCTTGCGCATGCGCTTTCAAGTCAAGTGTGTGATTTGTGATGAGTAGCTGGACTAGACTCTGTTATTGCCTCCTGCAGTTTAAGGGGAGGTAACTGGTCCAAGATGTGCCTAGAATTCACAGTCTCCCAGTTTCTAGCCTTACACCTTAACCATTACACTACACTACACTACACTACATTTGCTGTCCCTGCTGGTGCCCCTTCTCTGCTGAGAGATTGTGTGTGCAAGTCACAAGCACCAGAATGGGTCCCTTCCTTCAAATATAGCAGCTAATTGCTTTACTGATTGATGGGCATCATTTGCCATGCCTTGCCTGACAGATACATTTATTCATCTGCGCTTATCTTTCAGTATTTGTTCTTTTCAGAGTGTTTCAAAGTAATTTTAAAGAGAAAAAAATGCACACAAACAAACAGAGCATTTAAACTATCCTTTAAAAACTGATTGCCAGAAGGGAGAGATTAAGCAAAAACATGGACCAAACTGCCTCCATTCGTTCAAACATGAACAAAATGACATAAATGAATTGTGTGCATTTTTTAAGAAGTCACAAACAAACAGAAGAGACAGGAATGAATTGAGGACAGCTTTGTCCATAGTTAGAAGAAAGATTATGCACCTTCCAGCCATGGACATCTTCAGGTGGATGAAAGGGAGAAATGCTATCTCATATGAGATTATGTAAATTGCACAAGGGTGTCGTGATTCAACTGATGCAAATTATATAACTGCATAGTTTGTGCTGTGAAATCATGACAGCATTCTGACAGCACAGTGGGTTCTAATGGCATTACTGCTGCTTCTTATTCAGATGTGACTCTTATAAAGCACCTCGGGCAAGTTAATAGAAGTTAGGGAGGAAGAAGAATCAACCCAGAGTTGATTATAACTTATAAACAATTTATGCCTACCAGTGGACATTGCCTGATAATAAGAGATGTCATCTCTTTGGTGGGTGTATCGCACACATACACAAATACACCCACCAAAGAGATGACATCTCTTATTATCAGGCAATGTCCACTGGTAGGCATAAATTGTTTATAAGTTAAACAACTGTTTATAAGTTATAATCAAATCTGGGTTGATTCTTCTTGCTCCCTAACTTTTATTAACTTGCCTGAGGTGTTTGTGCTGTATTCTAGTGCCAACTATAGCAATATAAAATGCTGTGCTTGCTGCTGCAGAATTCTATGCTTAGGCGCAATTAGATTTTGATTTGTTTGTATTGCACACATACACAAACACACCCACCAAAGAGATGACATCTCTTATTAACAGGCAATGTCCACTGGTAGGCATAAATTGTTTATAAGTTATTTTCGGTTGCCACTGTTTTGCTTGTGTGGCTTTTGTTCTGTTTATATCTCTATATTTTACTGTTACATTGACACTTTAAACTCTCTGCCCAGAGTCACTTTCACAAGATAGGTGAACATACAAATTTAATGAAATCAATAAATCACTCCAAAAAGCAATTAATGTTTAAAATTAAAAAGCGTAATATTTTGTATTAGGCTTCTTAAAAAGCGTAAATCTTACATGTATAAAATGCAAAATAAAAGGCCCCATCTAATACGTTCTTGCACTTGACAGGATGTGAGCAATTTTAAGACAGCATAAAAAGCAGGGACTATATATTTCTCGAATCAAATTAAAAGTGTCAAACCCATGATACATTTCAATGCTCGCATTCTCAAAGCACTTTTTGTATAAACTGAATATAGAAACCCGTTTCTCATCCTAATGCTCTTCACTGGCATCTTCTGCTTGGACTTTGTTGCTCTCCTTTGGCTATTACCAATGTTTAACAGAAGCTGTTTTTGCTTTCCTTGTTCTCGCTCATCTCTCACATTTACTCGGCCAGCAAAATCCTTGAGGGACTCCCCCATAGCATCATTACAGGACTAAGCAGGCGCTGAACCTGAATCTTCATATGGAACTTCTCTCAGTCATATTCTTTCAAAGCAAAGGAATCATATCAGT
Source organism: Thamnophis sirtalis (assembly GCF_051295495.1). NCBI lineage: Eukaryota > Metazoa > Chordata > Lepidosauria > Squamata > Natricidae > Thamnophis > Thamnophis sirtalis. Next base: position 44,585,518 of record NW_028261386.1, read on the forward strand.
TGATGAAGAAATAGTAAATGCAATCAGTAATATTTACTCAACATGCTTAATTTGAACTATTGGATTTAACCAATTTTCTCAGTTAACACCAGATGATAACATCAGCCACACAAAAACCAACCCTAATCTATAAGGCATTAAGGCTCTAAATTATTTGTTTAAGCAAGCATGGAATCATATCCATTGTTTCCTTCTACTGTAATGGGAACAGCATGATATTTCATCCAGAGTTGCTTCTACATTTGAGGTAGTTTATAAATGAATTAATAATCCTTCTTAGCGCATTATTATTTCTCTGATTTGTCTGGGCAAGAAAATGTTATCTGCCACTAAGCCTAATAAGAATGAAAGATGATGCTCAATTTAGCAACTTCAGCAGGCCATCAAATAGTGTGGCTCATGCCAGGACAAATAAAGGAAAACTACAGTTTTAAAATTACATCTTGGCTGAATTCAAATGTAGTTATATTTAGGATGCATCCCATTTGACATAATCAAGAAATTCAACAACCAGGAGGCAGGCACTTCACTGGATAGAGAAGTGGGTAGAAAGGCAGCAAAGCCATGTCTAAGTGAATTGGTGAGTGGTTAGTTCAAGGTTGGGAAAAAGATGAGCTACATAAAAGAAGGCTGCAAACTCATGTTCTGCAGCCTTCATCTGGCATGAAAGGCCAATGTGTGAATCAGCTAGGCTAGATGCCTGGCTGCCAGTTGAATGCCTACACAAAGAATCTCTTTTTCGTACTTTCTTGATAGCATACAGCTCAATCAGAAAAATGAGCACTAGACCTGGCAATGATTCATCAATTTTGAGACATGTTTGGGCCCTGCTGAGCACTGTAAAAAACTATGTTAATTAAAATTCTTTTCTGGAATGGTATGGGGTCTGCTGCTTGGGCAGGGAGTTGGACTAGAAGACAAGGTCCCTTCCAACTCTGTTATTCTGTTAAATGTGACCCATTAAAGTGTCTTCAGTTTACTTCTGTTAGAATCAGTGTTGGGTTCCTATAGGTTCAAACCGGTTCGGCTGAACCGGTAGTGGTTTGGTGACCTGGGTCGCTAGAACCGGCAGCAACCCAGTCCTGTCACACACCCGAACTGGTTCTCCAGGCAGCACCATAGGCACCACCATCTTGTTTTTTGTTTCTGCGCATGCGCAGAACATTTTTTATTGGACCACAAATGCGTGCGCATCAGGCCACATACGTGACATACACATGAGCAAACTGGCAGTAGTGCCTGCCGGAATGCACCCCTGGTTAGGATCTTTGAGTGGCTGACCTGAAAAGTTAAAATTTTCTCAAGAGGGATCAGCCTCTTTGCGTATCAACTGGATTTATTGTGCTGGACACTGAGGCCAAGTTTGCAAATTACATGATATATAATAACTCATAAGGTCACTCCCCCATACACATACATATCCCATATGCTTTATATTCCAGGATTCCTGCAGACTTTATAAATGGTGAAACATTTATAAAAACAAGGCAACTGGCAAGACTGTGCTAACATCCTTTCTGAGTAGGGAATGATTATATCCAAACTAAATTACTCAGCTTATACCTGCTGTTCCCTTACAGTGCAAGAAAAAAAAGCCAAAGGGAACAGAGTGTGATTTTAAGGTCCTTAACCATTTGATTAGTATGATTGAAACCATTTCAGTTCTCCCTGTAGTTATATCATATTCTATCTTCTTTTTTGTAAAATAGAAGTATTACACAATATGGCTAAGAGAAGCAGCCTCCAGATTTATTTTTAAAAGACATTTTCTCCTCTTTCCACTTACTTGCCAATAAACCATATTTTTAATTCATTTATCTGATTATGTTGTCTCAAAGTCTATTGGCACTGGTTCTAGCAATTGTACAGAAGCTGGAACAGGAAGCTCCTAGGAAGAAGAAACTGAGAGTAGCAGAATCTGCTCAAAAATTCAAAATAATAAAGTCACTGTTTTCATCCCACATGAATGCACAAACATGAATGCAGGATTTCAACAGCGGCTCTTCCAATCATTTTCCATAGAAACTCTCCTCGGGACTTCTGTCATACCCCTTAAAAGACTAAAATCTGTGTTTTTTTCAAACTGCAATTTTCTACATCTTTCAGAGTATATTTCCTTCAAAGCACTGGATTATGGCAACTGGAATCATTTTTGTCGTCCACACTAGTCGTATTCTTTAATTCTTGAATTCAAGCTTGAATTCAAACAACCAGTTAGTCTAATCTGTGATTTAGCATGGCTTGGGAAATATAACCATACTTTAGTATGTTCCATGTACTATACTATTCCAGTAGGCCATATAATGATTTATTTGTTTCAACACATTTATCCATTTACTGCTGCTTCTATGCCAACCAATTCTCAAAGTCTCTGAGCAACTACATCCACAATTAGCATTGAATAAGAAGTGTGATCAGCCCAAAAAAAAAACCCTCCTATAAAAATACATGAACATAATTGCATCACCAAGAAACACTGATCTTCCACATCCCCAAACTCACTCCTGAACAGCTGTGGCTCTTTAGCTCTTCAGATACACATTATGTAGCGACAGCAATTGTGTTTTGTTTTCCCAGGTTTACATTTTTTTGTTGAAGCTTCCATAGGGATGCATCCTATGGGAAGAATTAGACATTTCATTTTTCCCCTCTAGTAGAGGACTTAAGAACACAAACATGTTTCTGACTTGGCCTGAGGACATCTAGCATTGATCTAGCCATTTTACATTCTCATTCAGCTTGTTCTAAAACTTCTGTTATCAGTGGGAGAGGTGCAATGAACTCTGTTTATCAAGGTTTGATGCTTCCCAGGTGACTCAGGGTTTTTGTTAGTTTTCTGCTGCATCTAGTTTTAGGATATGCATCATCATCAGTGATGGGTTTCCTTTTTTTTTTTTTTTACTACTGTTCGCTCTTGCACAGAACCATCCGGGCTGATGGGCAGAGCCTCCTGCCACTGCCACTATCAGTTCCCCTGATCTGGGCTGAACGAGGAGCAACCCACCTCTGATCATCATCACAGGCCATACAGTATCTTTCTAAGGTAAAAGGTAACAGTTCCCCTCACACAAGTGTGCTAGTCATTCCCAACTCTAGGGGACAGTGCTCATCTCCATTTCAAAGCTGAAGACCCAGTGCTGTCCGAAGACATTTCTGTGGTCATGTGGCTGGCATGACTAAACACCAAAGACACATAGAACGCTGTTACCTCCCCACCAAAGGGGTCCCTATTTTTTTACTTGCATTTTTACATGCTTTCAAACTGCTAGGTTGGCAGAAGCTGGGACAAGTAATGGGAGCTCACTCTGTTATGCAGCACTAGGGATCCGAACTGCCAAACTGCTGACCTTTCTGATCAACAAGCTCAGCGTCTTAGCCACTGAGCCACTGTATCCCTAGAGTATCTTTCTAGCACTATGCTTATATCAGTGGTGGGTTACGGCCCTACCAGTAGTGGCCTGGAGCAGCTGAGAGCATACCGGTATGGTGGCTCATGTGGCCCACCTGCCCACCCGCACTCTGTAGCTGTATTTATGCCAAAAGGAACCCTCCATATGCGTGCACAGCATGTGGTGCCTGCGTGAGGCCCAAAAAGCAGCTGGTTGTCACAGGGCAGTAGATTGTGCATGTGTGTGCAGTGCACATCAGGTTCGTGCACAGCGCACATCTGGAATGTGCACGAACAGTGTACCAGTAGCGACAGTAAGAGCAACCTATCGCTGGCTTATATGTTTGATGCCATGGTTTTAATATTCTTACTTGGGCACTACCTGAGTACTATATAGGCAACTTCCTGTATTCTTTAAAAGCTTTCTACATGAAAGGAAAAAAATCCAGGATAGTCTTTATCAATCTCAATAAGACAAGTACAGGAGAAGTTATTTTTTAAAATGTAGCATCTCTTCCAATCTACCTGTATAGTGCTCAGGTATTTGTACTAGAGATATTCCAAATTGTAATTAATATTGATACATTTTTTCTATATTTTCAAAACTCTTAAGTTATCTGAATAAGCGAATGTCAACTATCCTTAGTTACATTGTATGACTTTCACTGTATTGATATAATGCAAAGTATCAAAATTTATAACATAGTAAAAAGGATATTTAAAAGAATAATTTTTTTAAAAAAAAAAATCTGTCCTGGAGCTCTCCAGAAATTGTTGAAGGTGTAGGAGGCCTGGAATGAGTGAAAGTTGCAGAATATTTTCAATTTCACTCATTGTGCCTAAAATATATTTTTAATTATATATCCAACATGTGCCAACCAATTTATAGCTTTTTCGCTATAGTGCAAATACTAAAATAATTCAAAGTTCAATTTAACATTGAAAGGAAACAAGAAAAAAATCTGCTCGCATCAAAATATTTTATATAATAATGGTTTGGTGTTTATATTTAATATTAAAATAGCTATTGTATACCTATATATAGGTTTCTGCCATTCTCCTCTTTGTAAACCTGCTGATTTGCGATATTTGTGGATAACTGATTATATCTATCATGCTGTGTGATGTATTGTGTGTTCCCAATCCATTGTCGTCAGAATTCTGGTATTCTGCAACATTTATTCTCACTACTGTAAGCATATTTCTCACTAAATTATTATGTTTCTTATTGGCTTTCTTCTAAGGTTATACCTGGTAGGAAATGTTATGTTTTCTTTTGGAATATAAATCCCAAATGTTTCTGCATTGTAAAAATATCTGTATTTATCTTTCCAGGATTTTTGCAGGGTTCACCACACGTAATAAGACATTATTTCTGTTTCATGACATGGCCAACATTTATTATATTATGATTTGTCTATCTTAAATGCCATTGATGGAATTATATATCATCTATAAAACATTTTGCACCAATTTTGGGTATTACTTGTATGAATCTTATAGATTTAGTCCATTATTCTTCCCATTGCTGTATTGTAAGTGTTAAACTTTTGCATCGATTTGATTGTGATTTGTTCTGCCCGGTGTATGTTTACATATGCCATTGGTGCTACAGGTTTTGTATTAGCATTTCAAATTCTGTTTTTGTTTATATGTTTTTCATTCCTTCTTAAGATCTGATATTATGCTAATAGCAGTGACTATTTGTAAATATGTACATCAGCCATGACATATTTGAGTCTTTTCTAAGTAATGCTTTGTTTCTAGCCTATTTGTGGAATCTGCGTGAATCATATTTGTATACATGTAATTACATTGTTTTTGGCATTAATTATCTCTAATATAAAAAGCATTAGTCAGGTCATATTTTTACAGGAAAGAACAAGGGAAGCTTCCTTTCCTATTCTGTTAGTTGAAACTCTTTCAGTAAAAAGAGCCATATAACTGGTTTCTTTCTATTATATGCAGTAATTATATGCAATCCCAGGCATTTGGTCAAAATGTAAAGTTATAAAAACAATTTGAAATTTGCTATTCATTATATATATATGGTTCCCAGTGGTGGGTTTCAAATTTTTTTAGAACCTCTTCTGTAGGTGTGGCCTGCTTTGTGGGAGTGGCTTGCTGGCCATGTGATTGGGTGGGCATGGCCAACTTGTAAAATGTGGTGAAACTCACTTAACAACGCTCTTGCTTAGCAACCAAAATGTTGGCTCAGAAACTCTGGCATTTGAAGCTCGCAAGTCTTAAGGCTGTCAGGTTACAAGACCCTTGGATCCCTAACCCTTTAAAAAAAGCCAGGGGTGTTCAAAGTTGACAGCTTTAAGACTTGTGGACTTCAACTCCCAGAATATCTCCTCCAGTCATGTTGGCTCAGGAACACTAGCAGTGAAGTGTGCAAGTCTTAAAACTGTTAAGTTACAAGACCCTTGCACCCCTAACCCTTTAGGGAAAAAAAGCCCAGGGGTGTTCAAACTTGACAGCTTTAAGACTTGTGGACTTCAAGTCCCAGAATTTCTCCCCTCGCTCTTCAGCTTGATGATGTGCGGACGGGTGGGGGGAGGGAGCTGGAACCGGTTCTAAACGGCACTGTAGATTTGTGGAACCTCTTCTATAGAAGAGGTTAAAACTGGCAGAAACCCACCCCTGATGGTTCCTATTGAACAGATTAATAACAAATGAAAAAGATGATTGCCAGGACATCAGTTGTATTTGTTTATTAGCAGCTGAGAAAAATCAGAACAGGTATTAAGGTCCTTTGGGAAAAATAGGACTTTTTTTAAAAAAAAGGGGAAGAAGGAAAAAATGACTTAAGCTGAAATCCTTTGTGCCTGCTTGCATGGAGTTGAAAGCTTTTGGCAGACAGTTCTTTCAGCTGCCACCACCCCTCCAAAGATAAGAGGGAGCCCAAATCCAAGCAGGATTTTCATCCCCTGAATCAAGTAACACTGTGGTGTGTCTCCGGGGAAGGGGGAGAAATCCTGGGAAGCCTGGCTCGGGTTGCATAGGTCTCCCTGCTCAAGGACTGAAAATCTAGTTTGGAATTTGGCAGGGACAATTTTGAGTTCATAAGCAGAGAAGCAATGCAGGGTGTGTTTCAGAAGGGTAGGAGAGCCAGTGAAAGTCACATACAGGTGTCTCTTTTCTCAGGGGCTGTTTCTATTTTCATGGGCGGGGGAGGATTTTCAGTAGTTTAGCAGAGAGATATCATTTGTTGCCTGTGCTGGGCTTCCTAGGATCTCCTCCACCCCACCTTACCTCTTGTGCTTCTGTGTTCCTTACCTGGGACTCACAAGATTGCTTAATAACGGCAGCCAGGGGTTCCAAGTTTATGATTGTTGAGCGAAGTAGTCATATGGCATCTGACTCAATGACTTCTTCACTCAACATTTGAGATTCCTGTCCCTACTGGGTTCATAAGTCATAGGCTATCTATATAATAGTGACAAATTATTTTACAAAATGCCCATCCAAGAAAAATTAATCACAGATCTTCAACACAAATCTATCTTGTCTATTACACTGAACAGTGTAAGCCTGATTTTGAAATAGAATTGTGCACAAATGATGAACATGCAATTGCTAAAAAGTATAAATGTTTATTGAACTTTGAAACAGAAGAACAAATGAAAGAATAGTGAAGCATGTAAGATAATGCAGGCTAAAATGTTTGGTTATAACAAAGAGATCAGACAGTGGGTAATGTAGTTAAAAGGACTGAAACACTGCAGTATGTTATAATCTTAAAGAGAACATTTATAAAATAATGTATTGTTGTATATGACACCAGAGAAAAGGTCTAGAATGTATAAAGGCATTTCAAACTTATGTGGGAAATTCAAACAACATGAAAGGTCATTTTATCCTGTTTTATCTTGCTGAACATGTAAATGTTAGATTCAAATACAAACACTGATTCAGAGGATTTTAAAGATTAATAAACAATTGAGAACAGAAGTCTTCCTTTTGGTACTGAAGCAGCAGGAAAAGTCATGGAAGTTTATTTTTGTGTGTGATAAACCACAACTAGATTATTGAATGCACAAAAGTGGAAAGACTTGGCAATAAAGGAACATGGAGGAATGGCTGGTGAAGATGATAAAACTTACTGAAATGTCCAAATTTTATTCTTTGATTAGAGAAAAGACTATTTGTGCATTTATTGCCAACTGGTAACCTCCTATGGGCTTTTGGTGTAAAACAAAAAAAAATGAATGTAAGATTTATGGGTTGATTATTAGATAGGATAGATTATAGAAGGAAGAAAGTTGTGTAACTTAAAAGATAAGTGTATAATTGTACTTTTAACTTTTAAGAAGATCAGAATTTTTTCTTTTTTAAATTTTTCTTTCTCACTTTTAGCCTTCTGTTTGATATTTTTTCTTTTTTGTTCCTTACCTTGTATTATAGTATTTTTTATCTTATTTTTAAGACTTTATTCACTCACTCACACACATACATACACACACAGGGAGAGTGAAGTTTCCTGTTTCAATCACATCTAGTAAAATTGATTATGCTCTCTTGCACCACAAACATTTCTGTATTATTTCACCTATGTATGTATAGATCTTACAACTTTATTTCAAAATACTAAAGAAAATGATTGAGCCTAAAAGTAAGTAAATTTCACAGGAAACATAGACTATATTTGAAGTTATTATAAATTAATAATTGCAATATAGGATGGTAAAAAAGCATTAAGGTAAGCATATAATGTGAACAGAGAGCAGCTGGTAAAAATCCAGAAAACTGGCCTCTTTTCATTCTGTTTTGGTTCATGGTTTAAAATAATGTGGAAACAAAATTCATTGACTCACCTCATCAACATTCTCAAATGCATTGATCACATCATATGGCAAACAGGAGAGAAGGTCAATTACAAACCAGGTCTTCAAGTAATTCATGCGGATCAGCTTTGGATCAGAGATCACCTCTCCAGCAGGCCCAACAAATGTGGTGTGAAAATTAAGCACAATGTCTACCAGAAAAATGACATCTACGATGCTATCCACTACCAGCCAGGCCACATTGTTCTGTTTGGTTTTAAAAGAGACGTTGTAAGGGACTAAAATTGCAGTGTAGAAAGTTAAAATCAGAATCACCCAGTCCCAAGTAGTCTTGAAAACACAATAATGTAAAATGATATGTGGTGGAGTCTTTGGTGCTTCTTGCTTGTATTGCGGGAGGATTTCCGAGCCCAACTGCAAGACCTAAAGAAATTGGAGGGTGGGGAGATAAATAAATAAAGAGTAAAATCATTTTTAAATTGAAACTTAAAAACAAAAACATTTTCATATTAATTTACATGGACCATCTTCCCTAAAAAGTTACTTTCCCTGTAGAGTTTGCTTGATATATCATCAGCACTGCTATTTTTAAGCCAGTTAAATGTGCTGTTCAAATATCTTTAGAGGACTGGAACATATGGGAAGCTATTTATATATTAGTTACTTACCTAATTATCTCCAACACATCTATGCCATTTAGTTGAGCAACTCCAGACAGTTTACAGCAGGAAGACGATCAAAATAAGAATGCAGGAACTTATTTCATAACTAATATCTAACCTTGATTTTATCCGTGTGTGTATAAATACATACATTAAAGTCTGTATCCTCTCATAAAACTCCTTAATCACTCTTGAGCAATGCACCTAGATCACAATACAGGAAACACCTATATGCCACAATGAGAAAAAGATACATTTTGAGGAAAAAACAGTTTGAAGGGGGAAAAGGTCTGTCAATCCTTTGAGATGGCCAGATAAGGTCCTTCATGACATGGGGTTGGGTTATCTGAAAGAATGTCTCTCCCCTTTTCATCTGCTCCATGCTATTAGGTTTAACAGAGACAGTATACTGTGTCTGCCAGAGGGGAAAAAAAAGAATTATATTAGGCAAGTCCGAGAAGATGGGCCTTCTCTGTCTCAGTACCTGCCTTGTAGTAACTTTTCTCCCTGGAAGTGAGATTAGCTCCATCCCTCATATACATTGACTTTTTCTGAACATTTCACAAGTCCCTCAAGACTTGGCTATGTTATCACGACTGCAAGAACCAGGAGAATGAGAAAAGTATGCAATGGCTCCCTTACTGTAATTAGCATTATTCTCTCTTGTTTTGTATGTGTGTGTTTATAGTTATTCTTTAATTGTGACTGTTTTTTATGTATTTATGTTTTTTAATTAAGTGCTGCACACTGCCTAGAGTCACTTTCATGTGAGATGAGAGAAAGAAGAAGGAAGGAGGGAGGGGAGGGAGGGGAGGGGGAGGAATCCCCTTTTCAAGGTTAGAACTAAGTTCTTGTACACCATATACTCTACCAGAATAACTCTCTCCCACTGTCAAGGATGGTGCCAGGCAAGTCATAAGAGAATTATACCTCCTTCCCACCCATCCACCAGGTAGACTCAGCCGTTGGCCCAGTTCTATTGATGAAAAAGTTCCAGATAGAGTCAGGATGTTCCCCATCTCCCTTGTTCATGGCAACTACACCTGAAGTATCCACTGAGGCTGGAATGACATTTCTTCTTCAACCTGGGCTCACTGTCTGTTAGTTGCATTAGGTAATGGGAATGGGGTTTGTGTGGAAATTGCATACTGACATACAACCTCAGATTTGGGGCATGAATGTTGATTGCCATTTCCCAGGACTGCTCTGATTCAGTGCAGCTGTTCCAGGGAATCAGATATTCTAAACATCCCGCCCCCCTGCATTTAAAATCCAAAACAATACCAAAAGCATTTCAAAAGAAGAAGAAGTCAATGTATATGCTGGTTATGTATTCCTGGCTTTTTGTGTATTGGGTATTGTTATATTAATTCTAGAAAAAAATCATATCATTAAACAATAACAATTAAAACTGTCCAAAATGATTAAGCATGAATAGGTATAGCAATGCAGGCAGGGTTCCTTCTTGTTCCTGGGAATGGTGGCAGCCATCTATTATATAATGTATTTTCTAATTCTATAAGTGGGCATTATTCTTACATTAGCATTCTTTTTACAAGCTGAACTATAAAGCACATCAAGTCACTTGTGGATGTATTTCATTTTCCCACAAATATGAATACGATGAATTTGAATCCAAGCAGGAATTGATTTTAATACAATCTGTAAGAAAGGCAGCTTTGCATCTGAAAGTTTCTATTAAAGGATATTGCCAGATGGTCCAATTCAGCAACATTATACACTGTTGCTGAATTGTACACTGCTTGAAATGTACACTGTTTGAAAATGATGCAGAAGTCCTTTGGACTTCACACAGCATGACTTTGCTATTCATTGAAAACACTGTTTTGTTCAGGCTTCTGCAGAGTCTTGAAAATAGATGCTGTTGCTGCTTTAAGGAGTTGAATAATAATTTGACTCTTAAAATAGCCATAACTTGCTTAAAAGTCTGAAAAAAGATGGATTGCTTTGATGGCTAGAGGAGAAGTGTGATGTTTACAAATTTGTGATGTCTGAAGCACTTCTTCCAAATCATTTACAAAGTATGTTAATGGAACCTGAGCAGGTGATAGCACCTGGCTAATTTATTTGGATTTGGAAGTTAAGCAGAATTTTTCCCACTTAGTGCTTGGATGGAAGATTAAATATAATTACTATAAGCTCTGTTACGAAAACAATGGATAGATGTGTCCATGAAGACTCAGAAATTAAGCTTGATTCAAGGGGGGAAATCTTTTTTAGAAAAAATTGCAGAGCAATTTGCAACTTTTTAAAAAATTACATATCATGTTTAAATCATTCTCTCTCCAGTTTGTATGTTACTTTTTAACAAGGTGGAAAGAAGAAACAGACACATTCAAGGCAAGGCAAAGAAAATGGTCATTAATAAAGAAAATTGGTATTACAAACAAAGATGGTAGAAGCTAGATATGTTTGGTCTTGAGCTGGACCTTAATTCAGGGTTATGGAAACAATGGGAATGAGTAACTTAAGCAGCGTGTATGATAAAACAAAAAGAGAAAGAGTTAAAAATGACTGAGTACTGAATGAATATGGATTAAATAGAAATGTGAACCAGATGGAAAGAAGTAGTTGAAGTAGTTAGATCATATAGAAAGTATGAACAAGGATCAAGTTGCAAAAAAAAAATGAAGGAAGAGTGAATAGCATAAAGGGAAAGGGAAATATTGAGAAATTGTGGATCGATGAAGTTGATGAGATTTCCCCCACCGCCCAAAAAGTAGGAAATTTGAAGACAAAGGCAAGAAATGAATCAGTGGTAAAATAAAAGATGATTTGAAGGATAGAAAAGTATGCAGAAACATACTGAATGATATAAACTAGATTACATTATAGCAATTATAAATTAAACTTATTGATATGTTCATTTCCCTAAATTTATGCCTTTGATTTATTTTGCTTACTATATCTTATTTCATTTATGTATTTTGCATGAATTTCTTTTCTCCAAAAAAGGGAATTACAAGATGGTACATACTATTATTACTGCTATTACTGTTATTAATCATATTTCTTTTGATGTCCTCTTCCCCATTGGGTTTTCTTTGCAACATGTTGATTCCTGATGAACTCTATTAGAATTTGGCTCACTGGTAATGAGTGCAATATTTAACTGGCAATTAATATGTGCAGAAACATAATCTTGACCTTTATTGTTTATAATTAACTCACCAGCTGTCCTGATTTAAATTCATATGAAGTCTTGTCAGATGCACCACCAGTTAGCACATAGTTGTCAAACAAAAAGCAAAAGGCCCCTTCAAGTGAGGTGTCACATACAAAAACAACCTACAACAGATCTTAATACTTACTGCAATCAAACTGAACAAAGGAAATAAACTTGGTTCAAAAACCGATACATATGCCCAAGTTTGCAAGTAAGTGTATTCTATGTTTATTGAAAGCTATGCTATATATCACCAATTTCAGGCAAAGAAACATTGCAGCCATGATAATGAATTTCTCCAGCTAAGTAGGCTAGTATTTTGTCTGAGTTTTTTTTCCTAGTAATAGCATGAAAGGCATAGCTGAAGCATCATAGGGAAGGGGAGGTAATGTTTCAACATCCCCAAAAAATGTTGTTATTTATAAGTTGTTCACTAAATAACACCCACATTTTGCCAAAACAGGAAACATCAATTAACATATGCCGAAAAGAGAATGCCAAGATGACATCAGGAAAGATAGCCTATATGTTCTCCCACACAAAATGGCAGTATCATGTTTCTATTAAGTGCCCAAAATACATCTCATAACACAGTTTATGCTATAACACAATGCAGTCTCAGTTCACAAGTTTAGGCAGAATGAATCCAAAATGACACGAATTAAAGCCGCAAAGGGAATAACTAGGAACAAAGAGAAAAGAATCATAACTTCAATCCCATCAGTATTGCAATTCCAGTGATCAGCAGTCTGGGCACAGAACTTCTCAGTAATAGTAGGATCTAGGAAGGATTCTACAAAGATTGGGCAGTGATTCTGCATGCAAAATATTTATAACTTGCTTCCAGTGTTGGCAAAAACCAAGCATGTAGAAAAAGATTAGCTCTGGAAGATTGTACATAAAACAGCTTTTATGAGAAGAATCAATGCAGCTTGTCTGTTTGTTTGATAATAAAAAGGGACACAATGGAATAACACTACAGCTTTATAAATGTAGTATTCTGGCCTAACAGGGAATTGTACCTACCTGTGAAATTTTGACTCAATTGTATTCTCTATCAGCTAATCCAAAGGTTAGCATATGAATTCAATGGTTGAAACAGTAGCATACACACATGGCAAAACAAAACTTAAATCTAGATTTTTCACAGTGTACTTCTTTAACTGTTATAGTGTAAATAGCATGTAGGGCACATGATCTGTTACTTTAAATTACACTCCTATAAAATGCATTGAGTAATACACCAATATGTTTGAATTACCCTATAAGAGCATCCAATTTGTATCTGAATTGTTTTTATTCATTGAATAATTTTAAGCAGTTCTTTTTTTTTTGAAGCATTTTAAAACATCAGTTTAATGAACCAGGGAGTTCCCAAACCCTAAAATCTAAAATCTAAAATCTGTGGTTATTCATTTATGATAAGAGACAACTCCCAACTCTCATCTTCAGCTCCAAACTGAAGAGGAAAAATATAAACAGCCCAGGCTTCAGCTGGAGAGAAAAAACAATTCTTTCTTAGTTACAGAGGGCTTAGTATCACTCAGAGAGCCCCAGAATTCAAACCTATCTTTCAAAGCAGCCCAGCTCCAAGGTAAAAGGGTAAAAGTGTTCATCTTGCCATAACAGGGAAGTCATGATTGGATCAGTGTTAACTCTCAGCTGGTTCCCCGACAGTAGATTACACTTCTGAGGGAAAGCTATTGGTTCCAAGAGTGTGGATGCTCTTTAAGTTATCACAACATTCAGATAGAATGGAAACATGATGCAGACTTTACCTCTGCTAGGCGGGAATGCTTGTGAACGTTCTCTCCTTTCTGCACACTGGGGGCAAGTTGCTGCAGGACTCCTCGGCTGCTTGTTAGTGCACGCGTCAAACGAGCAAACTTTCCCCAACCTAAAGAAATTACACAATAGTTACCACCACTCCAGTTGAACAGAATTTGAGCAAAAAAAAGGCTTTAATCTAAAACAATACACTGAATTAAGAAAAGTACTAACAACCAAGGCCAAATGGCTTATCACTCATCCCCTTAGGGCAATAATAAGCCATGGGAAGATTTGGAATGTGGTGATCTGGTCATAGGCATTCTCGTACAGCTACCTTTTGCATAATTAAAATGAATCATTCATTATTTGAATGCAGAAAAATTATGTAGTTTTATTTCAATTTTTCCTCCTACTGTGTAGATAATTCATTTTAACACTTAGCCTGTGAGTTACTGCATGTTTCTACTGCCACATATCTGGACATACTATATATGTGAATGTGCAGTGTTTTCAAACTGGTTACATATCTACAGATGCATAGTAAATAAGTATGAACATCATTAGAATGAAATGTTGCTGTCTGAGACAATACAGTAGTAATAACTGTTGCCGCTGACCATGGTACTGAATAGCACATGCATATTTTTTTAAAAAAAATCCTGTACTGTTCTTTTTTGCTCTCTTATATGAGTTCTATTTTCTTGTGGGTTTTTTGTTTGTTTGTTTGTTTGTTTGTTTGTTTGTTTTAGGCATTGTCATGCACTGTTTTCATTGTTGTGGGTAAATTATTTTTATATTTTATGTGTTTTATTTTACAAACCAGCTCACTTTATTTATTTATTTTGTATTGTTTTATTTTGGAGAGATAATATTTTGTTTTATTGTGTTTTGGAGAGATAAGGTTTTAAAGCAATGGAAAAGTGGAGTGAAATAAGTCTATTTTATTACTGATCTTTCATATATACACAAACCATTCGCAACCACAAAGTGGGTGTGGGTGGGGTTTTCTATTTAATTTTTAAAGGGGTCTTTTTGCTCTTTAATTTTTAGGAGGGTTGCAAATATAAGACAATATTTTATAGCAATAGCAGTAGACTTATATACCGCTTCATAGGCCTTTCAGGCCTCTCTAAGCGGTTTACAGAGAGTCAGCATATTGCCCCCAACAATCTGGGTCCTCATTTTACCCACCTCGGAAGGATGGAAGGCTGAGTCAACCCTGAGCCGGTGAGATTTGAACCGCTGACCTGCTGATCTAGCAGTAGCCTGCAGTGCTGCATTTAACCACTGCGCCACCTATTTAAAGTAAGAGCTCCCCTGTGGCAGCCTAGTATCTTTGTACTTTCATCAGACTAAGTCCTTGAAAAGCATTGCTTGGTATAGATAAGAAATACTGCAGAAGAACAAAAATAGACATTGTTATCATGGTTGTAAAACAGCAATAATGAATAGAGGGAACGCAAAAGGGAGGCCAGAATCAGAAACATTTGTAATAGAACCAGGACTGAGAATGTTCCACTTCATCCTGGAATGCAGAATTCTTATTTACATCCACTTAATTTTATTGTAATGCATCAGGAAAGAATCCTAAGGAGAGACAGAGTTGTCTGTCTTCCATAGAAAATAGACAGGGACTGATTATTCACATTAGCCAGGTAAGATGAAAATTCAATGAACTTTTGCTTTGACACGAAAAGCAGATGTCAAGAAAACACTATTTTTTGAAATGTATTTTATGGAATTGATATGATATTAAAAGCAAACAAAAATTTCAAGATGATGACATTAAAATGTGATTTGGTCCATAAGTTCATGTTATAGAGTGTATCCCAATTCCAAAGAACTAAGGAACTCAATTCTTCAAAGTATTTCAGGGTACTTTGCAGCCTGATCCTGGCCATATTTATTCTGAAGTAACTCCTGCCAAGGTTTTACAGGACTTGTCTGAAAGTAAATGTCCAGGGTAATGGACATATTTTCCTTAATTAAAAAAGGTGTTCACATCCATGTCACACAAAAGTTAATTTTGAATCTGAAGAACGTTTCAAGATCAGATTATAGCATACTTTAGGTGCAGCTCAAGGTGGCTGATGGATAAAAGATGGGTCTGAAATTATGTCGAGTAAACATGAACCCATTATGTGAATCTCAGCTACACTTGGATACCAGAATGTAGAATATTGTTTTGTGAAATTAAAAAATCTATTCACAGATTTTCTATTCATAACTCTATGTAACAGCGGTTTTCAATAATTCCTTGAAAAATTCTAATCAATAGGGAAGGATCTTGGTTCACTTAAAGAGCATGTTCCTAGTCCTCCATTCCCCTTATCTCCCCAAATGTTGACATTTTAGATGTTGATTATTTGTTTGTTTGTTTGTTTGTCTATTTATTTTTTAATTCATTCATTCATTTCTATCCTGCCACAATCCAAAAGATTCCTGGTGGCTTACGAAGAATAAATAATACAACTAAAGTATCCATTTTGGTATAGTAGTTAAGGTATCAGACTAGAAATTGGGAGATCATGAGTTGTGAACTCATCTTAGGCAGAGACAGCTGGGTGATATTGGGTGAGTCATTTTCTCTCAGCCCTACGAAGGACACAATAGCCAACCACTTCTGAAAAATCTGGGCATCAAAACTGCAGTCCAGGCATTCCCTGGGAATCAGACATGATTGAAAGGAGGGAAAAAATGTCTAAAAATCAAAGTTCTAAATAGCACAATAACCAACCTTAAACCAGAATGTTTCTTAAGTAAACATATCATTCTGCAGTGTCACTAAGGCTGAATATTTGCCCTAAGTGGCTAATTAGAAATTATATTTAGTGGTTGATCTAAGCAGACTTAACACTAAACAGCCATTCATGAACTGCCATTCAATGCAGATTGAACTTAGTCTTTTGGACAAAAATTAGTTCAGAACCCAGAACCCTATAGGAATTGACATTATAACTAGTCAACCATTCATCCAAATACTGGAATTAGTATGTGCTTAAGTTGTTAGGGTTCAGCTACTGGATCTTCAGCTCAATAATATTGCCAGCACTCAGGAAACTATGTTCATCACTCAGCCTTAAGGAAGTGGTACTATAACAATAGCAATAGCACTTAGAAGTATATATCGCTTTACAGTGCTTAACATCCCTGTCTAAGTGGTTTATAGAGTCAACATATTGCCCACAACAATCATTTTACCCACTTCATAAGGATAGAAGGCTGAGTCAACCTTAAGCCTGAGATTTGAGATTTGAACTGCCAAATTGCACGTAGCCGGCAGTCAGCAGAAGTAGCCTGCAGTACTGCACTCTAACCACTGAGCCACTGTAGCTCAGTTTTTTAATAGAGGGCAATAAACAATTTAAGCAAACCTGAAATATTCATTCTATAATGTCCTTAAGGTATTTATAGAGGATATTTTGGCATGTTTTGGTGTGGTATGATGCAGACAGCTCAACCTAAAGTGTGGGATATTGAACCAGGTATCAATAACATGGCACCTCTAATTTACCTGGTATATACAATATGGTAATCTCCATATTATTATTATTTTAAATTAATGTGTGCCAAAATTTCACAAGGTCTTGCCAAATCTTCTTAGATTTCAGTATCCTTGCTGGAAAAATCCCAATATTTTCTCATTTTTCATGGTTTTCTTTGGATATTAAAAGTAAATTTCTTCAATTTATAGTTGATTGTATTCATTAGTTTACATAATCTGCCAAGTGTTGGGAGATTAAACAACGATATGTTTACATGGATTGGTACCAGGTTTTTGTGCTTACTCTGTTAATTGAATGTATTTCACAGTTTTTAAAATGATTTCATGGGGAGCTGTCCAGAGTTGTGTGAAAGATGAGCAGCCATATAAATGTTTTAAAAGAATAAATGACATCAGGTAGCTTTTTAAAGCCAACCAATTCATCTTTTATGTAATAACAACAGAAACTATAAATAGAAACATATGATTTATTTAAATGTTTGACTTTTATTGTGTGTGGAATGGATAATGCCTTAGAACAAACAAGCAGATTATGTATGGGGAAGGCAGCCTAATTTCATCCTTTGCTTTCTCGTGCCATTTCTAAATAATAGGTTACAGTCATTTCCTGTCAAATATCATGTCTCACTTTTGGGATCTATATATGCAACAAAATAGTTTCTACTTTGACAATAGCATTCATATGTAGCATACAATGAATATGTGTATGGAAATTACAAATTTATGCTAACTGCCACTAGTAATTCCACTGAAGTGTCACAGAAAGATGTAACCCTACTGATTGCCTAAGTCAGTGATGGTGAACCTTTTTGGCACTGAGTGCCGAAAAGGGACCCCACACATGCACACGCTCATTGGGGCTGCAATTAGGAAGAGGAGATGCCCAGGGGGCATGTATATGCTGAAAAATGAACTTCTGGTTTCCGTCGCACGCATGCACACCAGCCATCTAGTCTTCTGGTTATGCACGTGTGATGATGTGCATGCTCATGCACTGAAAGACCAGCTCTTCCAGTTTCTGGCACTGCCGCACACAGGAAGGCTAGTTGATCATCATGTGCACATGCATGCCACAAACCCAGAAGAGGAACAGATGATGCCACACATGCCAGGTGACATGGCTCCGTGTGCCACTTTGGGCAGACATGCCACAGGTTCTTCATCATGGGCCTAAGCTCTACTGGTAGGGCACACCCAATCTAAGCATCAGGGCTATATATGATTCCCAAAGTGTGACAGAAGAAAACAAGATTAAATATTTGGGGATTGCCCTATTTTAGTAGTGTTTGAATGTTTGAATGTTTGAATGTTTATTAACATTTGTAGGCCGCCCTTTTCCCTGAGGGGACTCAGGGCGGCTCACATAAAATCAGGGAGGGGGAATACAAACAGTGACATAGACACATATAATAAAAGTAATAGGCAACATTCATTCATCATTCGGGAGGGGCAGCTATCCTTGTCCCCAGGCCTGACGGGCTAGCCAGTTCTTAAGGGCTGTGCGGAAGGCCTGGACGGTGGTGAGGGTACGAATCTCCACGGGGAGTTCATTCCAAAGGGTCGGGGCTACTACTGAGAAGGCCCTCCTCCTTGTAGTTGCCAGCCGGCACTGGCTGGCCGATGGAATACAGAGGAGTGTGTAATTTGACCTGGATTACTCATTGATGGGAGATTTGCGGCGGGCATAATCTTTAGAAACCATTTTTCAGAATAGAAGTGTTGCATTTACAAAATGAATTTATTAATAAAGGAGAATATTTTTTCCCAGAACAACAACTCTGTAAGATGGGTTGGGCTGAGAAAGAGTGACTGACCCAAAGTCACTCAGCTGGATTTAATGCCCTAAGGCCGGACTGGAACTCATGGTCTCTCAGTTTCTAGTCTACATAGCAAATTATCTAATTATCTCAGTTGTTTTCAGTTATCTCATAATTGATCCTCCTTACAAACAAAAACTGCAAGAAAGAAAGTAATATTATATGGGGTTTCAAGGGATGCATAGCCCAACAGAAACACAAATATAGTCACAAGGGAAATGCATTGGATTGGGATATGATCTGTTCTAGGAAATGACCAAGAAATGTAATTCTGCAATTTCCAAAACAATCTCAAGGTCCAAGACATGGAGATGTAACTTGAAAAGGATAATGCACTGTTGCCTCAGCTGATAGCTTTTAAACCTGCTGATCAAGGCTGCAGTTCCTTGATCTGCAAGAAATATCATCAGAAATGGCTTTGCCATTGGTTCCATCAATTGTTAAGATCTGAAAGAAAAGAAAGAACTATTGGAGGCCTGGTTGGCGTGGCCTTGACATGTTGTTATTATTATTATCATATATAGTACAGGCCAGGAGCAGTAGTTTTCTATGTATTTCAAAAAACGTTTCAGCCTTTAGAGTCAGTTTGCACTAGCTTCACTCAAGACTCTTAACAGAAACCAAAACATCTACGACAGAGAATTATTCCATTTTGAAATGCAAAACAAATTATATTTCATATGCAACAGACAAAATGTAAATAGCAAACCTTTGCATGAGTCATCCTCAATAGGCTGTTTGAAAGCTGTGATGTCACTGAAAGTGCAAAGAAACAAAACAACTTTGTCCTGTTCATTTCGAATTGGAGCAATTTTCACAAAGAACCAAACAGGAGTCCCTGGAGAGAAAGCACCATAGAAAAAACTGGTTAATGACATAAAAACCGAACAGCGTCTTACTAGCATTGTTTTTGCAAACAAAAGAAATAAAAGTGTTTGCAAAGAAAAACCAATGCTGCATGACGTTAGTTTTCACTACAGAAGAAATAGGCAAAGCTGGAAAGGTCATATATAAGCACATATTCAGACTACCTGTAAAACTACAATAGAAGTCATGTTCAAAGGTTGGCAGAATAATAAATGAAATTCTGCCATTTCAAGTTGTTTAGTGTGGTTTGATTTTGCATAAATTCAGCCTGCAAAGGGATTCCACAATTTTAATTTTCTTTGGCTGCCATTTCAAGTTATTTTTTTTTAAAAAAACCACCATAGTTTTATGGGCAGTTGTGCATGAGTACAGTTTTTTTTAAACATTAAGCCTATTAGGATATTTACAGAACTACATAAAGGTAAAGTGCAAGGAAAACCTCTTTGGGGGGAAAAAAGAATAATTCATGTTTTACATATCTTGTCTCCACTGGATAACATCATGGGGAAATGGGAAACTGATCCAAAACAAATTCTAAAATCACTCGCAGGATAAAAAAATTGTTTTCCTGGAAGAAATACACGTATCCCAAAGAAGCTGGATAGCCATACAACACATACCTGGAGAAAAGACTAAGGCAAACAAAGCACTGTTTTTTTGAATGGCAATAGTTTAGTCTGAAAGCCAAGGGGAGAGTGTCTGGGCATTTCTCCCCATGGAAAATGTATCTACATGGAGAAAAACATATCTTCATATAATAAAGTAACATTTTAAACAAAATAGATGAAGGTTTGACTTCTTCTTGATACATCCATATTTCCTCTTCCATTTTTCCTCAAGCTAACGATTGATCCAAAATGATTCAGGGAGCTGAGGATAAAATTTGCCATCTTTTCACTCCCAGTCTAGGACCTTAGTCATCATAACACACTGTTTCTCAGTTGTTGTTGTTGTTGTTGTTGTTGTTTAATGACATGATCCAGGAAAAGGCATATTAGTTGAGTCTCCTCTCTTTTTCAGATTAGCTTTATTTTCTGTAAACAAGAAGATATTCTAGGGCAGCGGTTCTCAACCTGTGGGTCGGGACCCCTTTGGGAGTCGAACGACCCTTTCACAGGGGTTCGCCTAAGACCATAGGAAAGCACATATTTTCAAAAAAATACAGAAAACATAAAATAATTTTATGGTTGGGGGTCACCACAACATGAAGAACTGTATTAAAGGGTCGCGGCATTAGGAAGGTTGAGACCCACTGTTCTAGGGCAACCTGAATTTGAAGGATGAGTGTGTAGGAGACACACTTAGTGGAGTCACGCTTCTAGAAAATCACTGAAATAAAAAAAGACATTACTGTTAGAGTTGCACGAAAAGAGTTGTGGTGGCGCACGGTTAGAATGCAGTATTGCAGGCTACTTCTGCTGATTGCCAACAGGCCGCAATTTAGCAGTTCGAATCTCACGGGGCTCAAAATTGACTCAGCCTTCCATCCTTCCAAAGTCAATAAAATGACGGTCCAGATTGTTGGGGGCAATACAGTGACTCTGTAAGCCACTTAGAGAGGGCTATAAAGCCCTATATAAGTAAGTGCTATTAGCATATACAAAGCTGAACTTAGCTATCCCATGAAATCATGTCAATCGTGGCTGGCATCCTGAATAGAATTGTCCCACACTACATAATTTGCTTGAAGATACTACATATAAAGATTTTTTTCATGGCACAATTCCTTTCAACAGGATCATACTCCTGCCCTTCAGATATTCAACAGAGGAATCAGAACACAAAGACATAGGCTCTTCCCACATTCTTTGATTATAAAAGTAGCCTAACATTGCAGAAGGTAGGTTTAAAATTTCAAAAATTTTCAAAGTTTGTTCGAGTCTAGAGTAGAAGATGTTCATCAAGGGAAATTACATTTCTGTCATAGCACTTTCAGCACTCCTAAAACTGATTTTCAGTCACAACCACAGACTGCAGAAATTCAGGTCATAAAAGACCATTGGTGAAATACAACTGTTAAAAAGGGTTTTGAGCCAAACAGACACACAGTGAAGGCTATGTATACTCTGTGGTAAACAAGCTTTCTTCTTAATTCTCAATAACATGTGTAAATTAGGTCACTGATTCTATACACCTGACATTGTTTTATTAGTTACAGAGCTGAGATCTGCCAGAAAAACATTGGATTGAAGATGAACTCGGGGAGCTCAAAAAAATCCTCTAGAAAGAGGCCAAGAATTATCTTTTTTCTGGCTTAGATTAAGATCCACACCCAATATAAATTTCTGGCTTGTTGATTCATAAATCTACCTCAACTTCAAGCTCTTTGACTTAAATCATATTTTGCAAGCTCTGTGATAGATCAGAAGCTCATAATGATATTTGGAGACCAGGGCAGTTCAAATAAACCAAGTTATTTCTGATTTTTGAAGAAATAACTTTGTTCTAAGCTATTTTGGAGCCAAAAACTGAAAGCTCCAAAATATTACGCATAAGCCAGGAATGCTGGGTTTAGAAGTCACACTCCAATGCCCAAACCTAGTGCATGCTGAGTATAATGGGCATTATCCATTAGTGGGAATGGCAAAACCTGCCATAGAATTCTAAGGGGAACAGTTTGAAAAATCTGCCCAAATAGATATATTAGCACTACTCTCCATCTTGTCTGATCCAAAATCCACAAAGGAAAAAAATAACATGAAAGCAATACATCTGAAAAAGAATGGGTAAGTCATGTACAAATTTAAATCAGGTTTAAACTTGGAAAATGTATGCAACAAAGCACTTAAGAGAAATTATGCTAAAAGAGATTACAAAGAATTTGCACTTAAAAAGTATATAAATTAGTTGAAGTTATGACTGGGAGAGGAGAGAAAAATGTTATGTAAAAAAAGGCCTTTGTGTATTAAAAAAAATTATAATCAAAGTTGGTAACAATGTTCTGAATGGATCTTTCTAAAAGGAAAGTATCCATCAACCTGTCTGTTAATTTCCCTATACCCAGTAGATTGAAATACTATACTATTAATATGGATAATAAAACAGAATACATTTATACTAATCTATGCTTCTCAGCCCTGGGGTGTTAGAGGCTTAGTTACTGAGACACCATAATCTAGACAGCCCGGGCTGCTAAAAATGAAATTGGTAAAAGTGTATAATATTTCTCTTAATTATATTGGTACAGTAAAGCACAATACTGAATGCTGTTAACATAAGAGATAGAAATGCCTTTTGAAACTCTTAAGCACTGTTGAAATTGAACATTGTTAACTGCATCAGATCATGCCAGACTACTCTTATTGCGTTCTTTGACAAAGTGACAAAATTAGTGGACAAGAGGAATGCTGTCGATATAGTTTACTTGGACTTCAGTAAGGCATTTGATAAGGTACACCATAACCTACTACTAAATAAAGTAGAAGAATGTGGGTTAGACAGCATCACCACCAGATGGATTTGTAACTGGCTGACCAACAGCACTCAACATGTAGTCCTCAATGGAACTGCATCTACATGGAGGGAAGTATACATTGGAGTACCCCAAGGATCTGCTTTAGGCCCAGTACTCTTCAACATCTTCATCAATGATTTGGATGAGGGAATAAAGCGGGAGCTCATCAAATTTGCAGTTGACACCAAGCTGGCAGGAATAGCCAACACTCCAGAAGACAGGCTTAAGATACAGAAGGATCTTGACAAACTTGAACATTGGGCACTATCTAACAAAATGAAATTCAATGGTGAAAAGAATAAGGTTCTACATTTAGGCAAGAAAAACAAAATGCACAGATACAGTATAGGTGGTACCTTGCTCAATAGTAGTATCTGTGAGAGGGATCTTGGAGTCCTAGTGGGCAACCATTTAAATATGAGCCAGCAGTGTGCAGCAACTGCCAAAAAAGCCAACACAGTTCTAGGCTACATAAACAGAGGGATAGAATCAAAATCACGTGAAGTGTTAATACATTTTATAATGCCTTGGTATACTGCATTCAGTTTTGGTCACCACGATGTAAAAAAGATGTGGAAACTCTAGAAAGAGTGCAGAGAAGAGCAACAAAGATGATTAGGAGACTGGAGGCTAAAACATATGAGGAACGGTTGCAGGAACGGGGTATGTCTAGTTTAATGAAAGGAAGGACTAGGGGAGACATGATGGCAGTGTTCCAATATCTCAGGGATTACCACAAAGAAGAGGGAGTCAAACTATTCTCCAAGGCACCTGAGGGTAGAACAAGAAGCAATGGGTGGAAACTAATCAAGGAGAGAAGCAACTTAGAACTGATGAGAAATTTCCTGATAGTTAGCACAATTAATCAGTGGAACAGCTTGTCTCCAGAAGTTGTGATTGCCCCAACACTGGAAATCTTTAAGAAGATGTTGGATAGCCATTTGTCTGAAATGGTGTAGGGCTTCATGCCTAGGCAGGGAGTTGGACTAGAAGACCTCCAAGGTCCCTTCCAACTCTGCTATTGTATTCGTATTTGTATCAAGGGTAGGAGCCCATATATGGTATTTGCATTTGTGATATGTGATACATCATAGTATTGTTATCTATCATCTATGTATGTATGTATGTATGTATGTATGTATGTATGTATGTATCTATCTATCTATCTATCTATCTATCTATCTATCTATCTATCTATCTATCTATCTATCTCTACTTACTCACCTACCTAACTTCTCTACAGCTAAGTTTATGACACAGGAATATTAATTAGGGATTAACTCCTTTAGCATTAAAAAAGCAGAATATACAGGGGAAGAGTAAAACTATGATATGAGGCTTCCTGGGATTAGTGTTTGACATCATTTCTTCAGCCCCATGAATAACATTTTGGACATCTGAAAAGACGCTATGTGTTCTGCCATTGAATCCTTTTTGTGGGGTTGGTACAAGGGCTTAAGGAGCTCATTGTAGGATTGTAGTATTTTGAGTTATATGCTACAGCTGAAGGCTTCATACCATCCCAGAAAATTGGCTCTCCTCTGATTGCTTGAAAACCTGCAAGAATGGAACAGTCGTGGGTCCAAGAGATAGGTTGTTCCATTGCTCAATAGCTCTCCTGGTGTATTCCCGAGAAATCCTTTGTTGTAGGCTACAGTAACTTATGTTTTGAGAGTGCCTCTGGATATTGTCTCCCTTCTATTCCACATTCAGTTTAAAACCCACCAGGTGACCTGGGCAAGATATCTTCCATATATATTCTCTCCAGCAATAGTACTCTCTCCTCTGCCAGGTTATTATTCAGAATGATTATCCTATGGAAGGAGGATCTGATGTCGCAATGACATGACGTTCGATCTTGGAGTTCCAAGATCACAGTCGATACTTTTGCCACTGGATGGTCCTTTTGAACCTAAACCGTCCTGAAGAGACGGTGACAGGGAAGAGTATGTCCTGCTGATCTCAGGGACACTGCAAAGTCCCTGATTGATCCAGGAGAATCTCTTTTTGCTGGCGGCAGAAGCGCAGCCATTGAAGCTGCTGAAGTTGGGACAGCTCTGGAATGGGAGGAAAACGGAAAGAGAAAGTGTGTCCAACTGGCGAGGAAATCTTATTATTAGAAAAGAGACTACCCCCCCCCAAAAAAAATTAAAGCTAAATTAAATTTGAAAACAGAAGAGAACAAGCGGTGAAATTAAGCTACATTAGATAGTGTGTTATCCTTTTTTTAATTTTCTTTTATGGGTGAAACTTTTGCAAATGTTTCCTTTTCTTTAAATTAGTTTTTCTTCTACTACTTTTTATATTCTTTTTTTATATCTATGGATTAAAATCTTTTTCCTTATTTTTATAATGCTGGATTGGATGGGTTTTTTTGCTCTATTTAAGAATTTTGTTTTGTTTAAGCCTGGAATATAAAGAAGATATAAAAGGTATACAAAGAGGGCTGTAATAACACAGGGAAAGGAAGTAACACTGCCACTTGGAGGCTGGAGGCTTGGAAATATTGTCTTTTCTTTTTTCTCTTTGATCATTTGACTTTGCATTTCAAGGTTCCTCAGCTTGTTTACATAAAGTGATAGTGAGAAGAGCATGGGTTGTTTATACAGGTGCTCTTCGGGACCTTTATTGGCAGCTGGAGTGGAGTGAAAACAAAGTCTTGTCTTGAAAGATTAAAAATGAACTTGCTTTAAATTTAATAAAAAGTTTTGAATGCCAGAGTGGCAGTGTTTACAAGTTGGAAGAATGGCACAACATGAAAAAGAAACCTTAACATTGCATAAGATTATGTTTGAAATTCAAAAATTATTAGAAGTAACAGAGAAAATTGAGAAGAGTTTGGAGAACATAGATCGTAAAACAGTAAAATTTGATGGAAAAATTGAGGATGTTCATTAAATGAAGAAAGTGGAGGTCAGAGTTCTAAAAACTGAAGGAAAAAACAAATAAAGAGACAAGAAAATTGTTGATACTGACAGTGAACTGAGGGTGGTTGGAAATGGAAAGAGTGAACTATGAAAAGGGGAGTTAAATGGACTGAAGCTCTACCCCAGATTTCAAAGTATAAAAGAAGAAAAGAGAGAAGAATTGATGGAATTAAGGAGAGAAATTTTGTCAGAAGCACTAGTGATAACCAAAGATAAGCTGATTGAAGAAGCAGATGGAAAGTTTTGAGCTTGTACAAGATATGCAATAAGCAATAAGTTGCGAAGAGAAGTCCATATAAAACTTACTAAGGAAATAACCAGAATACTAACACCACAAATGGCAAGAGACATAAGACTGCACTATTACTGGAAAGACACAGGTTGATGTAATGAAGCTTATAATAAAAAAATTAAGTCAAATTTAGTTAAATTTAGAGTATTATGTATAAAATGAAGTGATAATGGATACAGTTAAATAACTGATTGATAATGATCATAATGCATATATATGTATTGGTTTGATAAGAGGAAATTTGATAAATATTGGAAATGGTGACTACGAAAGGAAGTTTAGAAACTGTTATTAAATATAATCAATTTTTATTTAGAACATGTTATAAAGATGTAATGTTACTGGATGATATTGGGAAGAGCTAATGGAATGCCATTATATGGTTTTGCTTTAAATCTGGAATATTTTATATAAAAGGACGTAAAACAATTATAGTCAAATGAAGGTTGAGGTATGATAATAGTAATATATAAAAATATATTTGATTTAAAATATATGATTTGATATGAATTGTAGGTGATGACTGTGGATGGGATGCACGGAGGTTTTTATAACCAATCGACCCACTTTCAATTGGTTATATACCATGGAATATGGTTTTGTGTTTGTGTGTTTGTGTGTGTGTGTGTGTGTGTGTGTGTGTGTGTGTTTTTTTTGTCTGTTGTGTTTATTCAAAAATAAAAAAAACTTTATAAAAAAGAATGATTATCCTATGAGGTAGGTGGGCTGAGAAAAAAATGACTAGACTACTGGTAAATACATACATAACTGTGGAAACTAAATTCCCAGTTAGGTACGTATTGGGTAGGTAATTTCCCTAGTTTCCCTAGCTCTTGTCCAATGCACAACAAAATGCATAAAGCTATTGTTAAGTTCATAACTCTTCCAAAAGCTGCCACTAAATTGCAGGTTTTAATATGATGGGATAGGAGTCAATTTGTTGAGTTGGGAGGTTATAGAAATGGAATACCTAAACATAAATAAATATATTCTTATATACATGGGAAGTAATTAATTGCATTTATTTTTATTTCATTTTAAACTTCAGTTTCAGTGGAAGCTTCTGGCCTGGCCTGATCTATTCTTTGTTCAGGCTGCACCTACTTTTCAGAATCTGTATCCAAACACAAGTTACCATGGCCAATAAGAAAAACTATAACCATACACATTTCTGTCTTATCCACTGTACCACACTTGGTCTAACTCTAAATAGTAGTGAGGTTAAAACTTTGTATGCTTGGGTGAAAAATGCCACAACATGGCATCTTCTGATAAAACTGAATAATACAAAAAAGCAAGTCAGATAAAAAGAAGCATTCCACATAACTACATTTCTCTAATCCACATGTATGGTCACCAACTTGGATAGATTTCAAATTTTGATTAGACAGATTCAAAGAGCAAAAATATATCAATGATTCCTAGTTGGTATGGTTAGATCTTACTCCCACTGGACACCATATACTTCTAGTTAATGAAATCAACTGTGAGGAAATATGATCAGAACAATGTATAACGTATGTTTGTGTGTAGCTACTGAGGCTCTGGCAAAATAATACAGAACTAGATATTTTGGTGCGGTCCAACAGGCCATTTTTAATATGATGCTTTTGTTATGTTTCTGATCTGGCAATAACCCCAATTCACTTGCTCAGATTTAGTTTATAGCAGTTTTTCATGCTAAGTATGATATGGAAGATTATTGTAGTGTACAAACAAATCCTTCTTTGATACTCCTGGACTTTCTTACAGATTGATAATGAACAGGTCTGTGCAATAGGACTGTTTCATCCAGAATCCTGCCTAGAGTTGGCAACATCTCTTATTATAACCTGATAGGCTAAAAAGAGAAATAAATAAATAAAAGATGACAAAAGGCAATGATACAACGCTGAGTATTTACATGATTCTTGTAAGAGTTGTGCTGAGTCTTTGAAAACGGCCAAGCAAATCTAACGATGCATCCAGATTGCCAGTACCATTCAAAGCCACGTGTAGCTTATTTTGAAGTTCCTCACATAAGTACATCACAGCTGGGACTTTATGATGATCACTGCAGGGAAGCCAACAACTAATTAAGTTGGAAGGCTGATGCACTCTCATTCTTCCTATCCCTAAGCAATTTTTTTTTAATTTGTAGTTCTTATGCTAGCAAATGCCAGGAACCTCTGGTAGTTTCTCTAGGGTTCTTCAGTCAAAAGATTAGACACAGTGGTTATGCTAGTGTGAAAGACAACTTGCCTCAGAGGAGAAACCTTCTGCTAAAATAAAGTCATGGAATTCATCGACTCTGTTACCAGTTTATGGAGAGAATTAAAGAGGCACAATGGACCAGGGTTCTCTGGTTCTTCTTCTTAGTAAAAGATGAAATCAGGATGTTGGGTGAACTGGAATCAACTAATTTTTTTTCCCTCATGGGACATTCCAAATGGAAATTGCTTTTCTGAAGTTGTTGCTAGCTATCAGGGATCAAGATAAATCCAGACAATGCAACACTCTGATTTTAAGGCAATATCCCAGTCCATTCTTATGTAGTTTTTTTTAAAGGATCCATAAAAAAGATTCTCAGCTATTTTCATTTGTAATTTTTTAAAACATAACATACATTTTTCTAACATACTTAGTGATCAATGTAAATCCTATAAGATGTATTTGATTTTACATGTATCATACACCAATATCATTTGCTACAAAAATTATCTGATATAAACATTTTAAATATACTGTACAGATACATATGTAAGTTCTTTTTCTTTTTTTATATAACTCAGGGCAACTTTCAAAAACATATGAATTCTTTTTTCCAAATGTGGTCTTCTTAAGAAAGAGGCTTTTTGGGTAGATTTGTGTAGAGCCATGGTGGCGAAAAAGGTTAGAATACAGTACTGCAGGCTACTTCTGTTGACTGCTGGCTGCCTGCAATTTGGCAGTTCAAATCTCACCAGGCTCAAGGTTGACTCAGCCTTCCATCCTTCCAAGGTGGGTAAAATGAGGACCCAGATTGATGGGGGCAATATGCTGACTCTGTAAAACTGCTTAGAGAGGGCTGTAAAGCACTGTGAAGCAGTATATAAGTCTAAGTGATATTGCTATTTTTAACTGGAAGTAGACACCAAGAGATTGGAATCTATACCACCACTTGTCCCTCTGGAAAACTGCTTCCATGGCAAGTATCTTTGATATCTCTACTAGACAACCTGGGGTGGGGAAGCAGGCAGGTGCAGAATGGGTATGAAAACAATGGTATAATGTGATTGGGTCTTTATATTAGAGAATATAACATATGGAATGAATAATTAAGCTACTTTCTTGGGGAAAAGAATCCAGATTGTTGCATACATCTTTTTCCCTAAGTAAAAGCTGTTGGGAAGTCTTATGATGGAACTTATAAGTTCCTGGTAGCCCAGGTGTTAGCACATGCCTTACCAATGTTACTCGATCTTCCAGTTTATCATTGGGTATGAAGGGTGTTCCATGTGAAAAATGTATTGATCTTGAAGTGAAAAGTAGAAAAGGCAGTTAGCATTGCAAAAATCATTCCAATGTAACCTGCTTGTTTTCTTAATAGGTCAGAACTGCACATATCATTGGGAAACTATTCATGAAAAAGAACAGGGAGAGAAATACCTACAAGAGCCATTCCTGCAACAGTGGCAAACCCATTTCAGACAACATTGTTGAAAAAGAAGCCAGAAAGTTAACTTACTATTTTTCTTGTACATCAAGATTTCAAATGAGTTCACCTCATAGTTCTCAAACGTTTGCCGAACCTTATCAATTGTGTCTTTATCTGTCAGCTCTCCATACATAAAACTGAAAGGAAATAAACAAAACAAGACAGATGAGAATCACAAGCAAGACCTCATAGCAGGACAGGCTTAAATTGTATTCAGTATTCTTTGAGTACTCTTTCTGGACTCAATTTCATAGAAAATAGGATTGGCTGGTTTGCCTTATATGCCACTCCAATCAGCAACTGGCACTGAGAGGCTTACTAATCTTGCTCAATAATATGTTTTTTAAAAAAATATATAACCACCATAATAACAATTTGTTGTTAAGTGAGGTTATTAAATGATATTTGTCTGCTACTAAACCACATTCTGTTGGTGGAACCAATTCCCTTTTCTTCCTGTAATTCCCCAAATCTGTTCTAGAGGTTCGATGACATTTCAGAAGAGATGTGGATAGTGCGGAGGGAAGGGTAGCATGATGAAATCCTATCCTGAGTAGAAGTCTACTTGGGTGTCTTTGGATACAGCTGAATTGGGGGAAGAGATTCCTCTCTGAAAGCCATAATATGATAAGAATTTCACAATAAATATTGGCTCCTGAATGTTATGTGCTTCTTTTTGGTGGGCCATCTCTCTGCATGTGTATTTGCAGTGTCAGTGAGGGTTCCTACAGGTTCGGACTGTGGTTTGGTGGCCTGGGTCGCTGGGACTGGCAGCAACCCAGGCCTGCCACGCACTCGAACCAGTTCTCCGGGCAGTGCTGTAGGCACCACCATCTTGTTTTTTGCTTCTGCACATACACAGAGAAATATTTATTGCACTGCGCATGTGAGTGCAGTGCGCACCAATCGTACATGCATCAAGCACCCGCATGGCATGCATGGCACACCCATAAGCGAACCGGCAGTAGCAACTGCCAGAACCTAACCCTGATGTGCACTCTTAGAAGCCATTTCTTCTTGGGGAACTGAGGAATTCGATTTTCAAGAGAAAAGACTATGGAATGCTCAAATAGAAGATTGTGGGCAATTCCCAAAAGTGTAATTCCCCAAGATTCTTGGCAACCAGTAATGGCAACTAATGTGCTATAAAACTACATTAAGTTCATGGCAAGAGAAAGGATAAAAACCTGATTGGTGCAAAAAGGGAGATTCAATAGTTGCTTAGCTCTGTAGTGCTACATTACCCACTGTGAGAAGGGTGGGAAGAATCAAAGAAATGAGGAGTCAGCGATGGCAAAGAGTTTAGCACAGCAATTTCATACTGTGTTTTATTTAGACACAGGGAATTAACTTTGCACTCTTTCTTCAAGAGTATCAAAGATCCCAACTTCTCCTCTTCCCAAGAAACTGATTTTAGAGTTTTGACAGTGGCAGCACCTAAATAACCTCAGATAACTTCAAAAAGTGAAAATAAGTTCAGTATGGTTAGTACTCTGATTAAAAAAAACACCTAGGAGTCCCACAACACTGTCTGGATATTTTAAAATATCTTGGAAGAAAGTAAGAGTAAATCAGTTCCAGATTGTTGCTAGAAAACAATTTGAATTGTTTTAAAATTGAAGATATTATGAAGCAAGTGGGAGAAACTTTTTTTTTAATATTAACAATTCCAGTGTGAAATCTGAATCCAGTTGGTAAAAGGCTATACTGAACAATATGGCTGCACAACAAACTGAGAAGGGGAGGGGAAAAGGGAAGGAGAAAAGAGGAAGGGAAGGAGGGTAGATGGGCATCCACGTGGCATTGTTGGCACAATTTCTTACAAAGGACAAGAATGTAAAACCAAAACTGCATAATCAGTTCCTCAATAGTATTTAAAGTAGGAGTTAATTAATATACCATTTAATAGTATGGTAAAAAGTGGGAGAGTAAAGAAAGAAAGAATGTATGACAATTCTGTTAGGTCAAAAGTTCATCTGAATAATCTCAACACTTATTCATTATGACACATGTGAGCCATAAAATCTGGGAATGTAGGGGTTGTGATTTAACATATGATGGGCATTAAACTTTGAAGGTAGGGTTACAAGCATGACTTATCAGTGGGAAATCAAGACTCATTGTAGATTGTATTTTAAGAAAATTTGGATCCAAATCCTTGTTCAGCCCTGTAGATTGCTACAAAACTCTGACTGAGCAAATGAGAGCCAATTTGATGTAGTGGTAAAGGCACCGGAATACTGTGAGTTCTAGTCCTGCTATAGGCACAAAACGAGCTAGGTGATCTTGGGCCAATCATACTCTCTCAGCTCAGGAAGGAGGCAAGGTCAAACGACTTCCAAAATCTTGTCAAGAAGTAGTTGCCAGGAGTCAAGATTGACTTGAAGATACATACGCAATTTCCTTTAAATGGGAACACCTTATATATAAGCTTCTTGGAAGATAGAAAGGATCCAGAATGCTGTTCCTTCTCTGATCTCAACAGTACCCATTCTGTGATTTAAAATGCAAGGGACTCTTGCTTGACCAAGAACACGGAAATATTACCAGTTATTTTATAGAAATATAAGCCTGTAACTGTAAGCAAGCCTGTACTGAAATACCTGCAGGTGCTGCTCTTTTGCATAACTTCTGCTCGGTGGTATCCTGACAGCTTGCAGAATCCATCATTGCTGTATACAACAGGCCAATCCACTATCTGCGCATTACCCAGGACAAAATTTGTATCTGTTTGAAACAACAGTTCTATTAGACGAAGAAGTTCCATGGCATATTGATTATACAATAGATTCTTCCTTCTTCTCTTCTATACGTCAATTATTATTTGGCACAAAAGAAACGTGGTAATCTTACTTTCTCCCGCATTTATGTTTATATATGTTCCCACCTCAGAGATTAAGAATACTCTTTGGCCTGAGAGACTTGTTTTCATTCCAGCAACTAATGGCTAAATTAGATATGACATTGATTGCCTGAACGCAATCGCCATGTGTGTTTCCTTTTTAGAAGAACATTAGAGTAACTGCAGAGTGGAGAAAGAAATTGACTCGCCCCTTTCATTCCCATCTTGGTGTTGATTGGATTGCTATTTGCATCTACAGTTCAGAAGCTATTTCGATTGTCCTTGTTGGAAACTGAACTGATAATGAATTAATATTTTGACATTGTCACTGTGCTTTCACATGTCTTGCATCATCTTTACTGTGGCTATTGTTGATACGTAGCTCTCCTCACTTCATAGTGCTATGCAGGCATATGCAATGAGAAAACCTGGCACTGAGTAAATCATTCTAATACAGGCCAAAAGCCTATCCTAAGCTTAGCAGCTCATTGGTTCAAACAGGGCATGTATCAAGAAACTGATTTGTATAGCATAGCCTTTTCCCCCTAACAGCTGACTTTATAAACTGTTCCAGGAGATCTTGGGTTACTGTAGAAACTAAGAAGTGGTTTTTCGGTGGGAAGATTGGTAAATAATATTAATAAGAATAATATGAATGACAGTTGGTCTTACCTGAACTGTTATTTTAAGAGGTGTTTGCAGGATGGGCCAGAAATGGTATTATCACAGCCAATTGGCCTTGAGACTGGGTTGAAGCTGAAGCCACGCCTCTGGGCTCCTCTCCTTTGACTCCAGTTTCAATGCAATATGCGCTCCGGAGATCCTGAAAACAAGTCACAAAGGAGACACCTCCATCCCACAATACTGTCCATCTAACCTAGGGTGGGAACTGGCCCATCCTGCAAAAACTTCTTAAAATAACAGTTCAGGTAAGACCAACTGTCATTTTCCAGAGTGGGTTTGCAGGATGGTCCAGAGATGGGACATACCCAAGTTCCGTCCCAAGGGTGGGCCCTCACTGATTTGACAGGATCTGTTGCAGAACCCTGCGGCCGAACGCCGCATCAGAAGATGTGAAGGCATCCAGCCTGTAGTGCCAGATGAAGGGCGCCGGGGATGCTCACGTCACTGCCCTGCAGATGTCTTCTATAGGGGCCTGGAAGGCCCAGGCCACCGAGGTGGCTGCACTCCTAGTGGAGTGGGCCATGATGCTGGCCGGAACCAGCAAGTTCTGCACCTCATAGGTGAGGGCAATGGCCAAATGGATTCACCGGCTAATGGTGGACGGGGAGACCCTCTTCCCTAGCGAAGAGGGTTGGAATGACACAAACAGAGCCTTAGACCTATGAAACTCTGCCATCCACCTTAGGTAAATCCGTAAGGCCCTTCTTACATCTAAATGGTGCCAACATGCTCCCGCTTCCTGGTCAGGTCTGGGCAGAAGTCCGGAAGAATCACCTCCTGAGCCCAGTGGAAGACTGTGTTTACCTTTGGCAGGAAAGCTGGGTCCAGGCGCAGCACTACCCTGTTATTGTGAAATGTGCATAGATCCTCCCTGGAGGAGAGAGCCCCCAGCTCTGAGACTCACCTAGCCGAGGTGATAGCCACCAGGAACACAACCTTACAAGTGAGGAGCTTCCAGCTAACCATCCGGAGTGGTTCAAAAGGCTCAGCCATAAGGGCCTGTAGCACTGTGGGAAGGTGCCACATAGGAAACCTGTGGACTGGTGGTGGACAAAGGTGGGTCGCCCCCTTGTGGAACCTCTTAACTAAGGGCAAACAAGGTAACGGAGTGGGCTCCTCCCCAGGTAGCACTGTGGCCAGTGCCACCAACTGTCTCCTAACCGTGGCTAGGACAGACCCTTGTCCAGACCCTCCTGGAGGAAATCCAGGACTTGAGGGACCATGGCCATGGAGGGGGCCCCCGTGGGTGGCCCGGCACCAGGAGACAAACGTCTCCCAAGTGGAATCGTAAATCCTGTTGGTTGACTGTCTGCGGGAGGCCTCAATGATTCTGATCACTTTTGGGACAGGAAGGCGCCTCTCAGGTGCTCCCGCTCAATCTCCACATGGCCAGTTGGAGCCACTGTGGATCTGGATGGACCAACTTCCTCTGTAGCAATCTCACCTCCCCCCTAGGAATCCTCCATGGTCTCCCTGCTGACAGACTCAGCAGGTCCGCGAACCAAGCCCTCCTGCGCCAGTAGGGGGCCACTAGGATTACTTCGGCCTGCTCTCTGACTACCTTCTGGATGACCCCGGGAAGGAGAGGTAAAGGGGAAAGCATACAGCAGCCCGACCGGCCACTTGGAGCAAAGGGCGTTGACCCCCTCCATTCCCTGAGCTGGGAACCAAGAGAAGAACTGCGGCAGCTGAGTGTTGGATGGAGTGGTGAACAGGTCCACCACCAATCTCCCGAACCTCTGGCAGATTCTCTGGAAGAGCTCCTTGGACAGACTCCACTCTCTGTTGTCTACCGTCTCCCGGGTCAGCCAGCCTGCCTGATGGCTGTCGACGCCGGTGATGTGTTCCACTCAGATTGAGCACAGGTGTTTCTCCACCCAGTATCCCAGCGACATCATCTCAGTGTGCAATGTCCTGGATCGTGTGCCCCCCTGTCAATTGATGTGCGCCTTTGCTGCAACGTTGTCTGTTAAGACGAGGATGTGATGACCTTCTACTGAGGTTTGGAACTGTCGTAGAGCAAGGTGGAGTGGCCGAAGCTCCAGCCAATTTATGTTGTGCTGAAGGTCATTCTTTGACCACCGGCCCTGTGCCAGCTGGGAGCCTAGGGTCGCCCCCTCCAACCGAACAGGCAGGCATCCGTTGTCAGTATGAGGTGCTCTGGTTCCCTGAATTCGCAGCCCTTGAGCAAAGCTTGGGACATCCACCACTTGAGAGACATCAGCACCTGCGGCGTCGCTGGTACCTTGAGCATCGAGTTGCTGGAATCAGCCCTCTGATATGGCAGCAGCCTCCATTGGAGTGTCCTGGCATGTAGTCGCGCCCATGGGACCACTTCGATGCATGAGATGAACTTTCCCAGCAAGCTGGAAATAATGGCTACGGGAACACAACGATCCTTCTGGATCTGGTTAATTAACTTCAACAAGATGGACCTGCGGTCCGGGGAAAGAAACACTCGACCCAACCGCCCCCAGGTGTAGGATTCGGGTGGATGGGGAGAGAGTACTCTTCTCGAAATTAATTGAGAACCCTAAGCCCTGGAGTGTGTCAATGACCTGCTGAAGGTCTGACCTAATCTGAGCAGGAGACGCCCCCTGGACAAGGATGTCATCCAGGTAGCAGAAAAGCCTGATGGAAATCTCCCTCAGATGGGTGGCCGCTACTGCTAACACCTTGGTAAAGGTCCTGGGGGCCGAAGCCAACCCAAATGGTAGAGCCCTGTACTGGTAGTGAAGCCCTAAATAGGAGAAACGGAGAAAACGCCTATGCTTGGGGAGGATGGGGATGTGCAGGTAGGACTCCGTGAGATCAATGGATGCCATGTAGTCCCCCTCCCGGATCCCTGCCAGAATGGACTTAAGGGAAGCCATCTTAAAACGTCTATACACTAAGAATTGGTTTAGGAGCTTTAGGTCTAAAATGGCTCTCCATCCCCCCGATGATTTTGGCACTAGGAACAGGTTTGAATAAAACCCCTTGCCCGCCTGGTCCTAAGGGACTCTTTCTATGGCCACAATGTTGAGCAGGTGCTGGATGGCCTGCCGCATCTGCTGGCACTTGTCAACGTTCTTGGCCGGGGGAACACCCGGAAACAATTTGGGGGAAGGGAAAGGAATTCCAGGCGGAGACCATGGGTCACCGTACTGAGGACCCGTGGATATTTCCGCCCAGGTGTCTGCAAACAGAGCTAGGCGGCCGCCAATGGGTGGGGTCGTGGGCGACATACTTGCCCCAGCAGAAGGGGTGACCACCCCCTCCTCGGAAGGGTCATTTGCCATGATGCTGGAAGTGGGGTCTGTCCCTATTGAATCCCCTGTGGGATGGCCTATCCGTCCTGCCCCCCGGGTACCTGCTCTGGTGGCTGTCCTGTTCCTGTGGTCGTTCAGCTGACCTACGATAATAGGGCGTGGACCTCTGTTCTGTCTTCTTGGTCGATGTTGGAAGCGCCTTCTTCTTATTCTTATCCTCCACCAGGAAGGGGGCAAGGGAAGTCCTGAAGAGGGAACCTCCCATGTAGGCAGCTCTCGCTAGTTGCCACTTTACTTTGTTGTCCGCCTACCAGCCACAAGCCACAGGAGGCAGAGCGACGGACAATGCCATAGTCCTGGAAGCAAACTTCATGGTGTTCAAGGTAGCGTCAGCTGAGAACTGAGCAACTGCCACTAACTTGTTCATGTCCTGGTGTAGGCGTACGTCCTCTGGTGGAATGCACGCCTGAATCTGCTCCATCCAAAGGATGGCTGTACAGTTGAAAAATGAGGCAGAGGCCGCCACCTTAATGGCCCCAGCTGATGACTGGAAGGTCTTCCTGAGGATCATCTCCGCCTTCCTGTCCTCTGCCTTCAGGGTGTCTGCCACATCCTTGGGTACCAGCGATGCTGGGGCAGCCAAGGCCACCATCAGTGGATCCACAGAGGGCATCTGCAATGCTTGGGAGAAATCTGGTTCGATGTTATAGAACCGTCTGTCATTGCTGCCTGGGGTGGGGAAATCCCCAGGTGTCTCCCACTGCCTCTTAACTACTTCCAGGAAAAGGTCGGTAGCAGGAATCTTCTCCTTAAGCTCTTTGGCCTCAGAATAGACCGTGCCCTGGGGCTTCCTTGCTGGCTCACCTTCCTTGGCCCCCTTACCCACCCAGCTGAGCAGTGGCATGCGCCTTGCATAGGGGAGACCGGAACAAGTTAGGAGGGAACAATCCCGTGAAGGCTGGAGGTTCAGCTCCAGTTCCTCCTCGTCCTCAGAGAGATCTGGGTCACACTGCGCCTTGTCCCCCAGATGCAATGCCTCTTTCAATGAGGTTCTGAAGACCCACAGGCAGGCTTTCCATATCTAAAGAGTCCCAGCTGGATGCCCCAGGCACCTGACTATGGCTGGGGGTAGGTGCCAGGGTTGGCCTGGACGGATCTCTACCTCCCAGCTGAGTCTCTAGGGATAGAAACCCAGGCTGATTATCTACCTGGTCAAAATCCTCCATGGAAAGGGGAGGGGAATGGGCAACTCCTCCACTTCACTCCCTCAAGGAAACTGGTGACCTAGGGGGAGAATCCTGCCTGGAAGGCCCCCCCTAGGGGTGACCTGGACCTGAAGGAGGAGGGACTGATCCTGCCCTGTAGAGCCCTCAACCTCTCTGCCCTGGAGAAAGTTCTCACCAAGGCCCTGTGCCTCCTAGCTTTGTCTCTTTGAATGGCATGGGAAGGGCGAGTGTCAGCTGAGGCTTTAAGCCTCCTGGAAGAAGCAGTGGGACGCTGCCTGGTGGAAGTCCCCTCCCCAGGAGTCATTGCGGGGAGGGGATCTACCCACCATCATGCAACTACTTACAACCACTCCTCGCGCTTCCTGCAATTCGCTCCTCACCCCCACCTCCGCAGCTAGAATGGCAAGGTCCTCACTCCTTTCGTGAGCCCCGAATTTTAAAACACCACCAGGGCGCGTTTTGGGGTTGCTGTGGCTTCTCAGAGAATCTGCTGCTGCCATGCTGCTTCCCAGCCGCCTCTGCCGCTCCTGGGGCTTCTGCAGCCTTTGTCCGGCCCACACTCTCTTCTGCGCCCTCTTTTAATGCTGCTGCAGTGAGGCGCACTCTCCTTTTAGGCTTCTGGGCTGTCGGGCTGGAAACCAGAGCCCTTTAGCCCCCACTGCCCTCTCAGGGCTTCACGTGGTCACCAGCCAAAATGGCCACCGGGACAGCGACCCAGCCATCAGAGCCTCCAAGCCTAGAGATTTAACCCCTGAGTAGCTGGAACAATCGCAGCTAATGGCAGGGACTTACTGGGAAGTGAAGGAAGGGTTTCCTTGTAAGAAGGAAGCAAGTTGAGTCGAGGATGGTCCAGAAAAATTGAATCAGATCAGGAGTCACGAATTTACAACCTCTCTTTGGCCAGACTGGATTGAAACTGGAGTCAGAGGAGAGGAGCCCAGCGGCGTGGCTTCAGCTTCAACCCAGTCTTGAGGCCAATTGGCTGTGATAATACCATCTCTGGACCATCCTGCAAACCCACTCTGGAAAATAAGAATAAATACAATACATTTCTCTAAGAGAGAGCTGGCCACAAAAAATCAGTCTTCGCCTATAACTGACAATTTATAAGGAAGCATGGAATCAGAAATTATTTTATTTTCTACAAAATGAAATGAGGACCCACATATACATAAAATATCCCATGCCTCATGGCCAGTTGGGATTCTCCTACAAGAGCTTGGCCTAATTTGTAGGCTTAATATTTCTGAAGTGTACCCATTCTCTTTTTTGTCTATTCACATAATTACTCATAGTTTATTGCAGATGTGTGTATATCTTATTCTAAATGAATTAAAGGAGGCTGGGTAGCAAGTGCAGTGATATTATAAGTACAAATTTGACAGATATGAAGGTCCATTTTTGTAGGAAAATAATGGCAATATTAGAAAAAAGAAGCATACAGAAAATCAGAATCTATAAAAGCAGAAACAATGAATTTACATGTGATTTAATTCATTAGTGATCATTTAATATAATTAATATTAATTACTTTATTACAAGAAAATATTACAGTATAATTTTGCATATGTGAAACAAGATAATTAACAATGATAATCATCACATCATTTTTCACTAGTTATTAGTGAATAGGATTAATATGAAAATACATTTTTTTTTTTAAAAATCTTACATTTCTTGATCTTGTAATAGATTTTTGATATTTGTAAATCATTGACTTTAGAAAGTATATTTTCAATTTCTTTCTCCAAACTTAAACCACTGTTTTCCCAGCCAATTTTGTCAAGTAAATCTGAAACCGAATTACCATGTTTCCCCAAAAATAAGATAGGGAGGGTTGTATTTTCTTTTAACACACACACACACACAAAATAAGCACTTGCCGTTATTTTGGGGGAGGTCTTATTATTTTTGAGGTGCAGGAGACGGCAAGCATGGTCACCTCATGGCTGCTGTTGTGTTACAATATTTTCTGGGAGGGCTTATTTTCAGGGGGAAAGGGTAGCAGATTGGCTGCTTTTGAGTCCAGGTTCTTACTCTTCCAAATTTGGCATGAATTGATATTGCACAGTCAAGAAACTAATGCCTTTATGACTGGGATTTAGGCTCAAAGTCTAGGGCTCTAAATCACCATTCAGAGAGTAGCAAAATTTGATGGCTATGGCAGGAGCAAAGTGGCCTTATGTCAGAACCTGGTTTGCCTTGGATATGCAGATATTCATAAAATGTGAGACCACCTAGCAACATCAGTCACTGAAGTCCACAGTCCCAGCTGCACAGTGGTGGGTTTCAAAAATTTTTAGAACCTCTTCTACAATTTCTGTAGGTGTGGCCTGCTTTGTGGGAGTGGCTTGCCAGCCATGTGTTCGGGTGGGAGTGGCTTGTCAGCTATGTGACCGGGGAGTAGCTTGCCAGCCATGTGACTAGGGGGGCATGGCCAACTTGTAAAATGTGGTGAAACTCACTTAACAATGCTCTTGCTTAGCAACCAAAATGTTGGCTCAGAAATTCTGGCATTTGAAGCACGCAAGTCTTAAAACTGTCAAGTTACAAGACCCTTGCACTCCTAACCCTTTAGAAAAAAACCCAGGGGTGTTCAAACGTGATAGCTTTAAGACTTGTGGACTTCAACTCCCAGAATTCCTCCTCTCGCTCTTCATCTTGATGATGTGCAGACAGGTGGGGGGGAGGGAGCTGGAACGGTTCTATACGGCACTGTAGATTTGTGGAACCTCTTATATAGAAGAGGTTAGAACTGGCAGGAACCCACCCCTGCAGCTGCACCTCTAAACCCAATTATAGTACAATTCTGTTTCAATATTTGGCAGTCCATTTGTTAGAAAATATTTGCAGCCAGAAATTTTATCCAAGTAATGGCAAGGGTATTAACAAAGCCATAATCACCATAAGAAGCAAGTCAGCAATTAAGCTCAGCCTGTTACCTAATAGCACTCTGATGATTTGCCCTATTCTATAGCTAGTCTGAAGAATCATGTGTTGGCAGCATGATCTTATCAGGAAACAAAGGCAATATGATGTACATCAAGTATGACCAATATTAACCAGCAATGTTATTCTCTAGAGATATTATCTTGAATTTCAAAGTCATTAACAGAATGTAGCACATGATGTCACATTTTCCATGGTTACATCTTTTTCTGTCATTGAACCATTATATGCAACTTACCAGTGACAGCCTATAAATTATTACAGAAAGTGTGCCCTCACACTATATCCTTTCATATATGCATATGAAGGGTTTCTGAAATGTTTCTTTATTCACAGGATCAAAAGCAGGGAGGAAGCCCCTCTCAATGAAGACTGCTGTTTTCTCCTCTTTTCCAAATATTTTAATAACTTAAAAACCACTAGGCTGCCTAAGTTCTTTTTCTTTTCTTTTTTCAGTGCTGTGATACCTAATAGATAGATATTGATCTCCGCCAAAGTCCGAATAAGTATTTTTTTTTATTTTGTTGCAAGCTTAATTTCAACCAACAGCAATAATTAATGAAGATCAAAAAGTCCTGAGATTTTTTTTAAAAAAAATCATATTACCGTATTTTCACGACCAAAAGCCGCACCGGATTATAAGCCGCAGTATCAATTAACGTTAATTTTTCAAACTTTTTCCACATATAAAGCGCACCGGGTTATAAGCCGCACATTTCCCGACGCTTCTGGACATCTGTTGCAGTCGCGAGGAGCGGCACGAGGGTTCTTGGCGCTCCGGGGGGCGCCGAGGGCGGCTGGGAGGGGCGCGCGGCTTGGTTTCTCCTCCCTGGACGTCGCAGCGGCGGCCCCGGGCGCACCAATCTCTGTGTTTTTCGCATCGGGGCATGCTCTTGCAGCGCGCCCCGATGCGAAAGGCACTGGGATCGGTGAGTTTGGGGCTGCTGCTGCGGCGTCCAGGGAGGGGAGGCCGGGCCGCGCGCTTCTCCCAGCTGCTTTCGATGTTTCCTGGAGCGCCGGGAGCCTTCGTGCCACTCCTCGCGACTGCA
Source organism: Thamnophis sirtalis (assembly GCF_051295495.1). Lineage (NCBI taxonomy): Eukaryota > Metazoa > Chordata > Lepidosauria > Squamata > Natricidae > Thamnophis > Thamnophis sirtalis. The sequence goes on from NW_028261386.1 coordinate 44,627,854, forward strand.
ACAGATGTCCAGAAGCGGCTTTTGGGGCTGGTGGGGATTGGATTTCCGGCTCGGTGGCCCCTGTCGCTTCTGGACGTCTGTTGCGGTTGTGGGGAGCCGAGGAGAGTGTGGAGGGGAGCGCGCGACGGTTCTTGGCGCTCCGGGAGGCGGGAGAGGCGCGCGGTTTGATTTCTCCTCCCTGGACGTCGCCACCGATCTCTGTGTTTTTCGCATCGGGGCGTGCTGCAAGAGCATGCCCCGATGCGAAGGGCGTGGGGATCGGTGCGCTTGGGGCTGCTGCTGCGGCGTCCAGGGAGGAGAGGCCGGGCCGCGCGCCTCTCCCGCTTCCCGGAGCGCCGGGGGCCGTCGCGCGCTCTTCTCCGCGCTCTCCTCGGCTCCTCACAGCTGCGGTGGACGTCCAGAGGCGACAGGGGCTGTCGAGCTGGGGGTCCGGTCCCCATTGGCCCCAGGGGCCGCTTCTGGACATCTGTTGCAGTCGCGAGGAGCAAAGCAGCTGGGAGATCTTTTTCCACATATAAAGCGCACCGGGTTATAAGCCGCACTGCCGATTTTGGATCAAATTTTAGGATTTTCAGTGCGGCTTATGGTCGTGAAAATACGGTATATTAATTTGTGGAAAAGATGGGAAATTATTAACAAAGCAAGAGAATTGTTATTTCTGGACAAATACAGTAAAGAAAGACTTTATGTATTGTGAACTTTTATTGCCTTAGCACAAAACTAGAAGAGGATAGGAAACTCTTCCCAAAGATCAGGTCACCATTTCCCACAAATAAGATTTATAAAACCTGTTTTTGCTTTGGTTTGTTCACTGTTCAATGGTTAGGTGATAACTTTGATATGTTAAAATGCTTCCCAATATCACAAGACTGATGTTGCTTCCAGAAATTAATCACTACAACCTTGCCTTTCTCTTAAATAGATACTGAATGTGCTTACATTACTTGATAAATAAATATTCAGAACCATCTTGACTCATGTAACAATTTATTGTGTTTCAGTGGTAGTCAATACGTGCAGTATTCATGCCAGGAGTTATATTTGTAAATGTATGCAACATCAAGATCCTTGCAATGCAACAGTTACTCCTATAATTGAGGTGACATACAAATTGGTATAATAAATGACTGTATTGTTATAAGAATACAAAAAGCTGCATTATGCTACATCAGAATACTTATGTGAGTATTGTTGACAGTATATAATTGGCAATGAGTTTTATATAAAGCAAAGTGAGAATGTTCACAATATATTGAACCTAGGGTCATTTGTGTATCATATAGAAGCCATTAATGTGTCTCTGGCTGTAGTTAGGTATCAAGTTATCAACTCTCCAGATGGGAGCTCCTGGCATTCCAACTCCTTGCAAGAATATATCCTTGCCTGAAAGCTGCAAATGGTTTAGAGGAATAGACCAAGAAGGAGCAATGGGGATAGGGGTGGGTTGCTGGCGGCATTACTGACGGTTTGGTGTGCAAAAATGTGCATGCACATTTGCACCTAAAAAGGTCTGGGCATGCACAAGATGTTTTAAAAGAGGAAAGATTACATTTCTGCAATGAAAATTGTTCTGTGCATGCGCAGAACCAAAATCAAGATGGTGGCGCCGTAGGAGAACTGGTTCGGGGGGGGGGGCGCGGCAGGCCTGGGTCGCTGCCGCTTCCAGCAACCCAGGCCACCAAATTACTACTGGTTCGGCTGAACTGGTCCGAACCGGTAGGATCCCACCTCTGAAAGGGGAGCAAAGTACACTAATATCAGAAAAATAGTTGTCTAATGGGTGCTGGGGGTTTTTTTTAGTAGATTTTTTTTCCTGGCCCTATAAACAGTTTTCCCCAGATACATTCTAGATGGTTTTTCCCCCACTTTTTAGACAATGTTTAAAAAAGTTTCTGAAGATTTCTTTCAGTCATTTACAACCCTGATCCCAAACCATGAGTGGCGAAAAAGCAGTCAAAGCTGTTTTAGCTTATAAATAAACAGTAACAGAATTGAAACATGCTACAGAGAAACTCTATAAGGAACCTTTAGCTGAGATCAGAAGATCTACCATCTACTTAAATCTGTTCAAAAGTAGCTCTAAGACCAGCAGTAGTAAGTTTCATTTAAAGAACTAAGGGTAGGCAAGCAACTTATAGCTTTCAGCCAAATCCCAAATGTTGCATGCAAGAAATTGGCTTGGGCCTCTGGCCAGTGACATGTTCCTCTCTCAAAACCTACTTCGTGAGAATAAGTCAAGAAGCAAAAGAAAAATCAGGATGAGAAAGAGGTAAATGAGTAAGAAATCAATAAAGGCGAAGAGGACCATTGCTCAGTTTAGCTTAGGGCTTTTACCCACTATGAACATGCAGTTTGAACAGATCAGGGAGAAGTTTTTCAACCAGTCTACTATAGCAATTGGGTTTTCATGCAGATAAAACATTTGAAAGCAAATGGTTTGTTAAGCATGTGTGGAGGCTTCCAAATAAAAAGAGCTGAGGCTCAAAATTGTAATCTTTCCTAGGGGTGGCTTAATGTGTGACAAAGATGCATGCATAAGATTTTTATACAGTTCTACATTGCTATTTCTGCATTTCATTTTTGGAAAAAGAAAAATATTATTCATATGGCATCAGATGAGACATTATTGCTATCATCAGCAACAGAAAGACACAATCAGGGAAATTGGAACATTCAGGTTTATAAACTTTCCTCTCCCCAAAACTAAGAATATCCTTTTTTCCATGAAAAGTTTTTCTCATGCAAAAAGCATGCAAAATTCAATCCAACACAACTTTAGTGATGTATATGCACTGGTCAAATTCATTTACAACTGTTAGAAATAACTTTATGTACCCTTTGCTGAGAAATATGATGACAATATAACAGCAGGACATTTTAACTTCACTCCTGCATTGTTATATCTCTTTACTTTTGCTTAGTTTGTTGCAGCACTTTCCACTAACAGAAAAGTATGTTTAGCTTTACTATAATTAATACCTCAAACAATTTCTTCCAAATTGTCTTCATGCAATCCAAATCCTATAAAGATCAAACTCCTGATAGCTGTCTACATGGTCCCACTAATCTAGGCTGCAAGAACTGGAATACTAAAAAGACAATACTACAGGTGGTTCTTGAGTTAACCAACAGCAGTTGCGAGCAGAATGATGCAGTAGTGAAACATCATGTCACTTCTTGTGATCTTGATGCTATCCCTCTGTTGATGCAGCAGTAGTCCATCAGGACACCTAGATCCCTGTCACAGTTGCTACTGTTGAACCAAGTACTGCCTATTCTGTACCTAAGCTATTCCTACCTAAGTGCAGGACTTTACTTTTGTCACCACTGAATTGTGTCTTGTTGGATGTGGCCCAATACTCAAATCTGTCATGGACCACCAAAGCCAACCACCAAGAGTTATATTCTGGAGTTGTTTTCCATCTTAGGTGCTGAGGCTCACACTATCTCCCAAAGTAATCTATAACTGTAGCCTTGGACATACTGAATACTCAGAAATCTCAAGGGCCCATAAATTGACTCATCAGTGTTGTAAAGTAACATGGAAAATGGTAAGCAAAGAGGTCTGTTGATATGTCTCCCATTATATGCCTTACTTGCTGAGGGAGTTTTTATAACCTACAAAACCACCAAGGTTCCCTGAACTCCTTCCAAATCCACTTTGTTGTTCTAAAACTGGCAAATGAAAGCAAACACAACTCCAATAAGAGAATACGTTTTAGGAAGAAAAACAAGATAAACATTTATTTTACTAGATGCAGATAGCTTCTGGCTAAAATAGTCGCTTAAAATCAACATCCGTGGCCTAACTAAAAGGCCTTCAAGAAAAGCCAGCACAATTTTTATTTTGATGCCCTTAAGATTTTACTCATCCTTCCCTCCATCTCTATTGCTGAACATGATCCTTCCTTTTTTCTCCTTAGCTCAGCCTTGCTGAAACAAAAGACAAGGAGCATACCCAGAACTACTAGCTTTAACTTTATTGTAAGGTTACATTACTGTAACAAAATCTTAGAAGTCTGGAAGTACATCTCCTATCACCTTTACAGTCCAAGAAATCTGAATTGGGAGTGTTGCTAAAGAGCTGTACAGAACAGTATCAATAACCCTGTTATGTTACCAATATCTGCATGAAGCCTGACTGACGGAATCAAGAACTCTTACAATCTGCATGGCTTGACCATTTTCTCTTATATATTACTGTCAGGTGACAAACGAAGGCTGAGTGTTTGCAGAAATGATTTGAGATAGACCTCAATAGCAGTAGATAGCAGTAGACTTATATACCGCTTCATAGGGCTTTCAGCCCTCTCTAAGCGGTTTACAGAGAGTCAGCATATTGCCCCCAACAATCTGGGTCCTCATTTTACCCACCTCGGAAGGATGGAAGGCTGAGTCAACCCTGAGCCGGTGGGATTTGAACCGCTGAACTGCTGATCTAGCAGTAGCCTGCAGTGCTGCATTTAACCACTGCGCCACCTTGGCTCAAATAGGTAAGCAGTCCCTGGATTGCTGTGGCTATGTATCTGGGAGAATCAGCCACATCCTCTATTTTCTTTGCTAAGCAGACAGTTTGATGGGGGAGAAATGAAGGCAAGGAGGATTGATTCTCTCCTCCTAGATTGCTTCTCAGCAGGGAAAACCACAGTAACAGAAACCATGATGATGTCCCTCTCTCTCCTACTTATACACACACCTCTCTACCAAGAAGGTGTTGTCAAACTCAGCCAGTTTTCCAAAGTGGAAGGAAACAAGAAAGTTGAATATTGCATTTTCAGGCCATCCCTAACCAAATTAAGAGCCCTTGGGTTTCCTGGAACTAAGAATATGGACTCATATGAATCCCAGAAGCACTAGATTTTATTGTTGCAGTTCTTTCCTTGTCCAGAGCAATTGACTCTGGTTCTTCCCTTGCTAATCCATTGTTAATAGTGGGTTGGAGTCTGTTGTCAGACCATTCAAAAAATAGGCTAGTTCAACAATTGGTTTTGCCACAAAGAACCACAACTCCCAACAGAACAGGTCAGGACACAGAAACTAATCATATCCTGAGAATATTCAGAGTATGTTAGTAGATCCTTGTGCCTATCAACTGCAAAGAAGCACATTTTTGCTAAGTAGCTTACATGTCATGATAAAGCTTGAAGCCAGCAAGCAGATTGGTCCTTCTGTCGCTGGTTCCATGGAGCTACTTTTCACCATCTGGCTCCAATAACTTGTTTATTTATACAGCCTGCTGCAATCCAAATCAACTCTTGACACTTACCTAATATGCCCAATTTAAAACATTTGTAGTAAAATTTAAAAATTAAAAACAATTAAAATAAAGCCAAACCCCAAAGATAAGGTGACGAAATTTTCAGATTGGTAAAGAGGGACACCATTGACCGGGGGGGGGGGGGGGGGGGGTTGATTAAAAATTTTATATTTTGTCAAACATGATCCCAGGACACTGAAACCATCATAAATACGAATCTGTTGCCAAACATCAACATTTTGATCAGGTGACCATGAGGATGCTGCAATGGTCGCTAAGTGTGAAAATGGTCACTAAGTGTGAAAAATGGTCATCAGTCACTTTTTTCAATGCCATTGTAACTTTGGTCACTAAATGAACTGTTTGAAAGTTAAGGCTAGCTTGCATTATAATGCCTTATGCTAGCTTACATTTTCAAGAGAGAGAAGCTAAACTCCTTGTTAGAATTGAAATAGAAATGAATAGAGTAGAGTAAAGTAGAATAGAATAGTTTATTAGCCAATGTGATTGGACACACAAGGAATTTGTCTTTGGTGAATATGCTCTCAGTGTACATAAAGAAAAATAAAATAGTAGGATAGTGGGATCCTTGCTGCACCAAGCTCAGAAAGTAGCGATCCCACTCTCCCCCACACCTCCTCTTTCTGAAAGAGGAGGTGGGGTGGGGGATCCTTGCTCACCAAGCTCAGAAAGCAGCGATCCCACTATCTCCCCCACACCTCCTCTTTCTGAAAGAGGAGGTGGGGTGGGGGATCCTTGCTCAGAAAACCTCCTCTTTCTCCCTCGCTGCGCTGCCGCCGCCAGAAAACCATCACTCTCCCTGCAGAAAAATGGTGTGCGTCGGTGCGCGCACGCACAGGAGGGGGGGAGCTTCGCCCCTCGTCGGGCGCTGCGAGCGAGCCGAGCGGAGAGAGGGAAAACACTGCCTTCTAAAGGCCACATCGGGAATGACACTTCAGAGAAATAAAAACTTTTTTTTAACGGCGTCCTTTTTAAAATTGTTTTTTTTCTTTTGGAAAATCGGGACTTTTTGAACATGCTGCTGTACACGGGACAAATTATTAAAAATCGTGACTGTCCCGCCAAAAGCAGGACATCTGGTCACCTTACCCAAAGATCAAATTAATCAGTAAGGAATGTAAAAAATAGAAGATGTCCAGGTCTAAATAGAACACTCTGCAAAACAGTTAAAACATAGCACTGCCTGCTACAGCTTCTTTTACTTGCGTGAACTTAGTGAGAACTAAGAATATCTTCTTCCAAGATGATCTAATAGATCATCTCATTGGAGCAGATAGTGCCATAGGCCCTCAGGTATCAAGCCATAAAGGACTATAGAGATGAAAGCCAGCACTTTCAATTTCATCTGACAGCCAGTAAAAGGCCTGTTGTGTTGCTTTCCCAGAGTTACATGCCAGTTAGTAAAAGCGTTCCTATATTCTGGATCACCTCACTGTAACTTCCAAGTGGTCTTTAATTAAACCCATTTATAGCACATTGCAATAGACCAACTGGGTGATAATGAGGGCATCAGCTCATACTTCCTACAGATGGCAGCTATTTCCATCCCATGAGCTAAAACAAACACAATGGCCATGAGGCACAAGTGATCAAAGGTGGGGAAGAAATGTGATGTGGAGTAACAGTGGATACCTGGGAAACTGAAAGGATTTTGCTTTTCTGCTTCTCTTTCCTTCTTTCAATACTGTACCATGTATTGTAGACCATAACTAATGCTTTAATAATTGAGAGAAACTGGAGCGGTGATAATATAAAGTTGACAAAATCCCCTTGAAGTCTTTTCCCTTTATAGTATTGGTTAAGGAGATCTGACACAGAAAATGGGGAAAGTGATAATTGAAATGGTGTTAACTTAAAAGAATTATACTAAAAGTCTTTTAAAAACTTAAGTAAAAATATAAGAATGAAGGGTTTAATTTTAAAATGTGTTATTATGTGATTTTGCTGTTCCAAAGAAAACTTTGTTCAGAAAATACAATATACTAGAAACACTGCATTGCTTCTCAGGCCTTCCCAACAAGGATAAAAGAGAATTTGCTTACCAAAGCAGTATGGAAACAGGTCCCTCTAGTGTTTGGTGTCAGGTGTCTACACTACCAAGATACATGTTAAACCTGCTGTGCTATATTATTAGAAAAAGCATATCAGAATAACAGAGTTGGAAGGGAGCTTGGAGATCTACTAATCCAACCCCCTGTTCAAGCAGGAGAACTTGCTTTTTAAAATTCTTAAAATTCTTTTAATTTTTTATTTTTACGTAAATTCTCAATGAATTTACAAAAATATACATTACCGCATAAAAGAGTAATCTGCAGCCTTCAAAAACAAATTAAGGTATGATATGCAACCTATTCTTAAATACCACAATTTAAATTTACCTTTTTTTTAAAGGGCGACAGTTGAAAAGTCGAGTATCATGGAACAGTTGCTGTATAAACCCTGTATAAACTCTGATTTTTAGGTCAGAATAAAACAAAACCATTTTACGATCCATATGAAAGAAAGCCACAAGTCATACAGACACTTAAGCAAAGATTTAATTAATGTCTTATTCCACTAATTTCCAATTAGTTAATTTCCAATTAATGAACAAGTACTTATCAAAGAATGATCAGCAATCTTCCCTTAAGGTTAAAAAAAAGTGCCTGTTTCTGTATACAAGTGTGAATAGCTTACTAATAGAAGAAATTGAGCTTTTCTTTTAAAAAGTTCCAGTGTTGATTTTGCCCAGGGAATAATACCCTGAAATCAGCAGTGGTGGGTTCGGGCTGGTACGCCCCAGTACGGGCGTACCGGTGACTGCTGGGAGCAGCAGGCACCATTCCGGTATGGTGCTTCGGAGGGCCCGTCCGCCCATGTTCCTTACCTGTATTTGATCCAACCGGGCCATTTGCGCACACGCATGGAGTGTATGGCGCCCGCGCAATGCTCCACCAAGCAACTGGAGCATCATGAGCAGTGGATGCACATGCATGTACACTGCGAGAGGACGCCCGGCCCCGTCACAATGTACTAGTTGCGATGGGATCCGGAACCCACCACTGGAAACTGATTACCCAACTGATTCATTTGAGTTCTTACCTATAGAGAACATTTCCTGAAGCAATGCAAACCAGTTGAGACAACAGATTTCATGGGGGCGTCACTTTCCTGCTTCCTCTTCTATATATTAATTTTTTTTTAAAGGATACTATGGCTACAGAACATATATTTTGCTAGACACACCAGTCTCTTCAGTCACAGATGGCCAGGCTCTTATTGACAGCTGCCACCATCAGGAACTTTACACTTCAGAGTATGAACTGTATCCTTTTTTTGCAACCAGAAAACATAGTTCATTTTCTCTCCAAGTGAAATGTTCAACAATACCTTGTCAAAAATGGCCCTGAATCCCCAAGATCATATACATTTGGAGGAGAACTGACAGTGGCTCTCTTTAAACATCCATTTCCATATCTGAAGGCCAGTCTGAAGTAAGAAGGAATATAAAGCTTATTGGGAGAGGGAAGGGAATTAAGTACAAAGGGGTTATTTTATAAGGGAAAGAAGAAACATTTGGGGGCGGGAGTGGGAGACTCCTAAAGCCCCAAAACATGGGCTAATGAAGCAAAAAGCTCCGAAGGATCCATTTCCCACCCACACCCATCCCTGAAAGAATTACACCCACCCTCCATTCCAACCAACATCCTAATAATGATCAAGACAGCTATCTGCATTTTTTAAACATGCTTGTTGCTGTCAGGTCTAGTCTGGGCTTGAATGTGATCTGAATTCAATTTAACCATGCCCTTGAATGAGAACAGAGAAGAAAGGAAAGGGCTTTTAGTATATCCCTTGATGTAATTATTCCAAAATTTTATACAAAGTAAATAGGTTCTGATTACCCAATCACATCATTTTCTGGCACATATCAAAAAAAAAGTTAAAATTGATGATTCACAGGCAGAAATTCAAAACTGATTAAGGAAATTGCTTTTATTGTGATTAGCAACTGAATAGTTATCTATAAGTCTGTTGTTGACAAACATTTCCTGTCTGTATAATTTTGGGATTTAACTGTATTTAGATATTTATCAGTCAACCAGCTATCTTCTAGATAAGTTGAAACTACAACTTCTAGAATTCTGTGGTCCCAAGTAATGTGAGAGTCAGAGGACATAGGACTGATAACAATTATTTGAAAAATAATGTCTTCTTTTAAAACAGCTTGGTCTGATGGTTAAGGCTCTAAGCCCGTGATGGCGAACCATTGGCACATGTGCCACAGGTGGCATGCAGCACATGAGCCGTCAGCTCCAGCGTGAATGTGTGCACCAGCCAGCTGATTTTCGGCCTTCCAGAGGGCCAGAGGAGGCTGTTTTTGCCCTCCCCATGCTTCAGGAAAGCCTCCAGAGACTGGTGAAACACGGGCCCAATGGGCCTATTGGAAGTTCAGAAATGATCCATTTCCGGCTTCCGGAGGGCCTCCAGGGGGCCGAGGGAAGCCGTTTTCACCCTCCCCAGGCTCCGGAGGCTTTCCTGGAGCCCGGGGAGGGCGAAAATGACCTCCTCTGCCCCCCCCCCCAGAGGAAGCTCCCAAGCTTATCTTGGGGGTGAGTAGTGTGGTTTACATGGGAGGAGCGTGGGGGGATTTTTGCACCCATGTGCATTTGTGGGTGCTTTGCATTATGGGTGGCACATGTGTGCATGCTATCGCGCACGCGCACTCACAATTTTGGCACCCAACATCAAAAAGGTTAGCCATCACTGCACTAGGCTATAAACCTGGAGGCCTGCATTCTAATCCCACTTTAGGAATGAAAGCAAGTGACTTTGGGCCCGGCATTCTCTTTCAGTTCAATTTACCTCACAGGGTTATTGTTGTGGAAAAAAATAGGAGAAAGAAGTGTTAGGTATGTTTACAACCTTGAGTTATTTAAAAATAATAACAAAGGTGGGATATAAACAAGCAAACCATCAAACATAGGATGAAGTTACACTGTATGGTAAATCATGACTCAAGATTTTACAAACTACAACGGCTGGATTCATACTAAGTTTAATAGGATTTATTTGAGCCAGACTAAAATTTGTGAGTTGCTGGAAACCTTAGCTTCTCTGAATGCTAAAAATTATGCTGGATCTCAGTTCATTGAAAAGTGATTGAACCTCATTCAACAGAACTTCCAGACTAATAGTAAAACAACTTTAAACATGAAGATTAATGGAATTTATACCAAGAATTTTAATATTTAAGATCTTGGTGCTAAGATGTAAGCCACTAACAATGACTTTAATGGAAAGAAGAATAGAAATGTTAGATGTAAAAGGTTGTGGTTTTTAAAAAAAATTCAGACTGTAGTATAAATAGTTCAAGGTCACAAATAATCCATGTTTGGTTTTTTGCATAACACAATTAAGTTAATTGCATAAATGCAGCACTCTTCTTACAGTTCTGCCATTTGCTTTCAAGATGTCGAGCAATCTAGATATATATACTAATAATAGGTACTTTGTGGTAAGAGCTTATTAAAGCATTTCTTTTATTTTTGTTATCAGTACGTGATCTAATTTGGTATAGCAAGTTATTGTACTGCTTACCGATTCTTTTTCTTTTTGACTAGCCTTGTACTCCAACTTTGCAATAAAAAATCAATTCCAATACCATCACATCAATACTTAAAAAAAACCTATTATAATTAGAATAACTGCAGACCTCCAATTGTAAATATGAAATATTTTACTTACATTGCAATTAGTCAATGGTGTACGATATTTAGGAATCTACTGCAAAATGTCACTTGTATGTTTCAAATAAGCTAAATTGTTTCAGTCTATTGTTCTATGTAAAGAACATAGAATAATAGGGTTGGAAAGGAGCTTGGAGGTCTTCTAGTCCAGCCCCTTGACCATGGCAGGAGATTCTATATTATTTCAGACAAATGGCTGTCTTTTCAGTGTGGAGTTTGTGCTAGTTCCCAAATTATATGATTAACCTAACAACATTAACTCATGATTTGCTTATCTATGATTTTTAAATAAAATTATCAGATTTATACGTTGCAATCAGCCTTAAACCATTGTTTGCAAAATGTAACAGCTAGGGTCAAATACAATATTTTACCATATGCTGAGCCTATACATAAACAGGGCCTATACATAAAAACAACTTACAAAGAGGTCTGGCTAGAGAGTCAAAGTCTCGTCACCTTATAAACCCAGGAATGGATATTGATGCCTGTGGTGACTGGAGAAAGAAGGAAATACTTTAGACCAGTTTTTCTGAATGTTGGCAGCTATGAAGATGTGTGGATTGGCTGGGGAATTCTAGGAGTTGAAGTTTACCACAAGTTGCCATGGTTGGGACACATTACTTTAGATGACTACAATGATGCCAGTTGGATATTAAATCTTACCAAGATTTACCAAAGGCCTCCAAAACACACAATTGTTCCCCTAATGAAAACCCAAGGATATTTTTATGGAATATAAATATTAGTACACTGACAACAATTCTATGCAGGGACTGTCTTCTAATTAGGCAATTCATATAATTTGTGAAACTGTAGTCACAAAATCACATTATTGCTCATCTAATCCAAAATAAGCCTTTAGCTGGGTGGGTCCCCATCTCTTTTAAACCTTCTGCCTTCCCTGTGTCAAATTTTCTATTTAAAAAATAAGTAAGTTCCTCTTATGCTTTTGGACTCTTCACCTGAACTTTCACCTGAGCTTTAGACCTCACCTTTCAATTATCAAAGGCCTTCACTGGCTTTTGCCATTCCTGACATTACCTTTTAACCAGAAATGCAGGAAATTTAACTCCTCAGGCCTATTAAAGGAGAAGAAACATTGGCTCTCCAGATGGGAGGGCATCTTGGCACAGTTGCACAAATGCTACAGCTTCTTGGGTAGTATCTTGGGAATATCAGCCCCATACTGCAGACAATATAATATATTAATCAATACCACTTAAACAAACCTACACGCCTTCAAATCTTTGAAACAGTGAAGCAAGTGGCCCATAAACGTACAGTTTAATCAGTCAACAGAAGTGCATATTTTAGGAGGCCCTTTTCAAGATGATTTCATTTCTTTGTCTAACAATGTCTTAGAAGTTCAGCAGACTAAAAGCTGCTCTTAATTCTCAGTCCACTGATTTACATTTTCCCCACTATGTAGAAAGTTCCACACTACAAATAGAATCTTATGGTAGCAGTGCAAAATAATAGCAACAGTATTTCAGTATTTCACAAGGATAGATGCAGTTTAATCTCAAAATAATGATAGTCCAAGTGCATTTACAGATTTAGCAATTTGGTGGGTTTTTTTTAAATTTCAAAATCAAGCTAATTTCCATATCTACCAGGTGGGCTGTCTTGTGGCCATTGTACAAGCTCTCACCTCTTCTGGTTTGGTTTTTTATTCACTGGGAACAAACGCCCTCCCAGCCCAAATGCTGCTTTATTCTTCAAGCTGATTCATAGGCTTTTTAATATTAGTACAAGCACTCAAGCACTCAGGCAAAAGATTGCCTACAGTCCCTTGGCATATTAACATTTCTGCACAAAAATGTAGTAAATCTGGAATTAAGGTTTTCGAGACAAGGAGTCAAAAATCAAAGCCTATGAGGGAGATTTTTATGATACCAATCAGTCTCCAGAGACTTAGCTGAAATACAAAAGAATCCACAAATTTGTCTTTTCTTAGGTTTACATTTTAAGACACTATGCCCAGGGTGGGGAGAGAGAACTATGCAGTTCTGCAATGCTGCAAACTCCACCCAGTTTCATCACTTTCTACTCTCATTGGATCTGACTCCACCAATCAGTGACTCCAGCTTCCCTGCCACTGGATGGGCCTCTACTGATGGTTCCTCTTGTTTTTCCATTTGTTAGAAAAACATGTCCCACCCTAATTAATGCGGGGGACATTTTTTTTCCTTTATATGTTAGCTTTTACACTTACACTCTGATTAGGAATGAACAATATTATCTTGTTCAAAATTGCATTCTTACTGGAGTAATCTGATGGAAGTCATGAGAGAGCCGAGGTGGCGCAGTGGTTAGAGTGCAGCACTGCAGACTACTTCAGCTGACTGTTAGCTGCAGTTCAGCTGTTCAAATCTCACCGGCTCAGGGTTGACTCAGTCTTCCATCCTTCCGAGGTGGGTAAAATGAGGACCCAGATTGTTGGGGGCAATATGCTGACTCTGTAAACTGCTTAGAGAGGGCTGAAAGCCCTATGAAGCGGTATATAAGTCTAACTGCTATTGCTATTGCTATTGCTATATCACGTGCCAACAGTAAACAGTGGGCAAAAAGGTCTATGGAGATTCTCAGTCATCCAGGTCATGGTTGCCCCAAAACTGCTTTTTCAAAAGGCAACTGGACTTTCTTGTTTTTCCTTAAAGATGCCTTGCTTTTCATCCAAAAAGCTTCTTTAGTTCTGACTGAAGAAGCTTCTTAGATGAGAAGTGAAATGTCTTTAAGGAAAAACAAGAAAGTTAAGTTGCCTTTTGAAAAAGCACCTTTGGGACGGTGAGCAAAAAGGAACAGAAGCCAAAGTCAGAGCCAGTACTGGGTGGGATCGTCCCCTTATTGTCTCTTCCCACAATCTCCTTCCTCCTTCACACTCTCTTTCCTTCTTCATACAAACAGGGAGAAAGGCAGAATGTTCTTTCCAGAGATCAAATTATTTCAAAGAGTTTTGGGAATCTGGAAGTTGTCTATTGCTCATCAATTGCCTGTGAATGGTGTCCCCTCAACTAGTGATTTTTATGGGGTTTTCTAAAAAAGCTTTTGAAGTGGGAAAATAGGCAGATTGTTTGCTTTCATTCATCTTATTTTAATCAGGGCTTAGGTGAACATTGCCATTATTTTTCTTCAGAGGGACCACAACATTTCCTATGGTCAAGTAAAGATGGTTTCACCATCAATTGAACAAAATCCATTTTTTCAATCCCACTTCCTTGCCTACTGGAAAACGTCAAGTGCAGTTTCCTATTCAGTGCAGAAATCCAAATTAAAATATTGCAGAGAAATGACTGTCCAGCCTTGTCAACTGCCATCATAGCTCCCACTCTTTGTTTAGAAGGACCCACAGCTACAGCCTAGAAATTAATGACCAGAGGATGACGTAAAAGAAATCTAAGATCAAGGATATGGAATGCTTATATAATGAGTTACTAGATGAAGACTCTCTAGCCTATAAGTTGGGTGTTATACAAATGCTCTCCCATCCAAGTCCTCATTCTCATCTATGTCTTTTCCACTGACACAATCCCCTAAATAAGGAAAAGTATATGCTTTGCTTACACACATATCACAAATATTCAATGTACAATAACAATATTCATGAGAGTTAATTAGTCCAGTTAAAATTTCAAAATTTATCTGATCACATAATTAAAGATAATTTTAATGCAAGGGGATTTGGGTTAAAGATTCTGGCACTTCTTAAGTGATGGAAATGTGAAATACTGAAAACAGGCTGTCCTTTAATGACTCCTGATGATCTTATATATTAATTGGGAGTTCATTTTCAATGTGTGGATCTTTGGACACTTAAAAGAGTACAACCCAAACATAAGGAGGAAATAGTATCAGTTGGCTTGGGATAATACAACTATTTTCAGAACTACTAAACAGCTACAATGAATAAATCCTAAACTGGGGTGGATAGAAATTGAACATGTGCAGAAATTAGTATATCAGACTCCTGGGAGAAAATAATAAATAAAATAAAGCCTTCTGGATTTAAAAAAAACCTCCAGAATCCACTCAAGAACTTTGTGGCAGCCACTGAAGAAGTTGATTAAAGGCAATAGTTTTCCAGCCAACCTTTTATTGGAAAAGGAAATTAGAAGAATAGCCATGCCAATTTCTACTAAGAGCTTTCTTCAAAATAGCATTTTAATGACAATATTATTCAAACACCAAAGACAGCCACTAGGTTGTTTCTTTTAAAATAGTTGGCACTAGCTAAATGGCATATCCATCTAAAAACAATGAAATAAACTGAGGAAATATAACCTACTTGCCATTGTTGGGTTAATGACTAATTATATTTTTCCCTCTGCCATCATATGAAAACTTCCACTTGGGAAGATGATTGTGGAGACTAATACTGTGAATTTTAAAAGAACAAGGAAGGTATTGCTAACATTATTGGTTATGGTTTGCAGGCAGAAGAAACAAGTCTATTTCTTCCACAAAGTAACTTTTTTTAAATCATGGTAAAGCAATTCTAGAAGTTATTAAAGTAGTACATCTGCTTGATTATCCCACTGTTAAATATTTTCCAGCAAATTCAGAAGGAACCTGCCTCCCTACTTAGAGCCCAGCCCTTGCTCTGTTTCATCAATACCTGAGCCAAGAACCCCAATTTATTCATATAGCAGCAATTAATCAGATGAGAAAGAAGGAGCCTAGTTCATGTTTAGGCTGAGGGCTAAGGTATCTTTATACATTGGTGGAAGAGAATGTTGAACAGCTTATCATTCAGGATTGGAAGAAGCTTTTTAAAAAAAATCTATATAGTAGAAAAAAGTACAGTACAGCATCCTTATCCCTCTCTTCCACTTTCCATCCAGTTCCGGAAGCTGTTTAAGACACTATAGTACATTTGCAATAACGTATTGATCATGGGAAGAGAAGTAGGAAAGTAGAAGATAAACCATCGTAATTAACAGCCTTTTAAAGCAGACCTATGCAGAGAGAGAGCCACACCTAACTGTATCAGTCAAGCTGGGAATTTATTTCCTCAGTATTTCTAAACTAGGGTTCAATAGATGAAGCATTGTAGACCATCCTCTATGACACATAAATGAGAGGGAAGAAATGTATTCCCAAATCAGATTTTTTTAATCATTCCAATCTTTCACCTTCTATTTCTGCTTCCAAAAATTTAAAATGCAGAGTGGTTATTTCGTGTTGTATAATTAAATGTGCTTTTTAACTGTGTTTTAACATCTTTAGATGCTAACTTAATCCAATGTCAACAATTCTTTTGGTCGAAGCTATCTAATTTTTTTTTATGGAGCCAACCTGAAGTATCTGAATAACTTCACATCTTCAAAATAACATCCCCCCCCTCCCAACAAATAAACATGACTTCTAACATGGTCCAGATTCTGAGAATTTCATTTGAAATCTGCAAGTCTCACCATGCACAAGAATGGATACTTAGAAAATAAGGATAGAAAGGAGAAGAAAGGCCAGTAAGAGATTAACCTAAATCCACCAAGATCAGACATTCTTGGTATTATGATTCAAGAGTATTCCAAGCTGCTCTTACACTGCAGAAGTGTTTAAATGCCATAAAGCAAATCAAGAAATCACGGTGGTCATACTGGATCAAAGGGGGGGAGAGAAATAGGACATCAGCAGATTGTTTTCACTTTTTAATGAAATTGCTCTTAGCTATGATTCTGGAGAGCATTCCGGATAGTTTCCGTCTGCAAGAGATGAGAAGTCTGAAAGGGAGACCTGAAAGAGGGTCTCCCCAACCTTGACACCTCCTCTTCTCGCTTTTCTCTTCTATTCCGAGGATCTCACCACAGCCTCTGCAAAGACTTCCCAGGTCTGCATAGCGCCAAAATCTCGGTGCTAAAGGAGGGGGAAGCCCTTGAGAAACCGGGTTGGGGAAAGTGGAAAGAGGCTCGGGAAGAGGTCCCCACGAAAAAGGGGGGGGGCGCCAAGAGCCAGCTGCAACCAGGCTGTGAGCGCAGCCCTCCCAACGCCTGCTCCGGGGCACAAAAAAACCGATTCGGGTGGTTTTGGTTTTCCAACCCAACCCGGAGCAAGAAGCCTACCCAAAAGGCACCTGCAAGCCGCTCCCGCCCTCGGTTCGGCTACGTTTCGCGGGTTTCTCCCTCCGAGACGTTTCGGGCACTTTCTTCTGCAGGACTTTGAGGCGATGCCTGGCAATGGGAAGCTTTGCCAGCCAAAGGCAGCATCACTTCAGCCCAAAGCTCACCGCGTCCCCACCTCGCTCGGAGCCAGCCTGGCCCAGCCTCTCCCCCACCCCAAAAAAAAACGCCCGGGGGAGCCCATGAGTGCAGCCCCGCATTGGAGAATCCCCCTCCCCAGCTTCGGGTTTCGCTCTACGGGTCCTCGCTCCCCATCCCCGCCGAGCCGCCCTCGCACCCCCGCTGGCTTCCTCCTTACCGTTGGACCTCCGCACGATATTCTCCAGGAAGGTGTTCTGTGGAGCCACCAGCCCTCTCCTTCCCCCAGCCATAGTCAAGCGCGCTAGCTAACCGGGGTCGGCGAAGCTGCTAAGCGTAGCCTCTCCACTCTTCTTCCCGCTCAGCGCTCCTCATGGTCCCCACCGGGAAAGGCGGGCGGCTTTGCAGCATCAGCTCCTCTTGCTCGCCCAGCAGTCAGCAACCCTCCCTTGCGCTGCATTCTTGCCGCTCCGCGCCACCGGGGCTGGACCTGTCCGGCAGCGCCCTCTGCTGTTCCGCGGCCACCCCACTGAATATGCTCGGGCTGGACCGGAGCCGCGAAGGGCCACTCTGCACAGTGGCCGGTGGGATTCTGTGGACTGAGGCGTCTGCGGAAAACCTGTGAGCTGCAGCGCCCTCCTTGGGATGCCGAAATCCGAAGCGCCCGAGATTACGGGACGGGAGTGGAAACGTTGCTTCCCTACCGCTGCACTTCCAGGCTGATCTTGGGCTCCACACGCATTGCTACCCAGTGTTTACTTCAATCCCTCCTCAAGAATACTTGCACTTACTTCTAGTATCCCTTTGATTTGGACTAGGTTGCTTTAAGACATAATTGCTCACATACGAATTAAGCACAAAGGCCTGCCCTTTAAAGCAGCCTTCCTCTCCAAATCCCTCCATCCTGGCTTCTGCAGATCTTGTAATGTTGTTAATGTGGGAGGAACATTAGGACTCAATTAGTTCACTTCTATAAGCAATGGGGGTAGCTTAAAGTTATCTGAGCAACATCCATTCTCTGAACTACCATAGATCCCAAAGGGACAAAAGTTTCCATCACCATCATTCCACATGAAAGGGAAATAAAATAAATTGCTAGCACTCCATTGCTAATCGATGCATTGGGTATTAGTCTTCACTACAATAAGCAAAGGTTGAGTTGAGAAATAGCTGTTTTTCTCTTGCATTCAAAAAGAGCGTTCCTCATTGCTCTTATGACTGCTCTGTTGCTTCCTTTCAGGCTCCTTATCTCAAACTGGAATTTTCATTTAAAGAGTTGCCAAGAGCTATCAGAATATGCTACCTGTGCCAGTCAGATCCATGGCACCTTTTCATGTTAGGAACTGGAATATTACCCTCCTCTAATTCTGGACGATACAGAAACCAGTCACCTGCAAGGTCTGCAGAGTTGCAGATTTACAAAAGATGAAACCAGTTTTGGCCTCCTTCAGACAGTAAGATAGAAACAGGAGAGAGAGAGAAATCTTCAACTCTGAAATCAATGAGGTTGTGGGAATGGTAATTAAGAACTCGCACAAGGAATCTGTATGAACATGTCTTTTTATCTGTCATCGTCACTATTGTGATCTGATGTCCTAAAGTACGGGTCACCAACCTTTTGGACCTCAGGGACCACTAAATTCATGATTTTAAATCCTGCAGACCACTAATATGATTTTAAAATAAATAAATAAATAAATAGTATTTAGTGCAATATAAAAATGCAAATAATTTTTCTGTGGACCACCCAAAAAATTTCAAGGACTACCAGTGGTGCACAGACCACCCATTGGTGACCGCTGTCCTAAAGGATACATTTTCCATTAGCTGCACATCTAAGTCCTAGATTTGGCTTCTCCAACAGGTCCATGCCAATAATGACTACATTAAAGCCTACACAGAAATTTCAAATGAACATGAAAGAAATCTCTATCTAAAAGCAAATTGTTCCAAAACTGAAGCAGACCAAAGACCCAGATCCAGCATTCCACTACCACCAGCCAGATGCTTCTGAGCAGCCCACAAGTTGAGGACAGAAGTATCCATGTTATCCTAATTCGTGGCACGACAAAACCGCGCTCCACTAAAGCGCACCCGATTAAACCGCGTCGCTGATGTCATCAGCAGGGCGACAACAGCGACCGCGGAGAAAAAAGGGCGCTTTAAATAGCGCTTTGAAAGCAAGCCGATTCACGTTAAGGTAAGGGTTAGGTTTAGGGTTAGGTTTAGGGTTAGGTTAAGGGTTAGGGTTAGGTTTAGGGTTAGGTTAAGCGTTAGGGTTAGGTTTAGCGTTAGGTTAAGGGTTAGGTTTAGGATTAGGTTAAGGGTTAGGTTTAGGGTTAGGTTTAGGATTAGGTTTAGGGGGGTTAGCTTTAGGTTTAGGGGTTATTTTTAGCTTTAGCGTTCGCAGCGTGCTTTTTTTGTCGCACTGTGATGACGTCAGCTATGCGGTTTCGTCGAGCGCGCTTTAGTCGAATGCAGTTTTGTGGTGGAACCATCCTAATTCCTATTCCTTGGCATTTGATGATCCTGGGAAGCAAATTGATTCTGGGTGCAAGTCATTTGGAATAATGCAATGCTGCAGATTTGAAGAAAATTGGCCAGGGGCACCTGTAAGTAACTCTTAATCAAAGACATTTTTTTCCAGAACTGTGTGGCTGCAAAAGTACAGCAGCTTTAAGATGTCATTTATAAATGTTGTATCCACACCCACTCATATCCCAAATCACTTTTTCCCTTTCAAAACTTAAGTATTGCCTAGTCTTAGTGGCTGCTGCACACTGATAGGTATATCCTTCATGAGTTTGCCTATTATTTTTAAGTTGTTCAGGATGGCAACCATAATAATGTATTATTATAACAAGTTCACTCTTTGACAAATGCTTGCCTCCTGAAAAATATGTCAGCATATCTGCTGATGTATAAGGGGGGTTACTTTTAAGGGAGCATAAATCCACAAAGCAGCTTAGTAAAGACTGGACAGTAATGTTAAGAATCTGTTGGTAAAGAAAGTAAAACAGCACATGATAGGGACAGGAAAGTGATGGATTATCCTGAAAATGGCCACAACTTCCTATTTAGGCTTGAACTGAATATAAGAGCAATCCAACCAAATATTTTCTTTTAAATTCCACCTAAAAATTATAACATGAAAAAAAGAAAAATTTACATTATTTGATAAAATAGCTCCAGGTCAAAATAAAAACTCTTTTGTGCAGAGTTAAAAACATGATGATATTGACAGTATTTTTGTTGAAAATAATATTGCTCCACTCAGAGGAAAAATGATCTTGGTTTACTCGGACAGATTTGCCTCCTAACTAAAAGTTAGACTCTAATTCAAGACTCTTTTCTGTTGTTCTCTCTTATTAATCAATAGGGGACAATTAAATAATTGCAAGTGTATCACAAAAACCTGGTTTGCATGATGATGAAGCCCTTAGTGGTTAAGCACAGTGTGTAATCCAAGTCTAAACCATAACCAAGATTATGATTAATGTCAACAGCCTTATCCATAGTCAGAAGTCTTATTTTAACCATGGCCCCAGATGTGAACCACACCCAGAGGAACCACTCTTTTAACTTTTAAATATAAATGCAAAGATCTATATCAGTTCCTCGTAAAGGAATAGCATCTGGTTACTCATGTCTGAGAAGCCCCAGTAAGAACAAACAGGGAGCGGAGAAGGAGGCACCAACGTTGCAACGATACAACATGCGGTCTCGACAATCCGAGACTGCCGTTGATACTTTTTCCGCTGGACAGTCCATTTGGACCTAAACCATCCCGCAGAGATGGTGATCAGGAATATGAAGCCTTGCTGGTCTCAGGGACACTGCAAAGTCCCTGATTGACCCAAGGGAAGCTCTTCAAGCTGGCGATAAACAGGCAGCCCCAGGCTGATGAAGTCGGGATGGCTCCGGAAGGAAGGAAGTGAAAAGAGAAAGTGAGTCCATCTGGTGAGGTATTTTTTCTATTTTGAGAAAGATTGCCAAAAGAAACTTTTTTTAAAGCCAAATTAAATCCTAAAGCAACGTATATTGGATTGCTTTGGAAAGCTTTTTTTTTGTAACTATATTTTGTGGATTAAAGTGCTTGCAACGTTTTTTGTTTCTCCTCTTAAAGTGAACGGATAAATTTTTCTTCTTCTGTTTTTTGTTACTTTATTTTTTGATTTCTGGGTTAAAACCTTCCTTTTTATTTTAACAATTCTTCCTATTACTTGTTATTAAATTTCATTAAAGAACTTTGTTTCCTCTAAGCCAGAGATAAATATTAGAAAGTGAAAGGTAGCAACACTGCCACACAGAGGTCAGAGGCTGGAGTTTTTGAAACAACGTATTTCTTCTCTTTTCCTCTTTGATCTTACTGACTTTGTAGCTGAAGGGTTTGCAATTTGTTTACAGAAACTGATAAAGAGCCAAGGACACAAATTGTTTTTACAGGTGCTCTTTGAGAACTATTTTGGCAGGGGAGAGAAAGGGAAAAAACAGAACCCTTCTCTTTTGAAGAGCATAAAAGAACTTGTGTTTAAGTCAATGTAAAATAAAAAATAAAAGAGGCCTGGAAGGCTAGAGCGGCAGTGGTTATTAGTTTTTTTTCTTTTTCCTCCTTTTTTGGAAGCATGGATCAATACTCAGATAAGGAAATCTTAAAATTCCAAAATATCTTGGCTAGAATTCAAAATCTACTGGAAGGATATGGGAGAATTGAGAAGAAGTTGGAAAAACTAGTGGTCCTCACACCAAAAGATGAAGCCCCCAAAATTAAAGGGCAGAATGGAGACCTAGAAGATAAAGACAAGACAATAGATGATTTTATTAATGGAGCAAATGTGAGTGAAAGTGGAAAGAAGGGAATATGGAAAAGGGAATTCGATGAACTGGAGCTCTACCTCAAATTCCAAGATACAGAAGAAGAAAAAAGAGTAATGATGATGGATTTAAGAAGAGAATTTTTTTCAGAAGCACGATTGTCAACCAAAGACAAGCTAATTTTAATAGCAGATGGAGGGCAACGAGATTACCTGAGAGATCCTGCAAGCAACAAAGTGCAGAGAAAAGTCTATAAAAGCCTTATAAAGGAGATAAATAAAAGACTGACACCAAAATTGGCAAGAGAGATAAGACAGTTTTGTTACTGGAAAGATACAGGTTGACAATGAAAGTTGATAATAAAAAATTAGTTAATTTTGGTGATCAATAATTAGGAATTTAGTAATTTTAGATTGTTTTAGATTGTTATTAAATGTTTATTCATTAACAAATTATTAATTATAATAACAATAATGAAATGATAATAGACACAGCTTAATGATATGAATATGTACTGGCAAACTAGTAAAAGAAATTTGGATATGAATTGCAAATTGCGATCTGGGAAAAAGACCTATACATTTTATTAACCAATTTTTATTCAGATCTTGTCATAAAGGTGTAATGTTTTTTGAGTTTGATGAGAGGAGGTTGGATATAAATAGTAAATGGTTTTTAGCCAACTATAATAACAACAAGGAAATGTCAATGGATATTGTTTAATAATATATATATGCTTTGGTTTTGGCAAAAGCAACTTGGATACAAACTCTAAACAGCGAGTTGGAAAAAAAGTGGGGGGGAAGGTTTAGAAATTTTATTAATTGATTTTTACTTAGAACATGTCATAAAGGTGTAATGTTATTGGAGGATTTTTGAAATAGCTAATGAATGCCATTATGTGGTTGTGTCTTTAAGTATGAATTATTTGAGGTAAAAGCACATTCAAATAATTGGAGTCAAATGAGAATTGTGGTACACTGATAGTAAGATATACAAAGATTTTTGATTTAAAGTGTATAATCTAATATGAACTATAAGTAATGAATGTGGAAGAAATGCACGAATGTTATCTGTAACCAATTGACACGCTTTCTACAAGATGTAATGAAGGATGATTCTTTTTTGTGTTTTTGTTTAATTAAAATTAAACAAAATTTCCCCCCCAAAAAAGAACAAACAGGGAGCAAATCCCACACTCACTAGTTCTGATGATGTTACCTAGTTGGGTAATGAAATCTCTGCAAAAAACAACCATGCTCAAAGAGCACCAAGAATGCTACAATTCAACCCGGAGGTACATATATTCTCTTCTATAAAAACCAAATGGAAGATAATTATCAGCCAACCACTGCAAATATTCCTGGGATAAGGCCAAGGAAAAGGAGGATTAAAAAGCACAGCAGTAGCAGTTTCTCATATGGAATCAGGCTCACAATCAGGTTAAGTCTTTGACACATAGCTAACACTAGAAATACACTAGCTCTTATCCTGGTTCAACATATCAGGCATCCAGAACTGAAGAAACTACAGCTATCCATTTTTTAGTTGGGGTTAATGGTTACTGTTCCTGATAGCCCATATGGTCAATAATCTACAAAATTATAGCACTTGAAGAGACTTTTAACATGATTTTGACAATATTTAGATATAGTGGTAAATCATAATTAAGCTGGGTAATAGTTAGCTCCCTTCATCTAGCAGAGACATATGAAAATTGGACATTTCCAATGATATAAATTGTGGTTAATCCTAGAGCAAATTAATGTACTCTAAATAAACATGCTACAGTAGACATAACCTTGTTTCAGTTGACCATAGTTTCACTGGATGTAAATGTAAAAATCAAGCACAAGTTTCTAAATGTTATGATATGTGGTAGGCAGAGGTGGTATTCAACAGGTTCTGACCAGTTCTGGAGAGCTGGTAGCTGAAATTTTGAGTATTTCGGAGAACTGGTAAATACCACCTCAGATTAGCCCGACCCCCATCTATTCTCTGCATCCCGAGTCCCAGCTGATCGGGAGGGAATGGGGATTTTGCAGTAATCTTCTCCTGGAGTGGTGTGGGAATGGAGATTTTACAGTATCCTTCCCC
This sequence comes from Thamnophis sirtalis, assembly GCF_051295495.1. Classification (NCBI taxonomy): domain Eukaryota; kingdom Metazoa; phylum Chordata; class Lepidosauria; order Squamata; family Natricidae; genus Thamnophis; species Thamnophis sirtalis. The sequence goes on from NW_028261386.1 coordinate 44,651,973, forward strand.
TGCCATGGCCACCAAGCCATGGCCACCAAGCCATGCCATGGCCACCAAACCATGCCCACAGAACCTGTAGTAAAAAAATTGAATCCCACCACTGGCTGTTTAATATCATAGCATTGCCTAAGTAGCCCCATAAGTGAAGTTCTGTATGCTGGATAATATTATTGAAGGCAACCTGAATGAAAATCTCCACAGATACCTGAATTCTACTTCACAAAATTGTATTCTCTGACCACTTACACTGTACCACTTTGTCTCCAAATTACATTGTCTGTTTTCAACATTTGACCATACCTCTTATCTCAGTAGATTCATACCTTAGGATCCCAACAGCTTTCCTTTTCAGCTCCACACAGTCCGTTTTTCCATGTCCAAATGCATTCCAACCTCACAGCAAACACTGTTTGGAATTAACCATGTTTGTTTCTCTCCTTTTGTACTCTTTAATTTATTTGCGCCCATGGTTAAACATTTACATAGGCTGGATGGCCACTTCAATTTAGTGTGATACATTGGGGACAGCTCTCTAAAAAGTAGGTGAAGACAAGTCCTACTTGAGAAAAGGGGTTCAGGGATTTAAGGGTCAAATTTTGTCTGAAACATCTGCAAGACAGAATGAATTTATTTTGCCCCTAAAGCCTGAAAGCCCCCTTCCATATTTTTGCTTTTCAGGTTTAGGAGTTTTGGGGAATCATAAAAGTATTTTGAAAAAGCATACTTCTCATAGCCTATTTATCATTTTTCTAGATAAATATCCTCTGAAACAATCTTGGTTAATGTAACTGTATTTTAAATATTTATATTATGGCAAACATTTGTTATTGTGAATATGATTTAGTTTATTTATTTATGTATGTATGTATGTATGTATGTATGTATGTATGTATGTATGTATGTTCCAGTGATAAAAAAGCGATGGCTGTTGTGAAACAAAGGGAGAGATCTCTATTAAGGCCTGTAGAGCTTGGGGTCATGGTAGGTGTGGCTGGGGTAGGAGTGGCCGGAGTGGATGTGGCCAACTCAACATCACTCATGTCGGGGGTACCTGTAGTGGCCAAGTGCTAAAGTAGGACTTCCCTCAGACCCTCCTAACTCTCATAATCTCCTTCCTTCCTTTTCTTCTTTTTCCTTCCCTCTTCATTCTCCTTTCTTCTTCCTTTTCTTCTTTTTCCTTCCTTGCTCTCTTCCCATCTTTCCTTCTTTGTCTTTCTTCTTTCCCTTTCTCCTTTCCTGTCCCTTCTTGCATGCACAAATGCAAAAGGGGAAACACTTCTCCTTTTGTTTTGTTTGTTTTGCTAGCCCTCTGCCAGCAAAAATGGAGCCTGGGAGCGAGGGTGCATGGCCCGCCTGAGCTCTATTTTTGCTGGCAGAGGCACTGTTTCCAAGGCAGCCCCACGAGCCAGATCTAAGCACCATGCGGGCCGGATCCAGCCTTGAGTTTGACATGCCTTCTCTAAAGGGATGCAAATGACCAGCTGTCTGCAATGCATATACATCCTTCCATTCTCCACTATCCTGCCAGAGCTGAAGAAGCTTCTTGGATGAGGAGTGAAATGTTTTCAAAAGAAAAAAAACAAAAAAGTCCAATTGCCTCCTGGAAAAGCACCTTTGAGACAACCTTGACCTGGATGAGTGAGAATCTCTACAGACTTAAAGCAGAGAAACTTTTACTTTGAAAAAATATTATTTCTGCAGAAATTATCATAGTGAAGAATTTGTACTAAAATTTTATTTACTGTGTTCTCTTACAGCCTCTGTATCTCTTCGATATAGAACTGGGTATTTAAACTTCAACCTTCATTCATTCTTTAGGCTGCATGCATGAAGTTATATTTCTTTAGCTTTTATAATGTGCAGTGAAATGTGTACGGCATCTTCTCTAAGATTTAGATAAATATCTATTTATAATAAACCAGAGCCATCTTGTGATCTATCTAGAGCATTGCATTTTATTTTGGACTTTTAAATAAAAATTATTTGTAAGAACTTGGTCATAATCTAGGCAGTTCTATAACCTCCTGCAGTGTCAAATGTTTGCCTAATAAAATTTAGGTAAAAATTTAAAAATGTGAAAAAGAATACATTTTGCATTTTATTTTTTGAAATAGAGTTGTATTTTGTTTATCTCTTGTGAGATTAGGAATGTCTGAATCTACTAGACCATGTGTTTATTCCACAGTTAAGAGGTCACATTATCAAATGTTTGCCATTTTAGTCATCAGAAGAAAGACATTTTTCTCTGTCACACACTGAAGCTAGGTGGTGGATACTAGGTGAGTTATCTCCTTGAAGATATGTGATGGCAACAGGAACTGTGAAGTTGCTACCCCCCCCCCAGTGAATGAAGACCCAGCAGGCTTATAGCAGAGGAGTTTTGAGATATCCACTCTTAAATCCCACTGCTTAAGTCATGTTATACTTTTATCATGCAGTTCCAAGATTAGAAAGCTCTGCAAACATTTGTCATATCGGAGTCTGTTCACTGTATGTCTTCATAGAACAAATTAAGGTAAAATTAAGGAGAAACTGTAATAATTTGGATGCAGTACTTTCTGGTGGCTTGATGTTTATCAGGGAAAGAATTTAAATTTCAGAGTCCCTTATTAGAAGAATCTTGAGCATCTGGCTTCATGTTCTGTGATTCTTTCCTGGAATCCAGTTATGTATGATCCTGGCTGGCTAATTGGCTGAGACTTTATCTCTTCCTTGTCTTGGCAATGCAAATCTTCAGCTTTGCCTTGGACTGCTTGACTTGCAATTCACCTTATCCAGCTAAGTTATCATCTGCAAATAATTCTTGTATTCCTGCTTTTGCCTTTTTCTCTGCTATCTCCTGCTGCTTTGCTATTGGAGAGTGTAGCAACAAATCCTCCTTGTAACACTGTGTGTGGCTAAGATCTATGCCAAGCTCCTGAAGTGATGCTAAGGAAGCCAGGATTTGAAAGTCAGACTATGGAAGGAGAGTTACTAGGATCTAGAATACAGAGAGCTGCATCAGTTGCAGGAATATTTGTATTCTATATGCTCTATTTCCTCCAGCAATAGTAAATTGCTTTTTGCTGGAGGGAAAGGGGCACAAAAATATAAGGTGAGACAAAAGATCAAAGGGAATAATAGAAAGCAGCAGGTAGTGCATCTACTACAACATTGTCAGAAGCCTGGACCAATGAATCCCAGCTTCTCAGGGAGCTTCCTCTTGCTTGTCCAAAATCCATTTGAGACAACTGATGCTCAAAGACAGAGGAGACACTAGGAGTGACTTGGGTTCTTAAGGGGTTATCTTCCTGACTGAAACATTGCTTTAACTAAGCCACTATTGTTGGTAGAGAACAGTGATCATGAGTGAGATTGAAAATAACCTCTGAGGCATCATTCAGAAAAAGAAACAAAAGTATCTTTCTGTGTCTGAGCAAGAAATAGATGACCTGAGATACACAGACTTGTGCTTTCTTGATGAGCTTTCAAGCCCCATTGAGGATGTAGAATTGTAGATGATGAAAAAATACTGTACCTGATGTTCAGTTAAGAGTGCAGATGCAGCTAATATAGAATCCATATCTGGTCCTCAAATGTAACCTTAGAAACTTAGAATACTTTTATTGTCACTTTGAATGTACATGAATTGGCATACAGTAAAATGAAGTAAGTTACAAGTGTAGACACAATAGTGTATGGTAGAGACACAAGGAATAGCCAAGTTTAATTCCTTAAATCTGTGGATCGAAATGGAGGACTTTGCTGTACTGCATGGGTCATGACAAATGAAAAACTTCATGTTCCCCGGGACAATAAAAATAGACATCTCCGTCCAATAAATTAGTGTGAAATCCCTAATAGTTAAGAGTTAGACTGCTGCTGATAGATAGGTAGTGTATGCTGAATGTTTAAGCTGTGCAAAATAGTTTGCGCATGACCCATTTCTTGCACAAATAGCTAGTTCTTGTTTATTTGTATGATGGGGGCAGAGTTGCAGCTGGTGCAGCCGGAGTGTGTTTGCAGTAGAGCCTCCCGGTTTTATTTTATTTTATCAATTTTTAATACTCCCATTGGATCCTTTTTTATTTAATTAACATTTTTTGGTGGAGATAACAGTGTAGACCATAACACAGACAAAAGTTTTTGTTGCTGCCGACGATTAAAAAGGCATGGGAAAAAGAAAGAAATGCCATGGCACCAGCAAGGGATTTCTCCCTCCAGTGAAAACAGCAAAACAACCAAGTATTGAGGAGCACTTTGTTGGCAAAAGATCTGTAAGTAAAACTAACACCCCCCCCCCCATTCCCAACACTCTGGAGAGATTAGAACGGGACCTGCAAAAAGAATTGGCAAAACAGTAGTTACTAGACTTTCCTGACCTGGGGAGGGGGCGGGGAACAAACTGAAAGCCAGCTCTTCTCACAAACAACTAGTCCAATTACATCCTGTATGGAGTCTGAGTTAAAGGCTAAAAAGGCAAAGAACAACCAAATAATTCAGAGTACAGAGAGTTTACCTTGGGAAAATTCAACGGAGTTTATGGCAAAGCAATGCCTTCTCACAGCGCAAATGGTGGTTTCAATATTTGAACAACAAATAGCCATCCAACACGATTTAGAGACATTGAAAAAAAACTTAGCTGTTTTTCTTCAAGAACAATATCGGGCCCCAGACACCCCCACTAAAGTTCCTACAGAAGACTTGGTTAACTCCCATACGCAGGATAAGGAAGAGGAAAAAGAGCAAAGAGCCAGAGAAACAGTTAAAGAGTCGGATAAAAAGTGGCAGTCCACTCAGAAAAACAGTCCCTCCCCAGACAAAGCAACGAGAGGGAAATGTTATAGAGAAGCCACACGAGAAGTCAGGAAAGCATCTCTCTCCACCCCACCCCAATTACAACAATCACATCGCTCACTACAAACCCAACGGATTGCTTTTAGAATTCATATGAACGGACTTAATTATGGACGTTGGAATACCAGAAGTGCAATACTAAATTTCCTAAGCCAGCTTCTTCACTGTCACAGGGGTCTGATTGATCTCCGTGATGTGGAGTGGCTCCCTGAGGCCTCAAATTGGAAGTGGATTCTCCTGTCTTTCAAACAGCCCACCATACCACAGATGCTATTCAAGATGAAGGGGCATTTAGCCTCCTTTCAAATCTTTCCCATCAGAGTACTGGCCTTCTCTAAAAGTAGGGGGGGTCCTATCTAAGTCCCATGTAGACTCCTGAGGAACTTGTTCAGGGTAAGAGGTTTTAGCACCAGCTAACAGAGCTTTCCATTCAGATGCCTCTTCTCTGGGTGTAGGGCAAGGAGTTATTAGATCATACTTCATTCTTTGAGATGGTGGCTCTTACATGGGTTGTCTCTCAGTTTCTTGGGTTGGTGCTGAAGGTGTCATGGGATATTCACACAGGGATGAAAGCATCTCCATCTCTACTGGGACCTCTAATGCCCGCTTTGGGTCTTGGCTTCTATTTTCCATGATCTTGTGTTCATGCAATCCCTTGTCCTCTGAGGGAGAAGTGAGAGGCTCAATTATTGGGGAGACCAGATCTATAAGTGGCTCTGCTGTGTCCGTTATGACCAATAAGGATTTCTTTAAATTTTCTAACTTGAATAATATATTGTCTTGTTCTTTCATTGGGAGAGTGCCAAAAGCATTAATGAGACCAGTTTCTGTGCTGTTAAAAATCTCTTCACTGGATAAGGCTGGTTGACTCCCACTGTCTTTCTTTCACTTTCCCAAGGGTTAAAAATGAGGAAGAGACAGCCACTTTGGGAGCTCTCATGTTAACAATTAACAGAGTAACCCTTTCCTTACAAAATTCTGTGCGTGATGACACCTCAATCCGTGGCAACAACCAGACAACTTCCCTTTGTATAAATCCATTTTCCTGATGAGCTGCAAAAGATGAGCCACTTTCCCTTATAACCTGGAATATAGCGGGTTGGTCTGTTCCATCAAAAGACCAACTCTCTTTTTGACTATATATCACAATTTGACATCCTTTTCTTACAGGAAACTTGGGCCTCCGCAGAGATTCAGTTAGATGGTTATTGGGTTAACTCAATCCTGGCTGTCCCAAGCAAGGTGGGAGGGAGAGCTAAAGGGGGTATTGTGACAGTAGTTAATACATCCTTGCAATTTAAATGTGTACCACTGCCACCTTTCCAGCCATGGGTTGTGACTACCTTACTCTTATTTAAACAGGTAGAGATTTTGCTTTTTAATATCTATATTCCTCCACTTAATAAGAATAATGTGATCAACAAGATTTGGGACAGCATAGATTTTATTCTTGGCTCCTCAGACAAATACCCCAAAGCAGCAATAATTATAGGGGGAGGGACTTAAGCACTAGAACAGGACCAAATGATCAAGCATTATTTAATCAATTTAAGATCCACTATGATGAGAATGTAACAGGAGAATCCCTGCATTCCAGACAATTTAAAGACCCTAAAGCAAATCGGGCAGGTTTGTGTGTAAGACAGATGACTGTACGTTTGGATCTTTGTATCCTTAATGGGTCCACATGGGGTAACTATCCAGCAGAATATACTCATCGGGAAGCAGGAAGAAAACCCACAGTTGATTACTGGACAATATCATATGGCCTCCTGAAGTTCTTACAGAAGATGGAGGTAGACTCGCAACTGGAAAGCCATCATGATACAATACTCCTTACTCTCACATTATACCAGAAATCTCTAACCTACCCAGGTTACAGAGTCAAAATACCCAGGTACAAATTAAATGGAATGAGAAAAATGCTAAGGAAGTTATCAAATGGATGTTAGTCCCAGAAACCATAGAGCTACGTATATCTCTACTAAGGAATAAGTTTGGATCTTACTTAGAGGGGTTTGAAACTTTAATTTTAAATTTGAATTTGGTTCTCATTAACAGAACACTAGCTAACTCCAAAAGGCTGGTTTCAAATAATAAAAAATGGTTCAATAGAGATTGCGTGCAACTAAAAATATATAATATTTTTATATATATTATGGAGTACAGAAAAGTAAAAATGCCCCTTTTGAGGATTACACTCACTACTTAAAGCAGCTGAAAGCACAATATAAGAACCTTCTAAAAGAAAAGAAAAGTGCGGCTCTGAAGAAGTCTTGGCATAGACTAATTATGGCAGTCGGGACAAAAAATACATCCATTTTTTAGTACACCACCAGAGGATTGGGGAAACCTCCCCTACACCCAACTAATCAGGTTCCGATTCATGTCTGGGAAGAATATTTTAGGGAGCTATATACAGACCCTGACTATGTAATCAAGGAGAGCCAAACTACTTTGGACCAAACTCCTTACTGGCCCCGTTATACCAGAAAAGATACCCCGGTTGATCGGAGCCCTAAAGGCTAATAAGGCACCTGGTGCTGATAATGTCCTGCCAGAAATAATAAAAAAGAACGCCTTTTGGTGAGCTCCACTTTTAGCATCTCTGTTTACTTTTATAGATAAAACAGGCCATATGGCAAGAGATTGGGGGGTAGCAATTATCATACCAATTTATAAAAAGGTAATAGAAATGACCCAGGCAATTATAGACCCATTAGTCTTCTGAGCGTTATTAGTAAACTGTATGCCAAACACCTAAACTATAAATGTCAGGATTGGCTAAGGAAGGAGGGATAATCAATTGAGAGAGAGGGGGGGGAGGGAGGGAGGGAGGGAGAGAGTTAGTTAGTTAGTTAGTTAGTTAGTTAGTTAGTTAGTTAGTTAGTTAGTTAGTTGGTGGGCAGACTTAGCACTTTGTTAAGTTTGTTTCTCTGTGTGTTGTGTCTCCATGTCTCCATGGGTGCAATTGTGCAAGCATTTTTTTTCCTCTTTAAAAGAATTTTTGGATTTCTCTTCACCAAACCTTTAAGACTGAAAGAATTAGAGTTGAAATATAAAGATATTGTAAATTGCCATCCTGTTAGATTGATAGGGATTATAGATTATCTTGATTATATCCTCTTTAGGAATATGCTACTGTATGGTTGAGAAAACGACCTAGCCAATACCCCTGGAAAATAGAAGAACATAATTTGTAACAGGTTAGAACATTTAGATATCTTGGGCTGGTTTTCCACTCGCAAGGGACATTGAAGGCACACCTGGATCATACATTGCAAGCAGCCAATAGGTCCTCAAACACAATTAAACACTTCGTTTACACAGGCGGAGGTCAGTTAGTACCTGCTGCCTTAAAACTTTTCGAGGCCAAAACATTGGTACAAATTCTATATGGGGCACAAACAGGAATCCTTGCAAAGAAAGACTTGCTAGAAACCATACAAACCAAATTCCTGAGAGCCATCTTAGCTGCACCCAAAGGAACTCTATGAGCCAAGGAACTCTATGAGCCAAGGTGGCGCAGTGGTTAAATGCAGCACTGCAGGCTACTGCTAGATCAGCAGGTCAGCGGTTCAAATCTCACCGGCTCAGGGTTGACTCAGCCTTCCATCCTTCCGAGGTGGGTAAAATGAGGACCCAGATTGTTGGGGGCAATATGCTGACTCTCTGAAAAACCGCTTAGAGAGGCCTGAAAGGCCTATGAAGTGGTATATAAGTCTACTGCTATTGCTATTGCTCTAAATGCCCAGTTGAAACATGCATGCCTCAAATTCAGGTAAGAGCCTGGAAGATGATCATTCATTGGCTTAAAATGCATCTCTTCCAGAGAGACTGTCCCCACTAGTGTTGACTGACAACTTCCCCTCCCCCTGGAAACAGGCAATTGATCACAAGCTGGGCTCTTATGGGCTCTCACCAGTATTCTTAATGTCTCTAGGGTTTGATCAAGCAAAGCAAGTAGTAATCAATAGAATGAAGGACACGGAGCTCCAAGAACTAAATAGGTTGCCTCTCCACAGTAGGGACAGAATCAGGGTGTGTGGGAAGATATCTAAATGACCTGATCTTCCCAAAACAGAGTAGCTTTCTTTAGATCCAGATTTAACATTCTTCCTTCAGCACTCCTCCAGGGCAGGTATGAGAACACCAACAGCAGAACGGGTTTGTATATGTGGTAAAGGAGAAGTTGAAGATATCTCATGTGTTCTATTACACTGTGACTATACAGAGTTTGTAGGTCTGCACATATTCTCCACTTATTAGAGATTGCCAGGGAGGGCAGACCATTTTTATGTAGGCTTTCTCCTCCAGGACACAATCCCGGCTATCACGTATGCAGTGGCAAAATTCTGTGTTGTTGCGATGTCCACAATAAAAAAAATTGGTTACAGAAGTATAGTTGTCATCTTGTACCAATTATTTGGACATATCTCCAACAATTTCTGGACCATTGTATTTACTCCCATACTTATCGGCTTATCAGGGAGTGACCCGAACAATTTGAGAACACGTATGTTATTATCCAGTTTTAACATCAATACTTTTTAATTATATTTTAATTTCAGTATTTTTTAACATATTGTAAAAAGTAATGTGTATTGCTGGTCTTTGACCGTAATAAAGATTTATACTTATGGTATACTGTTTATTTGTGTTTGGATAGAGACATGGGTGTTTTGTAGACATGTGAACCAGGGCTGTTTACTTCCAGGTACAGACATGGTTGTTCTGTGCACAAAATAATGGAGATTGTTCGGAGAGTATAAAAGCAGGAAAAAATCAAAGGCACCAGTGGTCTTTAACAGGTAGCAACAAAGGTTGGTGGGGCACTGAGAAGATTGTGGGGTGGTAAAATATAATGTGCTCACAACATCCTTCAAAGTGTAGTGTTGATGGCTGGGTTGATGCCGTGTTCTAGGACTACATTTAAAACTACCATCTCTCCTAAAAACTACACCTATCACTGACTTTGGAAAGCAATTCAAAATGAAATCATGGAATTTCTACCGACAAAAATTAAACAGACGTTTGTGACAAATCTGAAGTCAGCAAGATTCTACTCCAATCTTCTGAACCATAAATCTGACAGCAGTCATATGAAACAAATAACTTAAATGATGCACATTGTAGAGAAACTAGTGAAAATGCCCTTCCAGTGATGACTGTCAGAGAACATTTTGTAGATTTTTTTGACATTGATGGCACAATGATGAATGTGCTTCTTGACAAGCTGCAAGATATGGGAAATGTGGTAACTGACATGACTGATCAGGACTGTGATAATGGTCCTGATGTTATAAAGATCATTCTGGAAAATAAAGTGTTGATAGAAGAATGGCCCAAAGAAATAGGATCATCAATATTTAACTGGTGAGATGAGGAGTTTTAAAATTTTCTGGAAGTAGCAAAAAAAATTAACACTTATCTCAAGGCTACATTAACAGAATCCTGCAAATCTGAAAGTACAAACTTCCTGTCACCACATTTAACTGCTTGGTCCATTAGGACAGGGCCTTCCTAAGTTACTTTCTCTAAAAATCGTTAAGCCACTGGGAGTTCCTGCCTCTTTTGTCTGATTGTTTCCCAGACTGCTTCTCTTTTTCTCATTCTCCATGGTCATCCATGCATTCCATTACAATCTCTGACCATTGAATAAATACTGATGATTTTATAGGATTATATAGTTATAGTTCAAATAGGCAACTTCCTGTTGAGATTTTTAAAATAGTTGCAAATGCAGCAAAAAATAACTTTTTAAACTGCAGTCCTGCTTTGGTCTTTCCCAAAAGCTTTCCAGTTTAAAAACCTAAAACAATTTTTGCAATAACTTTAGTAACATGAGAGATAGCAGCATTGCACTCATGGGGTTTTTTTAGAGGGAGCAATTTTTATTGTCAGATCACTTCCTAGTAAATAGGAACTAATTGGACTGGACTAAATAAGCACATTTGTTAACCAGGTGGGCTTAACTTTTTTTAAAAGGATGTTAAAAAATAAACGTTTTTTTTTAAATGAAATGAAAATTAATGTCCCTTTTGACATCAACAATTTTAATTAACCTACTATTGAGCAATAAATGATTGAAGTATGATGCAATTTGATTTCCGTATGGTGGAAAACGTTTTACATTTAGATGATTTTTTGCAAATAAAAAATGTGTTAAGCTAATTTAAAGTTTGCATTGCTCCTCAATTTTAGTTCCTAAATTGTATATTTATTCTACTGTATAAAATATATTATGCAGAACTCTTCTTGCTTGTTGTCAGAACAATAGCCTTCTCAATACATTTATAATTAATAATCTCTGATTACAATGTACTTCATCATTTATTTCACCGACCTAACCTCTATGAAAGATTCTTTCTCTCTAACATAATGATCAGTTGGTTTATTTCTGAAGAGCTACAGGATTCAAACTGATAGAAAACTACCTCTTCTCACCACAAAATTCTGACACACATTAATATAAGTGTATTCTTCAAATATTTGTATATACTCTATTTTGTACTAGTCACATATCATCTCAAAGACTTTGTCTAGATCTGGGATGACATTTTAAGGACTAGTAAATAAAACAGCAAAGATAATAATGGGCTTGTAAACTATGTAGAATGATTGCAACCTATGCATTTTTAACTCTGAGATACAATAGCCAACAGCTGAAGGAGTATCACAAACAAAACCCCAATGTTAGGGGAAAAAAGAAGTAAACATATTCTCAAATTAGTTTAATTTCTATTGATTAAATCACCAGAAATCTGAAGTTTTCTTTACAATAGTTATTTATTGGGCTTATATGTTGGTCCAATCATCACCACCTTTGAGCAGTTTATATGCCTGCTTCTGTAAAATAAGGTTAGGAATTATTCATAAAGTTTAAATGAGGAATAACCAACTCAGAATTTCACACTGGTAACAATAAACAAGTACAATTAACAGACCAGAGAATCACACTACAACACTACAATAAAAACTAATATTTTAGAATAAAAAAGTGAAAAAAGAGGAAAGACAAAATTGCAAAAATCAAAGAAAAATCAACATAAATTATTAATGATTATAAAGAAATTATTTCAAATTTTCTTTTACAGCGCTATATGCCCAAAGTTGGAAAGAGAAATATATACCCACAGTGGTAGAATGGTTTCTGAAATTAATGGAGCTAGTCCAATGGTGAAATGGACTATTTTGCTTAGAGCCCATAACTTGACTATATTTCTTATTCTTGTGACCCGGAGACCACTATTAGATTGCTTACAAGACAAGAAGAAAAATCTGATTTTGACTTCAGGATTTGAGGATTAGATTGAACTAGAGAAATATTGTAGCTTTTTAAACAAGATTATTTACATTTCACTTATTATATGTTAGATTAAAATTAAGAGAGTATCTTATGAATATTGGTATTTTAGAATGTTAATTATTAGTATTTTATTTTAAAGATTAGCATCATTTGTTTAAAACTAGACAAGTTGTTGTATTGTTATTATTTCTGGACTAAAAGAAACTCAGAGGTCGTCTTTGTTATAAATTTGATGTATTTTTGTCACTTTGTTTGGTGTTCCCTTTCCCTTTTATGAAATTGAAATTTCATAAAGATATTTTAAAAATAATAAGGGGTCTTCAATCATTATTAAACATATATAATGTCTTATCTCTAATTAAAACAATTTGTTCATCTAGGCAAATTCCATCATGACCGATGATCTCTGGAGAGCCAGGGATGGAGGCCATGCGTCCATCCTGGTTCTCCTTGACCTCTCGGCGGCTTTCGATACCATCGACCATGGTATCCTTCTGCGATGACTGCGGGAGGTGGGAGTGGGAGGCACTGTTCTGCGGTGGTTCTCCTCCTACCTCTCGGACAGGTCGCAGTCGGTGTTGGTTGGGGGCCAGAGATCGTCCCTGAGGCCCCTAACTTGTGGGGTGCCGCAGGGTTCGGTCTTATCCCCCCTACTATTTAACATATACATGAAACCGCTGGGCGAGATCATTCGGAGGCACGGGATAAAATACCATCAATACGCGGATACGCAGTTGTATCTGTCCGCCCCGTGCCAACTCAATGAAGCGGTGGACGTGATGAACCAGGGTCTTGAGGCCGTTAAGAACTGGATGAGAGCTAACAAACTGGTACTCAACCCAGACAAGACTGAATGGCTGTTGTGTTTCCCTCCCAATAATTTGGCCAGTGTTCCATCGCTCAGGCTGGGGGGTCAAATTCTACACCCCTCAGATAGGGTTCGCAACTTGGGAGTCCTCCTGGACCCACAGCTGACTTTTGACCACCATCTGTCGGCTGTGACCAGGGGGGCATTTGCCCAGGTTCGCCTGGTACGCCAGTTGCGACCCTACCTGAACCGGGAGGCTCTCACAACAGTCACTCGAGCCCTTGTGATCTCCAGGCTGGAATACTGCAATGTGCTCTACATGGGGCTGCCCTGGAAGAGCATCTGGCGACTTCAGCTAGTCCAGAATGCGGCCGCACGAGTGATAGTGGGCGCACCGCGGTACGCCCACATAACACCCATCCTCCGCGAGCTGCGCTGGCTACCTGTTGATCTCCGGGTGCGCTTCAAGGTGCTACTTACCACCCATAAAGCCCTTCATGGTAGTGGATCTGAGTACTTGAGAGACCACCTTCTGCCGATTACCTCCCTTCGTCCCATCAGATCGCACAGAGTGGGCCTCCTCAGAGTTCCATCCGCCAGTCAGTGCCGACTGGCGACTACGCGGAGGAGAGCCTTCTCAGTAGCAGCTCCAACCCTTTGGAACGATCTCCCCGTAGAGATTCGCACCCTCACCACAGTCCAGAGCTTCCGCACAGCCCTTAAGATCTGGCTATCCTGTCAGGCCTGGGGATAAGATCTTCATACACCCCACCCGAATGTTGAATGAATGTTGTGTTTTATTGCTATTATTATTTGTACTCACATATTATTTTACGTTCTGTCTTGCACCCCCTTCCCATGAGTTGTAAGCCGCCCTGAGTCCCCTCAGGGAAAAGGGCGGCCTATAAGTGACAATAAAATACGAAAATAAAATACGAAAATACAAAAATCTTTAATATTGATTCCTCCATTGTGGGTAAAGTTGATTTTTCCCCACCTTTGTGCATTACATAGTCTTATTGCAGTTGTCATACATTAAAATAAATATTTTTTACCAACTGCTTAAAAAACAAGCCCAAAATAACAGTCTCAGGTTTCAATTGTATATGAGTGTTTAGAATCTTCTGTATTATTGTATGTAATTGATTCCAACATTTTCTGACTTTTTTACAAATCCACCAACCATGATAAAATAACCCTTCTTGTTGGTTATAGTTCTAGCATAGGTTTGAACAACATTTATACATTGTGGACAGTTGTTCCAATGTACCAACAATAGATTTTATAAAACTTATCTTTAAAACCATAACATAGTGTAAATTTCAATCCTTTCAAATATATATTCCACTGATCCATATGTATATTGTAAGATTTTAGCCCATTTTACCATAATTTTTACTTCCTCTTGTTTCATATTTCAATAAAAAGTTGATACATTTTAGCAATAGCATCTTCATTTGTACACAATTCCATTTCAAATTCAGTCTTACATTGTTCAAAACTAAGTTATTTTATCTAGTTTAAATCTTTGTAATAATTACCAATGACATGAATATACTTCTATCGCCAGCTCTCATTTTTATTTTACATTCTCCTTAACAAAATTCTAATATATTGAAGCAACCATTTATGTCTAATAATCATTTCTATTTTATAAAATGCTTCCTGTGCTGAGATCCACCAAAGCATAGCCTAGGTTTGTATCTGTTTTGTATTCTCAGGGTGGCACATCTAACAAAATGAATTTTAAAATCTACATTAACCTTAGTTTTAATGTATTTTCGATATCCATGCCACACAAATCACAAACCATTCCCTTCTAACTCCAAAAGCCTTCTGTTTTTCAGCAACATCCACTTTCATTTAGAGCTGTCAAACTTGTGGCCCATGAGCCGGATGTGTCACGTGCTGGCGACGCCCATGCCAGGTTTAGCAAAGGGAAAAAGTTGTGATACGTCATGTGACACTGCAGGTTTGACACCCGTGATTTAGACCAAGCACAAGGAAGAGCCAAGCTTTAATGCCCTAAACCCCAGGGGAAAAAATCCTATGGCTTTCTGGGGAATTCAGAAAGTCACTGCTTTCATCTAGAATACTTTGCTTTGTCTCCCCAGACTAGCCTCTACTTTTGCCACTCCTTTGGAGATCTTCTAGACAGGTAATATACCTGGGCCCAATTCTGCTTAGTTTCAGAGCCTAAACAAGATCAGCAGGAATTGTCAACTGGTCAGACAAAACACCAAGTGCCAGATACAGAAAAAATGGTTCAGTTATAAAATGACATATGGAATGTTAGGAATAAAATCCGTTCCTAATACAGCAGCAAGAAGAGTTTGGCAGCCAAAGTACTTACCAAGAAAAGTGGTGTGATCCCCTTATGGGGCTGAGTTCAAGCAGAGGTGGGCATCTGCCTGGAGTACTTTTGAGTTCCTACCCTGAACAGCAATTGGATCCCATCCCACTTGATTCATTTCACACATTCAGCAATGTTGAAATTCCAAGTTCTCAGCCCAAAGGACACAAGCTTAAACATAACCTTCAAAAACTTTTATGGCGGATTACAATAATTTCCCTGTAACCCCATATAGAAAATCCCCCCACCCAATGTTTTCGCCTCCCACTCTTTTCACAACTCCCGGGAATCTGAAAGGAAGGTTTCATCCTCCTCTTTCCCAATTCTTCGTGCCAATAACCCCAACCATATCAAGTTCACGCCTAATACTTTAAAACAGTGAAGCATAAAAATACAGGGTGACATTGTTAAGCAATGAAAGAAGCCAGAGAGCATCAATCCTCGTATGCCAAAGGCACGCTCAAAGATCTATTCAACCCGGGAGCAGCAAATCTTCAGATACGAGCGAGACCAACGTGCGCAGAGCGGATTCACGCGAGGGGTCCCGCCGAGCTGAAGGGAAGCAGCCTCGGCGCTTGGTTACCGAAGACGACCCCAGTTAGCCGCGGAAGGACCGGCACCGGGCCCGCCAATTCCCCGCGGCAGAAGAAGATCCACAAAGCGCCGGCGCTCCCGCCTTCGCCGAACGTTTCCAACGTGTGAGGCTAGATCCGGCTGGGCTGCCGCGGAGGGATCCCCGATCCGTGGGCGGAGGAGTCGAGTAAAGGGAGGGGGGAAGAGAAGGAAGGAGGCGCCGGCGCCGCGGCGGCCCGAGCCGCGGGGGGGGCGGGCGGGGGAAAGGGGCACCAACATGGCGGCTCCATATTAACTTTCCCCCCCTTCGGCAGTGGCTGCCACCGCCGGCCGTCCCTCTCTTGGGTAACCGTCATGCCGGGCATGATGGAGAAAGGAGCCGAGCTCCTGGTGGGCGCCAAGAACAGGGCGGCCCCCAACGGCACCAAGAACGGCGGTGGCGGCAGCAGCCCCGGTTCCAACGGGAACTTTTTCGAGCCGGAAAGCGGCGGCGGCGGCGGCGGTGACAGCGGCGACGAGCACGGTGCGGGCTTTATCTTCCCCCACCCTTTTTTTCTCCCGAACGGGTAGATTTGGGCCTAGTCACGTCGCCCCTGTTTACACTGGCTGACTGGTGGCGACTGCACTGAGCTTCTATAGGTCTCTCTCTCTGTTGGGGTGTGTGCGCGAGCGCGCGCTCGTGCAGAAGAGTGTGAGAGATAAGCGCGCGACGAGGGTCCACACAGGGTGCGGATAACGCGAGTGTGTGTGTGGGGGGGGGGCGTGTGTACGCGCGCGCGCCCTCGATTTCTCTCGGGGGCGCGCGCGCTGTGTGTGTGTGTGTGTGCCTGCTTGTCCGTCTGTCCATCATCCCTCTATCCCGTGGAGAGTGGGTGTGCATTTTCACAATGGGCACACGTGTAGTGCAACCGCAGCTCAGGCGCGGTACTGCATGGCATTTTACGTGTGTGTACACGTTTAGTGGCATATTATAACCTTGCAAACGAGTACGTTGTGGGTGTCTGGACTGTGAAAAGATTGCCATGAAGAGTGGTACACGCAGGTCTAGCTACGTGCAGCCCTTTCTGCCTTGTTTTTTTCTGCTAGGAATGCACTCGAGACATACACCCACGCAACATTGTGCTGCATCAGCACAATAAAGTAAAGGGACCGTTTCTGTATCTTTCTAAATTTAATTTAGCACAATTGTTGCCTTTCTGGAAATTAATCTTTACCTGGAATGTTAAAGGGAAGTAGGCATTTCTTTTTCCGGTGTATATGTGGTGGGGGGAGTAATCTCTTTTTTTCTTCTTTCTCTCTCTCTCTCTCCTTTCTGTCTCTCTCCCTACTTGTTCAAGGCTTTGAGGCTATCAAAGCAGCAAGGCTTGTGCTTATTGGTAATTGTCTATTGCATTGTCTGCGATGCTTCTAGATCCCAATCTCCACATTTTAATTTGTAATGACTATACTTCAATCATTGAAGAGAAAGGCGTCCTTCCCCTTCCGCCCCTCTAAGAGGCATTTATTTTTTCTTTCATTGCAGATGTAGGAATGAGGGTCGGAGCAGACTATCAAGCTCGCATCCCTGACTTTGATCCTGGTAAATATATAGATATATATTTAAAATATATTTGTAATTTGATATCTCTGATGTTTTCAAAAATGGGAGTTTATTGCATGTGTTTATTATAATGAGAATGTAATTGAATTCTGCTGAATATTATGTGAGAGTGAAAGGAGGAGAGTTGCTTTTGTGAAGGTTAAAGGTGTAGGATTTTCTTTGGCACCCCTCCCCCAAGGCTTTGTGCAGCTTGTTCGTGGTCACTGAAGGTTTGCAGAGCCAGCTTTTGATGTTTGGAAGTTGAAATAAGCAGGCCTTATGTATGGAGAATGTGGCTCTTGTCTTCTAAGTAAGAAAGGAAGGATTTTAAATTTTCAAAAACTTACCTGTCTTACATCTACAGTAGTTTGAAAAGATTACTTTATTCCAAGAATATTGAAAACCATGCTTCCTTGATTTTCCAATATTTAAAAGTGGAGAGTAATGAAGTTTTCAATGTAATAAGCAATGCTTCTGTTCACCATGTGATGGAATAGACAAACTTGCACTTCTTGATACTGACTTAACTCAGTCTTAATTTGCATGTACTATATTAGCAGGAAATCACTATTATCCAAACATACTCTTTATCTCTAGCCATATGTACAAGGAAGCACTAATAACTCTTCTGTAAAGCTGGACAATCTTTGTCAGTTGATTACTGCTGCCAATAATTGTGCCCTTTTCTTGAAATTATTATTTCATTCTAGGGTGACTCTGAATCTTTTGTTTTAAAGAAGCAAACTCATTTTCTTTTTTAGAAATATTTTACTATTGCTATTAAAATCTTATCAATTATAAATGCTTCATTTTATAGTAGAAAACTGTTTTCAACAATAAAAGGATTCAGGTTTAGTTTTGTTGTACCTGCCATATATAATGTTGGCTTTTGTTTCGATTCATCATATTTTAAAATATTGCCAGAGGTTGATAGAATTTGTGACTGGATTCTTGATTTTAAAAGTGCTTTGTAATTTTGCATATTTAATATAAATTCAATAATACCCTAAACAATGCTAGTAGAAGAATTTGCAATTGAAGTATTGTCCATTCTTAGTTTGTTGTGTTTCTTGTTTGTTCCCAGAAGTTTCTTTGATATGTTATTTAGACATTTAACAAAAGTCACGCCTCTTTTATAACCTATTTGCCACTTCACAGGTGTTATTATTACTCTATGATGATAGAGTCCCAGTATTTAGTATGGTTGTAGATAATTTGGGAATGTCGTATTTGTTTACAGTTCATCCATTTGGTCTCAATCAGTGATACAACTATAAGAGAAGCATAAACTATTAGATAGGTTGCTGAGGCTGAAATGTGGAACACCATCTCATAATCACCTAACTTAATTATGTGTTCCATAAACCTTCTTGAGTCAAATGATTAATAATTTCACAGAACTGGGTATTTATAAGAAAATAGCAATAGATGACAAAAACCAACATCTAATTGCTTTTTCTCTCTGACCAACTTAACTTCCAGGATTATCATAATGTTTGTCATTTCAAAAACATGAGAGAATATTATATCTTGAATTTATCATTGATCTATTCATGTAAAATGTTCCTCTCAACTTTTCAAATACTCACAGCTAGAATTAACATTTTGAACTACCTACTCATATTACAATGCTTCTTAAGCAGTGCTATTAAAGATGTATAGAATATTTTAAGGATGGATTGCCATTAGTATTTGATGCCTATAGTGTGCCACACTATAAGAATTGTCTTGATTTCTCATGTAACCTCTTTCCCTAAATTTACTTTCATTTTTTTGCTTAATAGATTAAACCTATGGATTTGTTTTTTATATATTTTACCTAGTTGTTTTCTTTAATTGAATTCTTTCTGCTATTTAAATTTTACCAATTTTACCTTCACCCTGTTTACTTTCTGATGCTGAAAAGTATCAGTTGAATAGCAATAACAATAGCACTTACAGACTTACATACTGCTTCATAGTGCCTTACAGCCCTCTCTAAGAGATTTACAGAGTCTGCATATTGCCCCCAACAATCTGGGTCCTCAGGTTATCCACCTCGTTCAGCATTGAACTGCTAGAAGTGAGCAGAGTCAGCCTGCAATACTTCATTCTAACCACTGCACCACCACAGCTCTTATCATATTTTATATGGTAATATATAATATTATATTACTCATATCTTTTCTGTTCATTAGGGATTTGAAGTATCAAAGTTTAAACATTTTCATATGAGAAATCACCCTGTTTGTGTTAGGTGACATGTTACCTAAAGATATTTTCTTCATTTTCAGTTATCCATGACATGAACATATTCCAGCAATCTTTTTTCTTTTCTTTTCATGGCATTGTGTTCATCTTGTTCCATACCTGAGATAGTTAAAGTTGCCCTCAGCTGTTCCTTGACAAAATAATACTTCCTTCTTTAAGCAGACAACAAGCTGTGGCAATTTGGTTGTGGAGTACAATCTGATATGTTTCATCAACTGAGTTCTTTTGGTAGGACTATCAAAAGATACTTATCAGCATGGCATCTATTGGACACTTTAGGGTGGTATGGAGTATATGCCTTTTCTCTCTAGCTTTTGGTGTAATTTCAGAGCTATACGACATTGGGCAGTAGGAAAGTGAGTCTATCAAATTGGGCTTTCTCCTTTACATCCTTGGGCGGGGAGGGGAGAACCCAGCTTCAAAGCTTGGATGAGTATAACTAGCAGCGAAGCAGCAGTGAAAGCAGAAAAGTTTCAGAACGATGCCAGATAGGCGAGAAAGAGATAGGTTCCCAGTCATGCTTTATCGTGAAACTTCTCCAGTGCCTGTCAACTTTTGTTTGGGCTGCTCTTGAACATGAGTGTAGTACTGTTCAGGAAGAGCACTGAAGCCATGTCAAAAAGGAAAGCAAATATCAGTTGATAGTCAAACTCCCTTTGAATGGTGCTTATGCAAAATATATGTGCATAATCAGAGCAAATTTCAATAAAAAACTAAACCTACCATTCTTACTTTCCTCTCAAGGCCTAGCACCATCCCATGTTAAGGATAGAATTTGGTAAACAATTTTATGTCAACTGGAGATATAATGGAAGGGAAAAGAACTTCTTTCGGTCTCCATTTTAAAATGTCCAACATGTCATAAAGCAAACACTGTTTGCAGATGTTGCGTTTGTTCCAGGTTAGGTATTGGCTAGAATAGGGGGGCAGCAAATTTTATGTCAGGACAGGCATACAGTACTTCGACTTTGTCAAAAGAAAGAACCCAAATCTGACCTGGGGACACAAGCAAAATGCAAAAAGAAATCACCAATTAAGAATAAATCAAATTATCTGAATGGTAAAATATATAGTATTAAACTATCATTTGATTTAAAAAATGGGAAATTGAAATTTTTTATTTGGTGACTTGTAAAAGCTTTCACTAAGAAGGCTTGCAGGAAAGCAAGGGCCAGGTGAAAGAAAAATCCTGAAAATAACCCAGAAAATGTGTGGAAAATTATTTTTTCTTTTTTGCTGTTGCTGTTGCTGCTACTACTATAACACCATTCTTTGAGTTTTTTCTGAAATAGTTAAAAGAAATGAAAAGATCATTATAAAATGTTTCCTAAAAGATTCTTTTCAAATTAAGATAAAAATGTGTTCTGCTTGGAAATACATCAAATTAACAAAATACAGCATTAACATTACTTATTTATTTATTTATTAATAACATAATTAACAAATTAACAAACCATGAAAGGAGAGTGAAGCTTACTTCAGACAAAATAGATTTACATGACATGCTAAAAGTTTTTAAAAGGCTCAGAAGTTAAATTGCTGGTAGCATTTTAGATTCAGAAAAACTGAAATATTAGCTATCACTTTATATAGCAAATATTATTCCCTCTTTTTTCTCAGCTTGCTTTGCCTTTAAAATGCATGGTTTTGTATCAGTGGTATATCAGGAAACAAAGTCCACAGTATATAACATTTTTCTTTTAGTGTTTCAATTCCTTGTTTTCAGATGAGTTATTTGGTGTCTTTTTTTGTGCAACTTGCTATAATAAAATATGCTAATTTCCTAGAATTGCTAGTTTAAGTTGCAACAAAAAATTAAAAAATGTAAAGAAAATCAAATCAATAAATGTATAATTATTGCAATTATATTTTTTGGTTTTATTTACTAAGAATATTTTATCTATTTTGCAAAGAATGACTTAATAACTGAAGAATTCTTCCAAACTATTTTTTCCTCAAATTTGAGAAAAAAATTGTTGCTGAAATTTCTAAAAATGTTGTATTTCTAGTTTAATCCTATGCAATATTTTATCTCCAACATTACCTTATATAATTTTTAGTATCGTATAAAATGTTCTTGAATTTTTAATACAGGTATTACAATAAAAATAAAAATGTAATATTTCTGCAGGGTGGTGGTTTGGTAATGTTATAGAATAATTACCTCTTCCTTCTATTAAGATTGAATTTTATTTTTATTTGTTACCCTTGTTTTTTTATGGCTATAATTACATAATGCAGTTTAGATGCCCAGAACCCAGCTGGGTGTTTTATCATGTCTTCTCTTTTAATAGTTATCTTCAAGGATATTATTTGAATTCCTCAGCTAGAATACAGGTAGTCCTTGGGCTACAACAGCAGTTAGCAGCAGAATTTGTGTCACTAAGTGACATGGTCAAAAGGGCAATGTCACGTGACCACACTGTTTAGCTATGTCAATTCCGGCATTCCTGGTGGCCGCCATTAAGCAAGGACCGCTCATGACTGCAATGTTCAACTTCCTGACAGCATTCCCATTGATTTAGCTTGTGGGGAGACAGCTGGAAATGTAAGAAATTGTGATCACAGGGACATTTCAACAGCTGAAACTACAAGGATCCATCATAGGTACCATTCATTCAGTGCCATCATAACTTTGAACAGTTGTTGAACAAATGCTTGTGTTCCAAGGACTACCTGTATCTACCTTTGTGTCCTGGTTTTCTACATTGATCATGTATCATTTTATTTACTGACTTGCCAACTATGGTAATTTTTAGATGCCTCTACACAGAAATGATTCTGTGTCACACTCAGATTTTATGTTGTATACCAACTATTTAGTCATTACTACATATATAAATAGAGAGACGCGGTGACTCTCTATGGCTAAGATGCCGAGTTTGTCGATCAGAAATGTCGGCAGTTTAAATCTCTAGAGCCGCGTAACGGAGTGAGCTCCTGTTATTTGTCCCAGTTTCTGTCAACCTAGCAGTTTGAAAGCATGTAAAAATGCAAGTAGAAAAAATAGGGACCACCTTTGGTGGGAAGGTAATAGCATTCTGTGCGCCTTCGGTGTTTAGATATGCCGGCCACATGACCACAGAGACATCTTTGGACAATGCTATCTCTTCGACTTTGAAACAGAGATGAGCACCGCCCCCTAGAGTCAGGAACAACTAGCATATATGTGCGAGGAGAACTTTTACATTTACCTTTACATATATAAATAAATATATATTATTACAATACATTTATTTATTGCAATTTATATGGCTGCCATCTCAAATTCATATTGAGAAGCTAATAAATTAATATACAGCTTTAATAAATATTCTCTATGTTTTCTGTAGTTATGGTGGTTCTAGATTTTATCTCAGTTTGACAATATTAGTGCTTGTGATTCTTTATTTCCTTGTTTTGAAAACATTCTTGGGCTTTTTGCTACAAGTTGGATTCAGAGTTGATCATACTAAAACAGATCCGTTGAAATCAGCAAGTCATGACACATCCTTCTGATTTCAGTTGATCTCTGAATGTGATTCCTTCTACATCCAGCAACACGTATATGAGGAAAGATTAGTGGGAAAGATTCATCACTATTTTCACAATCCATGATATTTGCACCTTGCAATGGAAGCAGTTTTCATCTTTGATTACCAAATGCAACTGAGGTTGACAATCTATTGCCCATGTCTTGTTGACTACATATCCTATCTTAGACATGCTAAGTTTTCTTTTTGCTGTTTTTTCATCTTTCTCTTTTCTGGCTTGGGAGATTTCTTCAGCTTCTCTTCTGATCACATTTCCACATCATGCTTATGTAGATTTATTATTAAGCAGTATCTCCTTTCCTTCAGTGAATATGGAAAGTACTGTATTTTTCGGAGTATAAGATGCACTGAAGTATAAGACACACCAAGGTTTTGAAGAGGCAAATTTTAAAAAATGTTTTTGCACTCTGCTCCTGGGTGCTGGGGGAGGGGGGGCAAAAATGAACCAAAAAAAGCCCATTTTTTGTGAAAACTGGCCCATTTTTTGTCAAAAAAGGGGCATGAATAGCCTTAGAAGGATTATAGAGTCTCCTGGGGCCTGGGGGGACGACGACAAAATTGAGCAAAAAGTGGCCCAATTTTGCTCATTTCTGCCCTCCCCAGCCCCCAGGAGCACTCTGCAAGGCTCCTAAAGGCTCTGCACAGCCATTTTGGTGAAGGGGGCGGGGTTTCAGGAGGCAAAAAATGTTGTATTCAATGTATAAGATGTGTCCAGATTTTCAGCCTCTTTTGAGGGAAAAAGGTGTCTTGTACTCCAAAAAATATGGTAATCTATCTGTGGCATTTTTGGCCTAGGTTAGTATGATGTGGGAACATTTATTTAGTGAATAATATGAGTGACATATAAAAATAAATAAATTTCTTCCTTCATCAGTGTGGCCCTAAAGCGATCGTTGGTACTTACCTGAACGTCGATTCTAATGATGAGAGAGGGAGGTGCTACCAGTGGGACATACCCAAGCTAACGTCCAGAGGGGGGGGGGAATTATAAATTTGTAATGGCTGATGGAGCCACTACTTGCTGCAACACTCTATGGCCAAATGATGCTTCAGCCTTGTAAGAATCCAATCTGTAGTGTCGAATAAATGAAGTAGGAGTCTCCCAAGAAGCTGCCTTACAGATATCTTCAAATGGCGCTCTAGTCGCCCATGCCGTCGTGGTGGCCGCACTGCGAGTAGAATGCGCAGTAATTCCCTGAGAAGGACTTTTGCCCTTAGCTACATAGGCCAAGGAAATCGCTTTCCTTAACCACCTACCTATTGTGTTAGATGTCACCCGCGCACCTTGCGTGGATAGTTGGAAGGACACCAGAAGAGCTTCTGATTTACAGAATGAAACTGTTTGACGGAGATAAATCTCAATGCCCTGCAGACATCAAGCCTGTGCCAGAGTTGTTCCCTAGGATGAGATGAGCAGGACAAAAGTTGGGCAACACTATCTCTTGTGCCCTATGAAACGGGATATTAAGTTTGGGTAGAAAAGTCGGATCTAACCGTAATGTCACCCTATCCTGGTGGAAAATGCATAGATCGTTACTCGAGGACAGAGGCCCAATCTCTGAGAGGCATCTAGCCAATGTTATAGCAAATCAAAAAAGTTACTTTCAGAGTTAGGAATTGAAGGGACCGAGCGAATTGGTTCAAAAGTTTCAGTCATAGCCTGTAGAACCAAAGGTAAGTCCCATGTGGGGAATCTACGTACCATCGGAGGGGCAATATTGGCAGCCCCTTTCAAGAATCTACTAAAGGAAGATGAGATAGGGGAACCTGACCCTCACCTGGTAGAATGGTGGAAAGTGTCACCATTTGGTGACATACGTCAATCCCTTGTCTAACACAGCTTGCAAGAAGTCTAATACTTGCGGCACAGATGCGTCCTCTGCCCTAATGGACGTTGCCTCACACCACTGTACAAACGCCGACCACGTAGTGTTATATATTCTAGTGGTTGAAGGTCGCCTGGCTACTTCTAAGATGGAAATAACCTTAGCAGATGCCTGGGCCCTACTCAAAATGTCCCTTTCAAGGGCTAGGCGGTTAGTTTTGGCCATTGAGGCTCTGGATAAATCAACACCCGCTGGCACAAACAAATCTCCCTGGGTATTCTCCAAGGTGGAGCCACTGACAGGTGGACCAAGTCCGCATACCAAGGCCTCCTGGGCCAGTCCGGCACTAATAGAATTAGCTCCGCCCTCTCTGACACTATCTTCCTGATGGTCCCTGGAAGAAGGGGAAGAGGAGGGAAAGGGTATAGAAGGCCTGACGGCCATCGGCATCTCAGCACATCCGTGTCCTCGGCTCCTTGAGTCCAATATCTGGTCACAAATCTCGGCAGTTGAGAGTTCACCAGAGTTGCAAACAGATTGATCACTGGAGTCCCGAATCTGTGGCAAATACGCTGAAATATGTCCGGGTGAATCTGCCACTCCCTGTGGTTTACTGTGGCTCGGCTGAGCCAGTCCGCCTGGTGATCGGCAGTCCCGGAAATGTGATCCGCCACTATCGATATCACATGAGTCTCCACCCAGGAGATCAGTCTGTGTGCCTCTGTCCACAAAGCCCTGGAATGACTCCCACTTTGCCTGTTCACATGTGCCTTCATGGTGATGTTGTCAGTGAGAAGTAACACATGTTTGTAATGCAAGGCTGGAAATGAGAGAGAGCGAGACGTGCCGCCTTGAGCTCTAGTTGATGTTGTGACACAAATCTGTCTTTGTCCAATGGCCTTTGAGCCCATCAATGCTCCCCAGCCGAAGAAACTTGCATCCGTAGTCACAGTTACTCTCTGTGGCTCTCTGAACTGCGACCCTTGGTTGAGTGCTGCTGACAGCCACCATCGCTCTAATTTCCAATAAGCGTTGAATTGCGAGCTTAACCAGTTCACATCTAGCTGGTTTCCGGGACGAAGGGAAGGACCTGTAGTACTTCAGGGGGGAAGAGAGGAACTCTAGTATGAGGCCCTGTTGGACAAAAGAGAGGACCCAGGCATCCGGCATTATGCGTTCCCATTGTGATGTAAAATGATGCAGGCGGTCGTCAATGGGAAGTATGGGATTTGCTTCACTTCCCTCTGCAGAAGGGACGACCATGCCCCCTCGAAAGGGCCATTTAGCCTGATCTTGACCTCTACTCCTGTCCTGAAAGAAATTCTTGGACTGGAATCTGTCTCCCCTGGGGCCCCAATACCTGTTCTGCTGAAAGTCAGGTTCAGAGGGTCGGTAGAACTGTCATCTGCGATATGGAGCTGAGCGGGACTCTTGGTGTTTAGCCGTAGATGGGAGGACTTTCTTTTTCTCCTTGTTTTCCACCAAAATGGGATCCAAGGATTCCCCAAAGAGCTTTCCGCCTGCATATGGAGCTGATGTCACGTGAAACTTCGACTTATTATCAATCTGCCAGTTCTTTAATCACAGGAGGCGTCCTGAGGCTACAGAGGCAGACAAAGCTCGAGAGGCAAATTTAACTGACTCAAGCGTGGCATCAGCAGAATATTGGGTTCCGCAATGATCTTGCTAAGATCTTTCATTGTGCGGGTGTCTTCTGGGCATGTGCGCTCCTGCAATTGTTGCAGCCACAACAGAGTTGTTCTATTGAAAAAGGAAGCAGCGGCTGTTGCCTTAATGGCCCAAGTGAAGCTTGAAAACCCTTTCTAAGGATAAGGTCTGCTTTCTTATCCTCAGGCTTCAACTTGTCTGCCACATCTCCCGCAACTACGGCTGCTGAAGAAGACAGAGCGGCAACAGGGGTGTCAACTGTAGGCACCTGAAGGGTCTGGGAGAATGTTTACTTTACATTACTTTACAATGTTATTGTAAAGCTTCCTGTCATCCCAGGGTTAGGGAAAGTACCATGTTGGCCCCATTGACTCTTGACCACTTCTAAAAATAGAGGTGGAGCTGGCACCTCTTCCTTATCTAGGGTTGACTTGGCAAACATAGTTTGTGTTAGGTCCTTGCGGGAATCTGGAGCGGCAGCAGCAGTACTGGCACCCAACTTAGTTGTAGATTTCACCTTGGTTAGCAACTGTTTGAATAGAGAAGGCTGGAAAAGTCCAGCAAAGGTAGGACTGTCCTGCTTTGCTGAGTCCTCATCATCAGACATTACCAGCCCATGCACAGGCTCCTCCCCAGTAACTGACTCCCTCACTGGCTAAAGAGGGGGAACTTGGAGCCTCAGCCTCCTTGGCAACATGGACCGCTTCGGACCCCTTGTCCATAATAATCAGTCGGGTCTTAACTGGTTTTTTGGAATCTGTGGACTCTTTAGCTTGTGATTTCATGCCAGAGGAAATCCCATGGGATATTGCAGGAGCAATTAATCTTTGAATGTTAGGGGGTAAATTATGTAATTCCTCATAATCATCCTCCATCTCCTCAATGTCAGGAAGCTCTGCATAGGGAGCCAGCGAGGGATGAGGAATGAGGAAATCTCTAGAAGAGCCTTCCAGAGGATCTCCCATCACACCCCTGATGGCCCTAGGGGAAACAGAGGGGGAAGGGGAGACATCAATTCGAGCATCTCTACCCTCTCTAGTGGGAGATGGGGTTAAGGATGAAGCAAGACTAGAAACTCTGGAGGGAGACGTGCTCACCTGGCTCTGTTGATCCAGCAAATGCTCTGCCTGGGTCACACATTTCTCCAGGGCCCTCTGCCTTCATTGTTCATCGCGCAAAATGGCCCTGGACGGCCGTTGTGTCGCTGGTGTTTTTGCGGCTGAAGACCTAGGTCTCGCCCCAGTCACTGTTACCTCAGAACCCTGAGTCCCAGCTGTGCCCTCTTGTCTGGAAGACATGCCTGCGCTAATCTTCATTTGCTCCACTGGCAACCCTGTGGAAAATCCATTCAATGGGTCCTCCTTCCCTTAATTGCCTTGCGACTCCAACAAGTAACGACCTTCCCAACTCTATACTGAAGGCTGCAGCCTTGTGGCACCTAAAATGGTGGCTGCTAGTATTTTTTTTAAATCAAAATGGCCACTGCTTATTCCTTGCAACTCAAAATGGCTGCTGCCTTCAATTAACGGCCATCCGCTTCAGTACAAATGGCGGGCGGCTCAGGAAATGCTGGATTACATGGTGATAACAAATACCGCACTTAAGACAGCTTACAGGGAGCCCCATGCAAGAATCCCGCCAGCGCGACTGCCGACTCCTGAAAAGCGCTTCTTTCGGTGGCTGCTGGCTTGCTACAAGGGAAGGAGAAGGGCTGTTAGAAAAAACTTTTTAAAACAGCCGCGGCTTTTCCCACCAGCCGGGGCCAGAGCTGCGCGAGCCAGCTCTAATTTTACTTTCAAGCTACCTCTTACCTCGTCTGCCATGGAGCTGTAACTTTAAATGCTGCCGGATCCAGCAGAATGCGATCCGGTGCCACGCGAGGAGGCGATGAGCCCGATGCCTCCCCCACTCAGTGAATCACGATCTCCGAAGTTTGAAGGAATTTAGATAAGGAATAGCCAAATTCTCCTCAAATAATGTAAATCTCCAGAAAAAACAGTAAACCCACAGAAAATAGCAAGAGCTATGAAGAAACCCAGCCTAATTGGACCATAGATTGAGAGGAAACTGGGCAGGAGGGGTGGCTGCAACAAATTTCTCTCAGTCTATGGACCAATCAGGATTGATGATAGCCCACTGGTAGCACCTCCCTCTGCTCATCATTGAGAACTTTCTATTCCCAGTTAGACAATTTTCTTTTCACCTCAGGATAAATTTGGAGCTAGTGGTAATCTTCAACTCTAACACTTCTCAGCATTTCTATTAATGATGTGAAAAACTAAGAGGAGTCCTTCAGGAGGGATTGAATAGTCTTAGAGTTGGAAAATTTTGCTTTAAACTAAGTTTTTTTCAGGACATTTTTCATAGCATTTAGTGATACGAATTAGTAATGATTCCATTTTCTGAGATATTTTTGACTTTCCAATGCCCAGGGATTTTCTGGTGGCTTCCCATTCAAGTAGTAACCAGAGGTGATGCTTCATAGATTTTCAAGATAATCTAGAAGATGTTACTAGCTATGACTATAGTTTGAGAACCAATTTCTTATTAATGTAAAAAATACAATATATTCCACAAGCTCATAGGAAAATAAATAAGATGTTCAGTTTGAATTTTAAATTTAATTTTTTCCTGTTACCTCTCTCGTTAATTATTTTGCAAAGATAGATGATAATAGCTATCTTCCATACACATTAGCTATGCCTTCCCTAACATGGTGTTAAGTCTTAACCTTAAGATAACTTTTTTCTAACACGGATAAAAACTAAATGTATCATTCTAAATGCTCAGCACATGAAATTATTTTAGTTGTATCAAGATGGGATTACTTTTGAAAGCAAAGTTCTCATTGGAATGAATTCCAGCCTATGCTACTTGAACAAGTTTTCCATTGTTTCTATTTCATTACTTACAAGGTGAAAAATACAGGATAGTTTTGTCCAATTACATATTAGCAATAAAACGCCAATCAGGTTATGTTTCAGCTTTGACTTAATAAATGTTAATGCTTTTATTATCTGAATTAAGTGTTCTTTGAAGTACTGAACATATTAACTTGTCTTTCAGGAGCTACAAAATACACAGATAAAGACAATGGAGGAATGCTTGTGTGGTCTCCTTATCATAATATTTCTGATGCCAAATGTAAGTTTGATAAACTGCATTAAATAGAATCCTGGGAATTAATATGTATCAGGATTATTATCCAATCTGGTAAAATATTGAAAATATATCCCTGCATTTCATAGGAATACGCTTTCTAGTTTGACAGATATATGATGTGACATAAAATCAGATATAGTGACGAGCAATAAAATAATCTTCAATAGCATAATGTGGATATGGAACATCCTGCAACAGCAAACCGTGTGGGTGTGGGTGTGTGCACATGCGCTTAGTATTCTGATGCTTCTGAATCTGGAGTTTTAGATGAAGCATTGATTGGTTGAAGTGTACGCTGAGTTATAATCAATTAATGATGACTTAGAACAAAATAAAGTAAAATCACTATCAAAATAAACTGAAGTAAATAAAACATCCTAATAGTTAATTACCAAATAAATCTGATTCCAAATGGCATAATAGTTAATTACCAAATAAATCTGATTCCAAATGGCATTCAATCATGTCCCAGGAGTTATCTGAAAGGATATAGGCTATATTAGCTTCCAGAATAAATAACTGCATTAATCCAACATGAATATATGTGTACGTACTGTTATCATCTAGATACTAGAATTTTTATGCAGTTTTTTTCTGCGCAGGAAAATTAATAATATTCTTTTAGTCAGAGATTTATATATCTAGTGTGGTGTTCTTGCATGCTACTATATATAGCCAGTTCCATATATTGCATGATTGGCTTATGGATTCATGAATCCCTGTTCAACAGTCCCTTGCTTCAAAAGTATTTATAGATTCATGAATCCATGTTGATATATTTTCTAGTTACCAAAAGAAGGATTCTGTAGGATTTAATTCTGTAGGATTTAATTCTTTTAAGAATTAGATTTTAAGAACAAAATATTTTTTTTAAAAAATGGGGGAAATGACAGTTGAAACCATTTCAGTTTTCTCCTAGATTGTTGAATATGCCATAGTACTAATAAGTTTAAATATCTGCATCTCCATTCAGAAAATTAGTTGTTCCAGTGTTATAGAAATGGCATCAAATTAACAAATATATCACATTTTCATGTTGCCTATTTCAGGGCTTAAATAAAGTCTGCCCTTCTAAATGAAATATTCTTGCTCCCTAGTTTTTATCAGACTTTCTGAGCGTGTCACATTTATCTCTCCACATTCGTTTTATATTTTTAGCTCTCCATCTGAGTCTTCTCTTTCCTTTCTACCTTATTTAACAATACAGAGATCTAAGCTGTTCTTCAATAAAGATCAACAGTGCAAAAAAGGAAACACTGCATTGAATCTCCTTGTATTGCACTCATATTTGAATGTAATATTATTTCATTGAAGCAGAAAAGAAGCTAGAAAGAAGAAAACTCAAAAGTACCTGTACAACTGATGAAAAGGTGTTTGGAAGCTCTGGGGTAGTAATGAATTGGATTTTAGACCTTCCATAGAATTACTTCAAGATGGATCTTTTTGTGCTTATTGTTGGATTTTTTACTGCACTTGAATCAACGTAGGATTGCAGTTTTGATCACTTTTTTTCCATTCCTATAGAATCTTTTCAGTATATGCATTTTAATAAATGCATATAATTGAAGCAGGATATAAAGATAAACAAATAAAAAATAACATGAGCACAAATATATATTTCAGTATTTAAATAAACCAGAATGGAATTATATGGGTGAATGTAATCAGGATCCATGATCCTAAAATGTTGTTTTTTTCTGTAAATATATTAGAAAATAATTCTAGCATCCTTCTGTTACACAGTGGATGAATACATTGCTATAGCAAAGGAAAAACATGGATACAATGTGGAACAGGTAAGAGTTTTAAAATATTAATTAGTACAAGACAATTTAGTCTTTTTCTTTGCAGGGCTTTGATTTGTAAAATTATATAATCATAAAATAGTGTGTATTGTTTGTGAAAACAGAAAAAAGTAATGTTCCATCTTCTGTTCCTTCTAAAGGAAGTAAAGGGGAAAAGAGGGACATTCAAATATCCCCAGGGAAGAACTCTATAATAAAAAGGCCACTGGTAAAAGTCTCAATTCTGATATCAGCTAACCTAATTTCCAAAATGAGTGGAATGTAGTGTTAAACTTCAGATTTGATTTAAATGTGAAAGGGAAGATATGAATCTTCAAATTACCTCAATGTCAGCTTATTTAGAAAATGAATGAAGCCTGTGCCCCTGTGGACACTTAAAATGTCAACTCCCATTAGATCCAGCCAGCATTGTCAGAGATGATGGAGCTGAATATTAGGCCCAAATTACAGTTTTATTTATTTAAATAAGCATAGTTATTTCAGTGTAAATATTACTTGAGTACTGTAGGAAAGGGCAAAATTCATTTTTTTAAAGTAAACTTTTTGAACCTGATTGTAGTTCAGTGCAGGCTGCAGAATGTAGAATATAAGCAGAAGCAAGGGATTAAATGGCAGTTACGTTGTTTGCAACAGTATACTGTACAATGTGAAACTTTCCTTTTTTTCCTTTTTTTCTCATCAGAATATATAGTTTGTATTGGAGAAAGTATCAAAAACATTAGGTGCAGCTAGGTGGGTAAAATGTGCCTTCTGACAGACCTGGATGTGATCTTCCACATCATTAAGATAAGAAAGTAAAAGATCAATGTGGCACACCATGAAACTTATACCTGTTTGGTTCTTTTTTAAAGGCACTTGGCATGTTGTTCTGGCATAAGCACAACATTGAGAAATCCCTTGCAGATCTCCCGAATTTTACTCCTTTTCCAGATGAGTGGACAGTTGAAGATAAAGTCCTTTTTGAACAAGCTTTCAGTTTCCATGGAAAAAGCTTTCACAGAATTCAACAAATGGTAAGGAAATAAACGGCTTCCCCCCCTCCCCTGTTATTTATTCTTTTTAATTTATAAAAGTTAAGATCTACATGTATTCATTCCAAATTTCCTTTTTTTAGTTGTGAAGATGTATTTAACAGTAATATAAATCTGTCTTTCAAGTTCCATCCCTTAACAGAAACTAGAACTTGAGCCGACTTTAACTTTAAAAAATAAACTTTAGAAGTAAAGGGGAAAATACTTGTTAGTAATTAGTAATAGATTTATAAGGCTAATGCTATTTCATCAGAATTAATTGTCAAGAGTTTGTTGCAAAAATTAAATCCAGAAAGCACACACAGATAACTGACAGCTGGATTCATTAACTTCTATTTATACATAAGAATAGATGAATAAATGTAGTATACCAACAGGTGGTTCTTCCAAGTAAACACAAGGCAGGAGAATTACAGGCAAACACAAGCAGTTAGTTTCATATCAGCAGACAAGGCCAGACAGACTGCTACTTCTCAGAGCAGCAGACTGCTTAAGTTTTTTGTTTCAATAGTCTGCACAGACTCAGATCTGTTTAAGCTCCCATTGGCTGACTTAGTTGCTATGCCTATTCATTTGCTGACCTTATTCCCATGTCTCTCCCAGTCATGGATATTTTAACATTAATGATTAAGGTAAATTCTGTTTTCTAAGATTAAGAATTAATATACATAAATAGTCTATTTTCCATCAAAACAGGATGGACCTTTTATGGCAGTATTTCTCAACCTTGGCAACTTTAAGATGTGTAGACTTCATTTTCCAGCCAGAATGGTGACTGGGAAACTCTGGCATTTGAAGTCCACACATCTTAAAATTACACCTTATGATTTAAGGTTTTAAGGTTTTTTTCACACTAAACTATGTGCCAATTTTCCCATAGCATTTATAACTAGTGTCTGCATACTCTTACCTTGTTTCAGCTTCCGGACAAGACTATTGCAAGCCTTGTAAAATATTACTATTCCTGGAAGAAAACACGCTCTAGAACAAGTTTAATGGACCGCCAAGCAAGAAAACTAGCTAATAGAAATAATCAAGGTGATAGGTAAGCAATGAAATATGTGTTTTAAACAAGTAACCTATTAGAGAGAGTAGGCATTCTGTTTGTTTTTGTTTACCTTTGACTATTTTTAATTTAAGGGAATAGGTTCTATGCCAGTTTTGCCAATTTTGGTGCTTTCAAGTTTGTTGAAAGTGTAAGTCCCAGCACCGCAAACCTTGAAATTCTGGGACTTCAAAGTTCCCAACATTTCTGGAGGACATCTAATTGGGGAAAACTGTTCTATTTCTCTCTACCTGTTTTGTTAAGCAGATGGAAAGACTGCTTCCTAATATCAGAGCATAGAAATTGTTAAATTATAACCATTTAGATATTTTTGTATTATTATAACCAATAACAATAAAATGACATGCCATATACAGCATTTTTGACCTGGTGATCTCACATATATAGTTTTTCTATTGTTAGAAATAGCTGAACAGACACTTCTTAAGGGAAACCATGACAAGCTGACTTTGTAAAATATTTAGACATTTCTAGATATCTTACAAGGTAGACAGGAGTTGTTTAAGATTTTTTTACAGAGCCTGTTTCAATAATTACGTGAATTTGTTTTGATCATTGATAAAGCAATATAATTTAAAAAACCTCACACATAAAGACAATTCACATTTTCTTTCCAATGCATACAAGACCACAGCAATCAGTTGTGACTATAGTGAGTGGTAGTCAACATTTCTGTTTCACACCAGACTTCATTTGTAACTGATTCAGATTTCTGAACAGATAACATATCCTTAGGTTAGGGAATACTAGTAGTACAGATACTGATTTTCCCCTCAACCTTTTTGCTGGTTTTCACAAGGCAAAGGTGAATGCTTTTTCCTACTCATCTCAATATTTCTGATTGCAGCAGGGCACCTGACAAGTATTTCCATCATTTTTAGCCATTCCAGAGCAGGTATTTTCTTAAGAAAATTATTAGATGATTGGGTGAAGTCTCTATTATTTTTTATATCTTCAGAGAAGGTATCTTTAATTGCAGATTTCTTGTAAAATAAGTAGGGGTTTTTAACAGTCTTGCACATGGGACTGAGATGCTTTAAATAAACAGGACATGCTTTGATTTACGTAGTATGGATATATTGCTTAAAATTATTTTAAAACTAATATTCATATAATAAAGACATGAAATTTTAATAATTTGTAGCTGTGTATTTAAAAATAACTGAATTAGTACTATTTAAAATTAAAATGACATTTTAACATATAATACAATAAGCACAGTCTATTTGAGCACTTAGGGCAGAAATTGAGTTGTGAAAGTAAATATTGACTAATCATTTTCAATCTTCAGTGATGATGATGTTGAAGAACCTCACCCTATGGATGGAAATGATAGTGATTATGATCCCAAAAAGGAAAGTAAAAAAGAGGTAATACAAACTGAAGTTAAATTGTCACCTGAATTGGAGGTTCTGTTTTTATTGCTATATTTTGGTCTTCAGATGCTGCAATCAGTGATAGGGATATTATGACATCATAAAGAAACTTTAGCGGGGATTTTCATCCTCTCCCTCACCCTGCATTTATGAGCAGAATTTTAACTTTTATGAGTTATGCAGAGATTTAACATAATTAATTTCTTTTCCTGAAAATAGCAATAGCATTAGTACTTAGACTTATATACCACTTTACAGCGCTTTACACCCCTCTCTAAGTGGTTTACAGGGTCAGCATATTTCCCCAAACAACTTGGATCCTTATTTTACCCACCTTGGAAGGATGGAAGGCTGAGTCAACCTTGAGCCTGGTGCAATTTGAACTGCCAAATTGCAGGCAGTTAGCAGAAGTAGCCTGCAATACTGCACTCTAACCACTGTGCCACAAATATATTGGAATGTGTTTATTTAGAACATGGATATCATATAAATATACATTGATATTTACACTGATAAGATACAAAATGTAATTTAATTAACACTTATAATTATTCTTCCTGCCCACTTGTAATGCAAATACATTTATTCATTCAGAAATCTCACAAACTACCTATCATTTTAGGGAATCGTGGCAACATAATGCTTGAGAACTCCCAACTTATCTGATCACATGTCAGCCATGTGGCCTTTTTTGCCAAGGAAAACTTATACAGCTGATTTTGTGTTGTATGATCATATGTGATATGAAAAATGTGTTAAAGATTTTAGAAAATTTGAATAAAGTGATACAATTAATGTGATAATTTGTTTTTAAAGTACAGTACCATGCTTAATAGAAACTTTGAACATTGCAGGGGAATCATGAGCAGCCTGTGCAGTCCAGCAAAATAGGATTAGGTAGAAGAGAATATCAAAGTTTGCAACATCGTCATCATTCTCAGCGCTCTAAATGCCGTCCTCCAAAAGGCATGTACTTAACTCAAGACGACGTGGTCGCGGTTTCATGTAGCCCCAATGCTGCCAATACACTTCTTAGGCAGCTAGATATGGAGTTGATCTCATTGAAGCGACAGGTATTTACTTGGGGGGGGGGGTATTTTTTTAATATTTTAGGTTCTAGTAAACAGGGAAATCTGAAACATGCCTATGGTAGATTAAAAATAAATTCAGTGTGTGAGTCTCTGATTATTACAATAGATTCAGGAGTTGAGATTTCAGTATAATTATTGGTTTTCTCAAGACTACACAGATAGCAGTTGCAGTAGTATTTAGACTTGCATATTGCTTCACAATGCTTTACAGCCCTCTCTAAGCGATTTAGAGAGTCACCGTATTGTCCCCAACAATTGGTTCTCATTTTACCCACCTCGGAAGGATGGAAGGTGAGATAGCTTTGAACTCATTAGGACCAAACTCCTAGCAGTGGGCATAATTAACCAGCAATACTGCATTCTAACCACTGTGCCACCAGGACTCTTAGCTAAACGTATTGACTTCAGTATGAGTAAACTCATGGTTTCAGTTTTACAGTGTGATTTTATCAGTAACCTAATCCTGTATTGAACTTTTAGGAGTTAAGGCAGCAGGCTAGAAACCAAACAGTTTGGTGTTCCAGTTCCGCCTGAGCCATTAAAGTCAACTGGGTGACCACCTTGGGCCAGCCTTTCTCTCTCTTTTCCCATTGTGGAGAAATAAAGAGGAGGAAAGTGTGTTGGACTTGAGTTATTTATAAAAACAATAAAGGCAGAATATAAATAAATAAATAATTGTATATGATAGAAGTTCCCAAACTTTCTTGGTTCATGGCACCTTTAGGGTTTTAGGAATTTTTTCACAGCACTTTTAGTCCTGTAGTATGCACAGTGTCCAACAGATGTCAAAAATCACTTTGTTATTCCACAGAACCCTTTTGAGTTTGCTGTGGTGTCCAGGAATGTCATGCTGTAGTTTGGATCCATATAGCATTTTTATTTCTAGTAGACTCAGTCCCTTTGAACTGGAAAAATGGTCTAAATAGATAATAAATAAAAGTACACTCTTTCTCATGCTTTCCCATTTTCAGCAAGATAAATGTTTAAATGGATTTCTGAGTTTACATAAATACAAAATAGCATAGGGATGGTAAAACAGGAGAAAAGAGAAAGCAAGTGGTGCTTCTATTCTGTGATGCTTAATCATGAGAATTAAAGAGGCTCTCCAATGAAACAAATAGCCCTGATTCTTAACTAGGTATAAGCGGATGATCTCAGGTTTTATGCCAGGAATTCAAGATCTTGTTGGAAGCCACCATTTTATTTCTTGCTGTTTATTTTATAGTTTCTATATGCCACCTCAATTAATATAGATTCTGGGTGGCACATGGAAAGAAAATACAATCCTAAACCCACATTAAAACAAGCAATACTAATAATATTTAGATAATCTCACATTTTATTAACCAGGTTTATTTTTTGTGCGTGGAAGCACGCAATTGCGTTGCTCCTTAATACAAGCTTTGTCTCTTCAGAATTTTATTTTATTTCTGCTTGAGGCCTTTGGTTTAATTTTCAAGTAATCACTTAGCAGTGGATATTTACACTCTTTTATAGCAGCTAATTTTCATTCCTGTTTTGTTCATTGGACAAGGTCCAGAATGCTAAACAAGTAAACAGTGCACTTAAGCAGAAAATTGAAGGTGGAATAGATGAATTCAAACCTCCTGAGGTGAGTCACTGAAATGTAGGTGAATTTTCAGTTTTGCTATTGTTTTGGGAACTGAAGAGAATTCTTAAAGTATTTTGCTTTGATGAAAAAAATTGATAGAAACCCTATATTTTAAAGCATGTTTAAAATGTACCTAAAATATTTTATATGTTTTATTGAATGACAACATTTCATTCAATGCAAGTTTAAAAGCAAATTTCATTCCGTCATAAAAGAAAGATGTAAACAGAATTTAACACTTAAATTACTTTTTGACAGGGTTGCTCCAATTGTACTTTTCTAGATTGTAGCCATTAGTTGGCATACAAAAATCCAGTGGAAATTTCAGGGTACTTGCTAGTCTGTATGAGTGATTTCCTCATTTGTTTCAACTCTGGAGTGGATTAGGCCTGTAAGATCTGTTGCATTAAAAAAGAATGGAGACTGCACCTTTTTACAGGAATGGCACTAGCTCAGTATCAAAGCAGTGTATTGCAGGCAGAAGGTTCCAACTTCCAAATGTCCCTATCATTTTCATGTAAGGTTCCAAAAAAATCTTGTTTAAATTTCGAAGAATCGCTGCTAGCTTTAGATAATATGCTTTGGATGTCAGCTGTTATTACTTTAGCTAGCATGCCCAGTAGCAAGAGTTTTTGGGAGGAGGAGTTCAGAATATCTAGAAAGCAGTAAAGTAACCACCAGCCATAAATCCATTAAAAAAAGCCAATTCGCCACTAAATTTTCCTGTTCTTTGGTTTCAGTTAGCTTAAGTTTTTAACGCGAACAGTCTCTCTTGGATAATAAAATCAGCTTACCAGATGACATCACTTCTACCATTCTTAGGGGCAACCTGCAGTTTCAGTTAGCACGCAGCTAATCCAGAAAGGAATTGGCACGAGGAGTTAATACCCCCCCCCCCCCCGAGACTTGCGGGTGTCTCTGAGGTCCTGGGTCTCTCCTCACCTTCACTGTCGTCTCCGGGACAGCTAGAGTTCAAAGAACCCGTCCAAAAATCCTTCGGTATAGAGGAATTTCAGGAGTAGCCTGAAACTCCATCTTCTCACTGCTAAGCCCCGCCTTTTTCTTTAGCGGCGAATTGGCTTTTTTTTAATGGATTTATGGCTGGTGGTTACTTTACTTCTTAAATGCTTCAAGAAACTCCTCGACATCCTCCCCCCTCTGACTCTCCCTAAGTGGATCGTAAAATTTATTTTCTACTAATTAGCCCGTCACGATTCGACATCTTTATTACTTTATTACTTGGCTCTGTTTACGATCAGATAAGATTGCACAGCCTGTAAGAGACTAAGAAAAGTGCTTCGAAGTCTGTGGAAAAAAAAAAGAAAAAAAAAGAGCTTGCAATTTTTAACTGCGACACATCATGGCGTCTCAAAATACCTCTAAGATTTCATTTCAGACTCTTTTTTCCGCATGTAGAGGGCTTTTTGACTCTTATCAAAGGCTGGAAAGAAAATTGGACCATCTGATTTTAAAATATGAAGTAAAAATTGAGATCGTTGAATGTTTAAATGCTCCTGAAATACAAATGGAAAATGTGAGAAATGGTGTCTGGTCTATCTCAGAGGAAGAAAGGAGGGGGGGAGCTATAAAGAAGACTCATTTAAAGAGACAGAGTGCAGGAGGAATGGAAAATCCACCCTTGAGAATTAAAGTTAATTTCGAAAATTTTACAAGCCCAGGACAACATTATTATTTCATCACCGACATTCAGAGTCCAAAGGTGCGAAAATATCATTGTCTGGATTTGCTTATGAAAACATTTGGTAAATTTATCCAACGCGTGGCAATTGGTTTGAGAAGATCTTGCTATTGGAGAGACACTGGCTGACAGATGGAAGAACGTAATTTAAAATTAGCTAAATCTGATTACCTTAATGTGTAATAGATATAGCTGAATAATGACTGATATGGATAGTAATATATATAATTTGGAACTGGCTGATAGATTGAAGAATACAATTGAAAACTAGCTAAACCTAATTGCTTTTTTTTGTAACAGATATAGTTGAATAGTAATTGATATTGATAGTAATGTATATAATGTGGAGTTGATATGATAACTAACAATTGGATATGAGAAAACATCTTTAGATTATACATAAAGAGTATTAACTACAATAATTATCACTATTAAAAAACTAAATAAAATACATACAATCAAATGTTAATCAATACTGGGAAAATGTTATGATATATGATATAATTAAATATTATGGATGTCCAGCTAAAATAGGACATGAGGATTTGATGACAATAGAGGATTTTACAAATAAGTAAATGAATTGTCAGTATGTGTTATGGATTAATTCTTTAGCATAGCTAAGGATGAAGGATGTTTAAATAACCATAGGTAATTAAAACTGGAGGTATAATGATGTTGATATGGTAAATATCCGAGTTAAGATATTTGAATTAATATGAGTTAATGGAAGAGAAGCACCAAAGCATGTTGTAACCAGTTGATATACTTCTCTTTTCTTTTCATAATAGACACCTGTGTTTTGTTTTGTTTTCCTGCCTTGTCTCTTGTCGTTTTTGTCTTTTTTTGTATTATTTTTATTTTTTATTTTTTATTTTAATTTTTATTTTTTATTTGTCCTTTTCTTTTTTGATTTTTTCTTTTCCCACCGGTGTGGGCAGGTATTGTTCAAGATTATTACTCTTATTAATATTTCTAAATAATAATTACAGTTAAATGAAAATGGATATATAATAATGCTTGAGTTAATATGAGTTATGTTGGTTGACTGTGGAGGAGATGTACCAAAACTTATCTGTAATTGATTGATACATTTTCTACAGATGTAAAGAAAGATGCTGTACCTGTTTTAAATTAAAATTAAAAAACATTTATTTAAAAAAAAAAGAATATCTAGAAAGCATCAGTTTGCCTTATCACAGAGGTAGACCAAGAATCTAAATTTTTAAAAGATACTTTTTATTCCTAATTCAATTATCTGGGGAAAACATTAATAAATTGGCAAATGTAAATCTAGGTAATTGAAAGATGGCTTTGTGGCTGAAATTTTTACTGTTTCAGATATTTAATGGTTTGCTATGTGCTGTCATTCTTTGTTTCTTAATAGGCAAATCAAAAAATAAATGCCCGTTGGACAACAGAAGAACAACTTCTTGCAGTTCAAGGTACATTAGTGTTACTAATATTTTCTTTCAGGTTGTAATTCTTGACATTCTGAAAACATTTTTTTTTAAATGTGGCCATATGTACTTGTGTTTGTTGGGGCAGGAAAGAGTGGCAAGTGAGGAAATGTATATCATGATACAAATACCACAACACAGATATTTGCATTCAAATTTTGGAATGCTAATAAATAAGGATGGAATTTGCACTATGATATAATTTCAACTTTTTAAAGTCAGAAAAATATGGATAATGTAACCAGTTTAAAATAGAATTAAGGAGAGTTTTTTCTATGCTTCCTTATTAATACAAATTCTTTAAAACCTGTCAGGCATTACAGTTTATTCGAAACATGTAAATAAAATGAAAATAATAAGTTGAAAGATAAAATAGAGAGCATAGATTCAGAGCGACTCACCCATCACAATCATGAGGACCCCCTTTGCTTAAAAGGAGGTGGCCAACTGCAAAAAGATGGGATGACTTTCCCAGTGGGAAAGCTGGAAAAGTTGAGGTGTAGACATTGTTTCGAGAAGGAATCATGCTAGAGAGACTTCTGTTAAAAATTGTCACTGAAAAATGTAATTTATTTTTCAAATACAATATATTTATCTGGAATATTGAAGATACTGTCTCAGTTCTGCATGAACACAAAAAATCCATTGGTCAAATTATTTTTCTAGGCTGAAGTTCTATATTCATTTCAGCTATAGCAGGCCATGCAAAAGTATGCAAAAACTCAGACATTCCACTGAAAGAAGAGAGATTTTTCTCCAAAGAAATAACTAATAAACGTTGTTCTGGTTATGATTTATCCAATTAAAAAGCTTTGAGTCAGATAAATGACACAATAAATGAACTCTGGTATTCTTACAACTAGTGATATTCACAATATGACAATTTGATCAGTAAAATACACCAACTACAAACAATATTACAGTGTTTTTCCCTGTGATCAATCTTTATAGAAGCACTACTGCTTTTAAAATTGGGTTTCAGTCGTACAGGACATATATGTCATGAATATTTCTATTTATTAACTTGAATCTTAATTATTTATTCTTTTTTAAGGTGTCCGCAA
The DNA here is from genome assembly GCF_051295495.1 of Thamnophis sirtalis. Lineage (NCBI taxonomy): Eukaryota > Metazoa > Chordata > Lepidosauria > Squamata > Natricidae > Thamnophis > Thamnophis sirtalis. The sequence goes on from NW_028261386.1 coordinate 44,694,065, forward strand.
ATATGGTAAAGATTTTCAAGCTATTGCTGATGTAATCGGCAATAAGACTGTTGGACAAGTGAAGAACTTCTTTGTAAACTACAGGCGTCGTTTTAACTTAGAGGAGGTATTGCAGGAGTGGGAAGCAGAACAAGGAACCCTGGCTTCTAATGGTGATGCTTCTGCTTTAGGGGAGGACACAAAAAGTGCTAATGTGTCATCAGGAAAAAGTACAGATGAAGAAGATGAGGTGTGTTTCTGTGTATTAAATAAGCATGAGTTCAGAAATGGCATTTACATTTCCTATCACAAAATGTAATATTTAACTCGAAATGGAATGCTCAATCAACAGTGTTGGAAGCTTAATGCCTCCTGGTTTACAGAGCTCTCTCCTCATTGGGATTATGATAGCCAAACACGTCCAGTCTGGGCTGCCTCGGATTCTTCCCACAGTTCTAATATGAAAAACATAGCTGAATAATCCTGAATAGTATTAGATTCTTTTTTTATATTGAAAATTTTATTTCCATACATTGCTAAATAATTTAGAACTTGTTTTAAATAAGGGTTTCTTAACATGGCCACACTAATAGTGCTTTCCTGTGTCTGGAGGTAGCAGCAACCCAAACTGCATGATTATGAAGAATGGCTGCTTTTACATATATTATCACTTTATTTATAGGCCCAGATCCCACAGACTCCTCATTGCGTAGGGTCTTCTCCACCAGCCCAGGCATCTACTCCAACACCAGCAACTCCTGTAACAACTTTGAACCAGCCTCCTCCATTGCTTCGTCCAACCCTTCCAGCTGCTCCAGCTCTCCATCGTCAGCCTCCACCACTACAGCAGCAAGCTCGATTTATTCAACCAAGGCCAACCCTAAACCAGCCCCCTCCACCACTCATCCGTCCAGCCAATTCCATGCCTCCTCGCCTAAATCCAAGACCAGCACTGTCCTCCACTGGCGGGCCACAGCCACCTTCACTTATTGGAATCCAGACAGAATCACAGTCCCCGCTGCATTAAACAAATAGGACAGAACTATGGTATTTAAAGTAGTATCAGTGTCTATTTTCCTCAGCTAATGAAGAGGTGAAGGGAGGGAAAGCAAGCTTTCCACAGTATTGAACTGTCACAAAGAAGAAGGTGGAAATGGATATATAATATGTGAATGATCTGAGTGAGAGAAACTTCAGTGCAGTAAATTATTGCAAAGAAAACCATGTCTACAAAGTCAGCATTTTACAAAGCTAACTTCTTTTTTTAAAAAGAAAAGAAGAAAATTCACTGCACTATGACTTCAACTGGTTTTTAGTCTATTTATTTTATAAACTCCTTTGTATTCAACTTCATGGAAGTAAACCATCTGGATAGTGTAAGTTTCAATTTAAGATTCAAACAGGGCTGTAAATGTTGATAAACTGGGGAAATTATTTTTACATTTTCCTATGTTAGGAGCGCAAGTATTACTGACAAGGCTGCCATTCAGATTTTGACAGATACCACCACTTCGTACATTTTTCTAGGCTTGTATTTTCTATATTTCTTCATAAAGTACTTGTCTACTTATTGGAAAAAGGCTTGAAGAGTGCAAAACTAAGGTACTAAAGAGGTTCAACTATATATGAGATCTTCTGATACTGGAAACATGAATTGCTAGTGCAAACTCTGATATAGACAACAAGTGAGTTACCATTTGCATCCAACACTAGTAGCCAGGCGGCTAATAAAGTCACAGTTGTCTTCTTTTTAATAAACTTTGTAGTACTACTTCTTACCTGAAATTTTATTCTATTAAGTTCTGGAAATAATTTAGCAAGGAATGCTGAATTCCATACATATAGGGGCACGGTGAAACAGTCAAATATTAAGAATGTTTCCTGCTTCATTTCTTGGGATCACTCAGTCTCTTTTTGCTGTTTCTTGCCAGTGCATGTCCTCTCTTTTTTTCTCTTGGCATCAAAAAATATGCCAATTCATGCTTTACTTAATCAGTTGCAGTTTCTAATCAAAGTGACTTGCTTTTAATTTTGGGCAAGAAATACCAAGCAATGAAAATCTATTTTCTGAAAGGTGTGCATCTCTTTAATACAATTGGCTTCCCCACTTCTTACTAAAACAACAGTGTTTTAACTTTCAAAGTTAAAATTCAGGATGATTTCATGTATAGCAAAGCTGTACTAGTCTCTTATGTACTGCATTTTACAGTTCAAATATCAAAACTTTTAGACTAACACTTTATCATGATTAAGGTGTTAAAGGGATTTTGCCCATTAACTTTCATGTTCTTAATTTTTTAAAATTCTTATTTAAATCAAATTTCATTTGTAGTATATTAAATAGAAAATCCTTCAATGGATGTCTCTTGTACATTATCTGTATCCAACCAGAGTGTTTGGTTTTTAATACTGGCTTTTCGGGGGGGGGGGGGATCACTATCCCTTGCCAGAATTCTTGGTACTTCGCTATATTTGACCTTTGGTTCCGATGTCAATATTAATCCACTGGAATTCTTCCAATCTGCCATAGTCCTGTTTGTGCATTTTGGCATAACTCTCTAAATACCAAACTATTAACAATGCATCTTCAATATTTAAATATGTAGATCAGGTTTCCCAGTGACTGTATTGTCCTTTTTTTTTTTTTTTTTTTTGGCTAACTTTTGTCTTGTCTCTCGTTGCTAGAACTTCAGTATGCAGAAGATTGGGTGCTGCCATTTAAATGGCAATTTTAGACTATCAAAACTATAACTGGGCACTTGTGTGTTTGGGTATGATGGTATGTAGTATAATACTGCTTTACATACGCTATGCCACACAGTGGCATACAGTGACAAAATGTTTAGCATTTGTAGTACTGAATATGTACATAGCAAAATGTTGTCCTTTTAAAAAATTGTGTGCTTTCCAGATTATGTGCATACAGCTTGCACGTCCTGTTTGGGGTAGGGGGTTGTGTTAAGCAGTGTTTTTGCCTGGAGGAGTGAAATGCTTGCTGCTTAATCAAAGAATTAAAGTTTCCAAGGAATCTGTGTCTATTTTTATGTACCTTGTAATGGTTTAAGATACTTAGGCCCTATACTGTGATTCTCTTCTAAATTCATTTATATTTTTTTAAAGATTAGAAATAAAACTATACAATTTTTTTTTCATTTCAAAGAAGTTTTCTTTTTGGGCAATATTATAAAAATCTAGTTTGACTTTGTACCATTTCTACAAACCACAATCTTCATCTTGGTTTATTTTTGTCACTTTATAAAATGTTAAAAAAAATGCACTCCCTTTTAAGTTGGGCAAAAATTTATTTCTTACAGTGGTTATGACAAATGTAACATTGCATCTTCTTTTTATGTACAGTTTTCAGTTACAATAAAGAAATATAAAAACTTTTAAATGAATGGCCATCTATAAGGCCTATGTGTATATTTGGAGAAAATATTTCTAGGCTAAAGTATTAAGTGGTTGGAAAAGAGGTTTGTGACTACATGTAGACTGGATACTTGATAATATCCTTTAATTAATTATAAATTTAAAATGGTGGAACACTAAATTCTTGATACTGCAGTTATAATATATTCTTAAACAGAAAAAGTAAAGCCTGTAAGACAGATATGTGGGACACACGTGTGTAGCTTTTAGAATCTAGGATTGCATAATTTTGAAATGGTTAGATTTATTCTTAGCTCCATTAATCTGTCACATCTGAATAATATATATATAACAACATAATAGTAATAAAAATCAAAGATTGGAGAAAAGTATAAACTATTCTGAAGTTAAGCTAATTGATGAAAGTTAAGAACACATTATAACTTTCTTGAACTTTCTGAAGAGATTTTCTGTTAAAAGTGGAGTATAAGCATAGAAAAGACTTCCATCAAATAGCTTTATAATACTTCCTGGCAAAATCATTCAAAGACTTGTGGCAATCGGGTTTGCAAATTCATTTGCAACATACATTTCTTTTTCATGTTTTGCTTTCTATATTCTATCTTCCCTCAAAGATGCCAAAGCTAATAATATATATAACCTCTGATCATTATGCAAATAGATTTAAAAGGGAAGGGAAAATTGAAATAATAAAAAAGTTATCAAGAATTTTTTTCCATATTTTTTCTTCTTTCCCAAGCCGTTATGAACATGTTAGATAGCTGGTTGTTTATTCATGCATGTTTGTATTGTTTCTATCCTGCCTTTTTATTATTTTCTACAAATAAGGCAGCAAACCTCTAACACACCACCTCCTAGTTTCCCCCCAACTAACCTGTTGGGTTGAGAGAGAGTGACTGGCCCAAGGTAAGCCAGCTGACTTTTATGGCTAAGGCAGGACTGGAACTCACAGTCTCTTGCTTTCTAGTCTGGTGCCTTAATCACCAGACCATATATTACCTTTATTAATAACAATTTGGCACTTTAGTGCTGACATTTATATTTATTTATTAAATTTATATGCCATCCCACTTGATAACCAAAGTGGCTTACAGTATTCCTATTTAGGAATATGAAATTCAATCAAAATGACAAAAATAGTATTGAATTCTGCAGGAGACGCCACCCTTTTTGTGCATGGGCTCATATTCTATTGCTTTCAAAATAAAACTTCACCCTAAACTTCTATTTCCACTACTTATGTGTTAGTGGTAAACAATTTTTTGGCTAATTTCACATTAAGATTCTCCATAAAGTTTATTTGACATTATTTGATCATTAATCCAGTCTTTCACGTATCCTCTATCTTATCAAACAAACACCATTGGGAAAGGTGATGCAGACAAATATAACATCAAAAAATTGAAGGGAAAAACCCAACATGCTTTTAGAATAAGTTATGATTCAAGAGTAAAACCAAGGCTGAAAGTTTTAAGCATGATGCCTGACTATTGAGCAAAGACAAAGGTAAGAAATGGCAGGGAAAGTTGCCTGAATCATGAATACCAACAACTAGAGGAAAACAAGTAAAAGAAAAATGAGTTGTTTTTAAGAATATAGAACCCACAGGTAAAGTAGGACTACTTAAGCCCTACTAGAAAAACTTCTAATAGAGGCAAATGAAGATAAAAGATGGAAGTACTATACAGTAGTCCTCGACTTATGACCACAATTGAGCCCAACATTTCTGTTGTTAAGAGAGACATTTGTTAAGTGAGCTTTGCCCCATTTTATGACCTTTCTTGCTTCAGTTAAGTTAATAGTAATCCGGTTAAGTGAATATGGCTTCCCTTTGCTTGTCAGAAGGTTGCAAAAGGTGATCACATGACCTTGGGATCCAGCAATGGTCATAAATATAAACTAGTTGCCAAGCATCTGAATTTTGATCACATGATCATGAAGGTGCTGCAAAGCTGTGAAAAAACGGTCATAAGTGACTTCAATGGTGGTGTAACTTTGGTCACTAAATGAACTGTTGTAAGTCGAAAGACCACCTGTACTAAAATTTCTGCACAGGGGACTAGATTTGCAGAAACATTTGTAGAGATAATGCAAATATAGCATCTGATTCCGCTTAAAAATGAGTTATGAGAATCAGTAGGGATCTCAGGCCCGAAGGCTGCTGTCTACACTATTTGCTTCCATGATTGGAACTATATAGATCAACTGTCCAGTGCAGGGATGGTGTCACTGTCCATTCCTAACAACAGGTGGCAATGTAATCATCACTGAGAACCTTAAAGGAGAGGGAGTTCCCCACTGTTCTAGGGCAGTCCCTTCCTCTGCCTGGGAACTTTTAGTGTCAGGAGATTCCCCTCAATATTCATCTCTTATCAGAGGTCTTCAAACTTGGCAACTTTAAGACTTGTGGACTTCAACCCCCAGAATTCTGGTAGTTGAAGTCCAGAAGTCTTAAAGTTGCCAGGTTTGGGGATCCCTGAGCTATATTGACCCACACATTTCAACTGACTCTCAGTTCTTTCTTTTGATCCTTTTCTGCTTCCAGAGGAAAACCCATCCGCTCTCTTCTGCACCCTAAAAGCCTTTATAATAACTTCCTCTTAAAATTTTAACTTTTGCCAGCTAAACATGCCACGCCGTGCAGTCAAGATTTGCTTAAGGAAACCTCGCGCTACCTACCCTGCCTGGGTAACCTTAACGGAGTCGCGCACGTACAGTACTTGGCCGCCCCCAGAACCGAAGGCTGAACCTCGCGCATGCTTACCTTGGGAGTCCCTGAAGTAACTCCCCGTTGATACTTCTGAGAAACGATGCCACCGATTGGCTGAGCCGAAGCTTCGCTTGCTGCCTTTTTTATTTTTGTAAATCTCCCAAGCTTCGTGGGGAGGAGGCGCATATTCGCCAGTCCGCCCTTTCCGACGCCTCCGGTCGAGCGGGTGTGGGAAAGAAAACGCCAAGTGCCAGGAGGCGCGCGTCCCTCCAGCTCAGTTTGCTAAGCTGGGTCTCTTTCCTCTCCTCTCCTCCCCGACCTTAGTCTAAATCTCCTCGCCTTCCTTTCCCGGGTTTATCTTCCACGCGCGCCTTCCACACGTGCTTTGAAGGCTGCCGGGAGACCCAACGCGCTTTGTACCGCTGGAGGCTCGGCAGCCGCTGCGGAAGCGAATGCGGGAGGCGGCGCGGACGCTTAGAGACGCGCCGCAGGTAGGCGACCGGAGCGCGTTTTAAGCGTGAGTTTTAGCACTAACCGAGCCAGTTGCGGCTCCCTTAAACTTCGAGGCTCTTTCCCTTGTTTGGTGTTTTAGTTTTGAGCTAGTGAATTCACAAGGAGGCGCGCTTAACGTGTGTAACTAGATGGGGGGAGAGGCATGGCCAATTCTGCAGTTGTGTAGGCTGATAAGTTTTAAATCTTTTTTTTTTTTTAAAGCTTCATAGGAAGAAAAAATCCATCTGGTTCAGTTTCAAGTTGGGAGAAAGGCGCTGGAAATAAAATGGAGGTTGACTGAAAAGAAAGTTTATTGATGAGCAGAACCCACAGCGAGCAGTTTGGGGACAGCTGAGGAATTAGCTTGAGGGGTGCAAGGATTTGTATATAGTTTCTGAAATGCTACAGGGATTGTGCAATGTATGGAGCCTGGGGTCTTTTGCTAGTCTAATGGTGGTGGGTTAACCCTTTGTTGTTGTTAGTTGCGAAGTCGTGCCCGATTGACCCCGTGGGCAACTTTCTCCCTGGCCTTCCTGTCCTCTGCCATCCTCTGGAGTCCATTTAAGCTGACGCCTACTGCTTCAGTGACTCCATACAGCCACCTCATTCTCTGTGGTCCCTTTTTTCTTTTGTCCTTAATCTTTCCCTACAAGGCTCTTCTCCAGTGAGTCCTTCCTCCTCATTAGGTGACCAAGTTTCATTTTCGGGTTTTGGTCACCAAGATGTGGAGACTCTAGAAAGAGTGCAGAGAAGAGCAACAAAGATTATTATGGGACTGCAGACTAAAACATATGAAGAAAGGTTGCAGGAATTGGGTATGTCTCGTTTAATAGAAAGAAGGACTAGGGGAGACATGATAGCAGTGTTCCAATATCTCAGGGGTTGCCACAAAGAAGGGGGAGTCTATTTTCCAAGGCACCTGAGGGTAGAACAAGAAGCAATGGTTGGAAACTAATCAAGGAGAGAAGCAACTTAGAACTGAGGAGAAATTTCCTGACAGAACAATTAATCAGCGGAACAGCTTGTCTCCAGAAGTTGTGAATGCCCCAACACTGGAAGTCTTTAAGAAGATGTTGGATAGCCATCTGGCCATCTAAAGAGCAGTCAGGATTGATCTCCTCTGGGATTGACCAGTTTGATCGCCTTGCAGTCCAAGGGACTCGCAGGAATTTGTCCTTAGAATCTGGCTGGGGGAAGGATGTAAATTTTAATTCATCGCTTAGAGGTGAAGGTGTTTTGTTTGCAGGCTGGCCCAGGATTTCTTAATGGGCATCTGCTGTCGGCTATTAAGAAAGACTGGGGACTGCTTTCTACCTCTAAGAGCATGTTTCTCCATTTCTGCTTTGGGAAATATAATATTCTGCCTCTTTTAATATCCCCCAAAATATTTCATTCTTCTAGATGGGGGGGGGGGCTTCCCACAGCTTCAGCATTGGAGGTTTTTAAGAAAAGACTGGGCAGCTGCCTGTCTGAATGGTATAGGGTCTCACGCGTCAGCAGTGGAGTTGGACTAGAAGACCTCCAAGGTCCCTTCCAGCTCTGTTTTGATTAAATCAAGATTTTTGCTCATTTTTGCATTCCCAGAAGCATCCTGCGATGCTTTGTTAGTTTGGCAGCACAATCACCTCAGCAATCTAACTGACTAAATCTTACTGAAGTCAGCAGCCTTAAAGGTTTCAAGATATAAATCAGACTGGTTGGACTTGGGTGTGCTGAGTTCAAAGGAAAAGCATATTCTTTCAAATACGGCTGTGAAGTATATAGTAGATCCAAACTCTTGAATTTTAAAACCAGTAGGTGTAAAAAACTTCTGAAGGTTCAAAAAGCATGGTAAGGAATTAGGAAGATCCTTTTCAAAAAAATAGGGATAGACATAACTTATGAGTAAACAGAAAATGTACAGTACGTGATTGTAGTTATAGTCTTCAGAACCTGCATAGAGCTTTAAAATACTACTTCTGGAACCAATTTGTGACATACTTACACAAGATTCTTTGTGGGTTCTAGAAATAATGTTCCAAACAATGTAAACTATGGGATAAATCAAGAATTCCTCTACTATACAAGATCATTTAATGGAACAAGAGTTGATATATGAGTTTGTTTATTTGTTTGTTTGTTTGCTATTCTGGAGATAAAATGTACAGTCATGCTCCTTGAAACTACTGGGAGACTGCAAAAAACTCATAAGCTACATTAGATTTTTACATTTGTAATACCATTATGTGAGACAACCAAGCATAAGTTGGCCATAGTAGGGTAAGAGGGATGGAAAATTGTTTCGATAGATTAATAAATTTTGTACTAGACCTTTTCTTCATAAGGATGAGCTAAATTTATGTGGTACATGAGTTTTTCAGGGGCTTGCCCTATCTCAGAATATATGCACTACCAAGACAAAAAACTGAATTTGATTTAATTTAAATTAATGTAATTAAATTTAATTGCTCTTCAGAGGTTGAGGTGATTTTGTTTTTACTTTTGAATCAGTGTTGACTCATGGCAACTTCTTAAACTAGTTTCTGCAGTTTTCTTGGCAAGATTTTCACAAGTGGCTTTACATTACCTGGTTTCTAGGGTTGAAAGAGTGACTGGTGCAAGGTTAATTACTGGATTTTGTGACTCAGATGGGCCAAGAACTCACTCTGATTTCTAGCCTGATGTCTTTCTTAATCACTACATCAACCTGGCTCTCTTCAAGAGGATTACTTACAGTTAGTGCAGTAAATTGACTGCTTGCATGAAAGCTGCTGCATTAGTGTAAAAAATAAGGTATCAATACAAAAATAATGTTAGGTATCCTGGACACAATATTGCAGATCCTGTTATGGTTCCAAATTGTCCTCGGTAATCTACATTTCTTTTTTTTCTCTTTTAGATAAATAGTAGTTGGTTTTTAAATTATAGATTTGATACTATACTAAAGTAAAATAGAATAATATTTTTTAAAGTTAGAAAAGGGAATGGAGAATAGCAATAAATTAGTCATGAGGAAGATAGTTATATATGTTTACATCTGTGGGTATTTATACAATTTATAACCACTATTTATACAATTTTCTGTACTGCATTATATGATATATTTTTGTACATTTGAAAATAATATTTTAATGTTAAATCTTGGATTAGTTATTAACTATTTCTGTAAGTCAAGTGATTTTGCTATGAGAAATCAATATTAATTACAAGCAGTTTCATTATGATGAAAGACGAATACTGTCTCTTTTGAGATGAATAACCAATTAAAATAAACTCCAAGAAGTTTAGGGGAAAAGGGTTTTTTTGTTTGTTTGCAAAAGCAAAATAACAGATACTAATGCTGTTCTTAAACATTTTTGCAGTTGTCTGAATTAATAAGAGAAAAGGAACGTTGGTGTGCACTCCTAATTCCAAAACAGTGGGGTGCCTTCTGGCTGCTCTGTTAAACAAGAAATAGTCATTTAAATCAATTTATTTTCCCAAAAGTCACTGCTTTACTTTCAAAATGCATTGGGGCTTTGGTGCAACATCAACTAGTGTTGTAATAGTGATGTTTGAATGTTTTTGAATCATTTTCTCCTTTAACATTGCTTTACAAATAAAATAAATCTCAATAGAACATACCCATGTTTTTCCCCAAAATAAGACCCAGTATTATATGTTTTGGGCTCCAAAATAAGCACCAGGACTTATTTTCAGGGGAAATCTTAAAACGATGTTCAGTACAACCAGCGGGGTGTGGCCTGCACATGGGGTGGAGATGTACAGCTTCGAAGCGCAGCAGCGATTAGGCCAACCTCGGAGTGGGGGGAGGGGCGGACAAACTAGTTTGGGCTGTGTTGGGTTGGTGTGGTAAGGGTGCTGAGATGGGGGCAGCGAGGGGGAATTAGCATATTTTTTACCTTTATTTGAATATCACATCACATCAGATATACCGTGTTTCCCCAAAAATACGACCTATCCCAAAAGCAAGTCCTAACCCTATTTTCACGCCTGCAGCTAATATAAGCCTTACCCCCCCCAAAAATAAGGCCTGGTTAAGCCCTGCCCACCTTCTGGATGCAGGAGGCATGGATGTACAAATCAAGCTGGTGTTGGAGGGGGGTGGAGCTGCCCCACATATCCTGTATCCACTTACCTTAGGACCACCACAGCCAGGCCTGCCAGGCCCCAACCCCTCTCGGGTCGCTGACTAACTTTTGTGGGTACTTGTCCCAGTGCTGCCACTTGCAGCAGAAGGCCACATGGCACGTCACACCAGTGCCATGTCAGGACGCTCAAGTCAGGACGTTGCATGATGATTTGCGCCTGTGCCTCCACTTGCAGCAGGATGCTATGTGGCTCATTGGGCTAATATTGCTGCTCACAGCAGGATACCGCATGGCAAGTTGCGCCGGTGCTGCCACTTGCAGCATGACTCTGTGAGGCTCATTGCACTGGTGCCACCACTGGTGTGTAGAACAGCATACCAAACAACACTGCTTCCTGCTGTGAGTGGCAGCACTGGCACAACGAGCCACGAGGTGTCTGGCTGCAAGCAGCCACAAGTGGCCGCAAAACCTGCGCAGTGGTGCAACAGGTGTCAGGGCATGGGAGGCCTGTCTGCGGTGGTCCTAAGGTAAGACATCCTCTGAAAATAAGATCTGGTGCTTATTTGGGGGGCCAAAAGAAAATAAGACCGGGTCTTATTTTCGGGAAAACACAGTAGTCCACTGTTTTTGTGCTTCCTGCATAGAACATAAATAGGGGAAAAAATTAAAGATACAACAGCCCATGTGACAATGACATACTTTCCATGTGTCCAGATTTATTTCATCCAGTTCATTTTAATTTATTGGGGATTTTCTATGGTGGCACAGTGATTAGAATACAGTATTGTAAGCTAACTCTGCCCACTGCCGAGAATTCGATTTTCACCAGATCAAGATTGATTCAGATTCCATGTGAGGTTGGTAAAATGAGGACTCAGATTATTGGGGGCAATATGCTGACTCTGTAAACCACTTAGAGAGGGTTGTAAATCATTATGAAGTGGTATGTAAGTCTTACTGCTATTGCTATTTTTGCCACTATGCCCAAATTTTATGAAAAATCATTTTTCATAAAATGCTCTACTGGGTATTTCATAAAATGCTATACTGGGTATGAAATTGACTAGGATAACTTACTTGTATTTTATTTCAATTTTATTCCAATTCAGATAAACTCCCCTGCTTCTTTTCACCCCAGATCGTGATTTGTATGTCTAGAAATCTTCATTACCCAGAGGAGGGGAAATGTTTTCATAATTTTATTTTGTTAAAAAGGTTTTTGTGCAACTAAATGATGAGGTCCCCGTGCCATCACCCTCTGTGTCCTCTGTAGAGAGAGGTTTTATTCTGTTTGTTTGCTAAGTGGAGAAAGGCAGTTATATGCATCATCCAATTGTATAAGTTTTCCCCCTATCAGTTGTGTAGTTGTGGGGAAGCAACAAGCATCTACAGTATATCCTGAGGTGTGATTGGGAAGACAGAAGAACTGATCTGCGAAAAGCCATGGCTGACTTCTCTTAAGATTCAGGCTCTTCATTTCTGCTATAGATATTAAAATAGTTATTTGCTAGAATGCTCAACAAAATAATAAATAAAATAGAACAGGTATTGTTGATTAAATTAGATGTACCACATAATTGAATTTATCTAAAGAGAAGACAACCCAACTTAGTCCCTCCAAGTGAGGTGTAGCCACCTTACCATCATCAGCCCTAAGGATGGCAATTTCAGCTGAAACTAATCTTGGAAATTTCCCCCTTCCTAATAACTGTTTACATAGGTTTCACTCATGGGTAAAATATATCCTTTAGAAGCCATTCCTCTAAAAAGACAAACCCAAGAGAAAAAAAGTTAAACTAATGGTTTGTGATATTCAAAATTTATTTTTTTTAAAAAATACCTATAACTAATCCGCATCTGTGTGTAACAGCTATTCTCTCATTCATATACTCTCATATGTAAACAATTAAATGGATCTCTTATTTTGACAGAGATTTTTCGCATTGCAACTGGCTATGTGCTTATATGATCATGCAAAAGAGGTTGGTAATTTGTTGTCTTTCTACCTTATTATCATCTCATAAAAAGCCTTAATTCAGATTAATATTTTCTGAGTGATAAATGTGTTCATAGCAAACATTGACATTTCTTGGGTGCGTTCATCCCCTTTGAGTCTTCATGTTCCACTTTTGGAATGAAAGGTATGAAAACAACTATTTTCACATTCACATTCTCAGCAATATGTGTTTTCATCTTTTCATCTACTATTCAAGTTGATAGGCATGTTCCATACAATGTGGTAATCCTATCTTTACAGTACTTTATTTATTTATTTATTTATTTATTTATTTATTTATAGTACTTTATATTTTTACTACTATCAACTATTAGCATAAAACATATTACAATTCTGAGTACAGCTGAATGATTCTTTGAATACTTTTAGATTGGCTTCTTAATAAATATGAACATAATTGGAAATTAAGTTTTAATGCTGTTTGTTTTCCTTGTTAGCAAAGAAGTGTAATCCAATGATGCTTTTTACTAAGAATTTTTATTCCTCAAAAAGAAATAAAAAATCAGATACAAAATCTGAGATTACATATATTAAAAAAATATAGTGACATATTATATAACTAATAATCTAAACTGCTTTGAAAATTTTAGTAAATGCCACCTTACTATAATTAGGTGCTTTTTTCAAGAACTGAGTGTCTTTTATTTACATACATTCAAAATAATAAAAATGCAAGAAAATGTTTTAGATCTATTTCAGGGAGTTTTGAATTATTGGAGTTATATTTGTTTATGTAATATGAACATCATCACAGACTTGTAAAACCTAATAAGAAAGAATATTAATTGTTATCAATATTTAGGATTGTAGCTGCATTATACTTGAATATGTTAACAACTAGATAAAACTGGGAACTGGGTATGTCTAGTTTTATGAAAAGAAGGACTAGGGGAGACATGATAGCAGTGTTCCAATATCTCAGGGGTTGCTACAAAGAAGAGGGAGTCAAACTACTCTCCAAGGCACCTGAGGGTAGAAAAAGAAGCAATGGGTGGAAACTAATCAAGGAGAGAAGCAACTTAGAACTGAGGAGAAATTTCCTGACAGTTAGAACAATTAATCAGTGGAACAGCTTGCCTCCAGAAGTTGTGAGTGCCCCAAGACTGGAAGATTTTGGATAGCCATTTGTCTGAAGTGGTGTAGGGTTTCCTGCCTAAGCAGGGGGTTGGACTATAAGACCTCCAAGGTCCCTTCCAACTCTATTATTCTATTCTATTTGCAGAAAAGCATGTTAGTTTGTTATAAAAAACTAAGTAAAATGCTTCACAAAATGCACTTTATCTTAAAAGGTGTTTTAAATTGAGGCATGGCCAGTGTTAACATACATAGTGAACCAAATAGTGATATGCCACTTCAATATATTATTATGTTTCCATGAAAATAAGACCTATCCTGAAAATAAGCCCTAACATTTTACATGCTTGCCGAATATAAGTCCTACCCAAAAAATAAGTCGTAGTTTAATCCCCACCCACTCCATCCCACTATCTGGTTGCTCAAGGCTACAACAGGGCAGGAGGCCATGGGGTGCCAGTGGCGCTGCCACAAGATTGGCCAAGGCAGGTGAGGGTGGAGCTGCCCCATGTGTCCTGGAGCCACACACCCCAGGGCCCCTGCTGCCAGACCAGTCCCCTCTCAGCGACCTACCCCTGCCTCTTCCCTTTCACTCCCCTCCTGAGCTGGACTGCCAGGAGGATGGGGGGAGGAGCCTCGGTCCCCTTACCTGTTCCTGAGTCAGGGTGGAATGACAATGAAAGACCTCCACTGCCACTGTGCATCAACTGCAACCACTGCTGGAGGGGCTTTCTTCAGTTCCCCCTCCCCCATATTACCTGGTCACTGCCGCTGCCTCCACCTGCCATGCCGCCTCGCGCCACCTCCTCCCAGTTTGTCACCTGCATTGATGGTTTCAATGGTGGCAGCTCTGGAGGCTGCTGATAGGAAGTGGTGGGGAGCAGGGCGAGGGGAATCTTTCTCCACATATACATACCATACAACTCTCACCAGCCTACCCGCCTCATGCGGCACCCACTCTGCATTGTCCCCCCGGTGTCTAAGCTCTGGTAAAACTACGCTGCCTGGAGCTGGGCAAGAAAGGCCAGGCTTGCCTTCCCCGATGGTTCTGCAAAGAGGTTTTGCATGGAGGAGAAGATCGCTTCCTGCAGAGTTGCCTTGGCACCTAATTCAGACAGCAAACAGAAGAGTTTTTCTCTTTTTCTCCAAGGCCTTTGAAATCCCCTCTCCCTTCACTTTTCTGCCTTAAAATCCAGAGCAGACATGTTTTCCTCCTGATCAACTGAAGATAGCTACCAGTATGATTTTTGTGAGAAGCTGGACGTCTGTGTGAGTCCAGCCTACTTGTCACAGGCTGGCCCTGGCTGAAGTGGATCCACGCTTTCACCTCTGACTACAAGTGAGTGTAGTTTGTTCACTCTGACTAATGTGAAAGAATTGAGTGGAGTAATTTACTTAACAGAGGTCAGGCAAAAGTATTGGGTAGATGAATGCAGAACAGTTTTCTAGTTATTGTGCCTTTTATAACACACACACACACACACACACACCTCCATTCATCTTTTGATTACAGGTGGTCTTTAGCAATAACTTAAGACTTATATCCATTTCATAATCCTTTACAAACCTCTCTGAGCGGTTTACAGAGTCAGCTTATTACCCCCAACAATCTGGGTCCTCATTTTACTGACCTCAGAAGGCTGAAAGGCTGAGTCAACCTTGAGCCGGTCAGGATCGAACTCTTAGCAGTGGGCAGAGTTAGCCTGCAATATTGTATTCTAATCATTGTGCCACCACGGCTCCTTGACTTAGGACCTCATTTGGAACTAGAATTTCCATTACTAACAAGATGGTTGTTAAGTGAGTTATGCGTAATTGTACAATCTTTTCTGTCATGATGTAATCACTACAGTTATTACGGTGAATCAGGAAGTTGTTAAGTGTATCCAGCTTCCCATATTGTCTTGTCAGAAACTGGCTGGGAAGGTTGCAGATAGAAATCAAATGACCTTAGGACACTTCTAACCATCACATATACATGCTAGTTGCCAAGTGCCCAAATTTTGAACACTTGACTGTGGAGATGCTGCAGTGATCATAAGTACGTGGACCAGTCCCTTTTTTTATTGCCATTGTAACTTTGAACATTTGTTAAATATCAGTAGTACAATACCATTTGGCATAGCTCAGTGTTTCTTGATCTTGGCAAGTTTAAGACGGGTGGACTTCAATTCCCAAAGTGCCCCAGTCAGCTATGGCTGGATTCTGGGAGTTAAAGTCCACCCATCTTAAACTTCCCAAGGTCAAGAAACACTGACCATATTTCATAGAAATGGATTTGCAACCAAAACAATCTGAATACTATAGGGAAACATCTGAAGCTGGGGAAATGCTTTAATTGACCTGATGTGAGCCATGAATGGTGATACAGTTAGTAACAGCATGGAACATTTTAATAAGAAGGTACCAAATAGAGTTTAAAAACAAAAGAAATACAGTATATATTCTGTAGGAGTTTTAAACGTCACGAGCTACAATGGGTTACAGGCAGGAAACACAAATGTAGAAAAGTTGCTTCCTGTCTCATAAACGTAAATTTAGTTTCTGACAAATGCAAGCTGATGGAAATATGCATTATGTTTTTAAAAGTATCACAGCTCTGTGTGGTTTTTAAACTTAATTTCCTCCTTACAGTTACTCTTATATTTGAATCAAATTGTAAAAAGCAGTTTTATGAATCTTAATTTTGGAATGAAGAACTTCTTTATATTAATTGCAACAATTAAAAAATGGAATGATACATTAATTCAGACCATACAGTTTCTTGATATACTGTATGAAATCAAAAGAAGAATTTAGATGTATTTATTGGGTGTGTGTTATATCTATTTATGATGATTTTTGTGCAATTAAAACTGCTCCCACTGATGATGGAATCAAAATGAATGTACAGTAAATAATTTTCAGCTTCAAGAATGTGGGAGTCTGCACGTGTATTTCTCAACCTCAGCAACTTTGAAATGTGTGCACTTGAACTCTCAGGATTCCCCAGACAGCAGTGGGTAACTGGAGCTGATTAAGTGGATAAGGTCAGACTCTAGACATGTGTCCAGTTACGGTAATCAGATCTATTTATCAATTCTAGTTTTAGATAAATGTTTGTTTTCTGTCATATGGACAAACTTAACCTTCATCTCATTAATTCATAGTATTTTCAGATCCAGATTATATATAATTGAGGGTACTATCATTTTTTTTGTGTTTACATTTTCCAGAGGACAGTCATGATTCGCTCTCACAGTGAAAATAATGAGAAGTTTTGCCATGTTTTCAAGAGAAATGCATTTATTATGTCCTACATTTTTGTAGATGGTCCATTTTCGTGTGATGCCACTTAGATGCCTGAAGCATCATCCTTGGAAATTTAAGGAAGATACATTTAACTATTGCTGGGGAAGAGAGTGGAAGGAAATACCAAAGGAGAGATGGGAAACATCAACAATTTATTGTAAAAAATAGTCTATAGCAGGGATGGCGAACCTTTTCGGCACTGAATGCCCAAACTGGAATGCATATGCACGCTGGAGCCCCAGAAACTTGAAGACCAGCTGGCCTGTGCGCATGCGTGTGTTGGCCAGCTGGTCTTCTGGTTTACTGGTTCTCTGGAATGTGTGAAGATCAGCTGGTTGGCGCGCATGCGCGTGCCAGAAACCAGAAGACCAGGTGGTGATGGCGCACGTGCCCATAGAGAGGGCTCTGCATGCGACCTCTGGCACGCGTGCCATAGGTTCGCCATCACGACTCTATAGTAATCTTTAAAATGAATGCACAGCATGCTGGCTGCAAAATATTAGAAGTCGCCAGTCCACACATTTTAAAGGTGCAGAGTTTGAAAAGCATTGCTATGGATGAAACAGACTTAGGCCATCACTAACGATAACAAGGTCCTTATCATTTAGCTTTACTGAGAATTCCTGTCAACCTTCCTCCCTGCTCAGGGTGATGTAATTTAGCTGTCAAAATAAAAGGTACATTAATAGAAGCAACAATTTTCTTATGGTATGGGGCTTATATTTGGGGTTCTCAGAAAGTGGGTTGTAACATAATGATGATGATAATGAAGAGAATGAAGATGAAGATGATGATATACAGTGCATACAATGTGAAATCACAGCTGCCAGTTCTTTACCTAGTGTTGGCTTTCAAAAGCATCAAGTTCTTCCCAGTAACCTAAGATGATATCATAATGTATTATATGTGTGGATTCATGCAGTTTGACCTTTTGTAATTGACAGATGGAAATTTTGTCAATACCCAGTGTTGTTCTAAACGATTTGGTGTGGCAGCCAGTGTGTCAAAAACCACTGGTACCACCACAGCTAATTTATGCCATAATCCACAAACTTCAATTTTCAGATCTTGATACGTTGATACTTCGTAATCTTCTTCCTATTCTTTGTCTTCTATTCTATTGTTGCCTGGCATTATAACCGTTTACACTCAGTGTTTTGATTTGTAGACAAATTGCTGGCATTTTGTAACATTTTAATTTCCTTACCAAATTAAGGTAAGGATCTGGATAATTTTTTTAGTACTGAAACAAAAAGAGAGGGAGAAGTAACATTAATACTCAAGTATTACATTTCTCTTTTATTCATAGTTAAAGCCCATGGCCTCTGAAGATCTTGCAGGCCAGTTGCCAAATCTATATGTCAGACAGAACTCCTCAAATGCAGTATCTCTAGAATTTGATCCTGATGTCAACTATCAGTTTGTGGAAATCTTAGATGAACGATACAAATGTACACGCTGTCACCTAGTCCTCCATAATCCTCATCAAACAGGATGTGGACATAGATTTTGCCAGAATTGCATTGATTCTTTGAGGT
This sequence comes from Thamnophis sirtalis, assembly GCF_051295495.1. Taxonomy (NCBI): domain Eukaryota; kingdom Metazoa; phylum Chordata; class Lepidosauria; order Squamata; family Natricidae; genus Thamnophis; species Thamnophis sirtalis. The sequence continues at coordinate 44,712,626 of NW_028261386.1, forward strand.
ATGAAAGGCTTCTTTTTCTTACAATATTTGTGCAAATTCATGCTGTCACTGTTTCCTTCATAACAATTATACAGTTTGTAATTTTATAGAATATGGAATGGTAACCCATGAAAGGATGCTTATTTAATTTTGCTTTTCTGGGGGTGTTATATAATTCCAGCAGTCTTATGTACGTAAGTGCTCCCTAAAATAAATGAATTTCAGATATATTTAATGCTAGCTGGTTACTATTCATAGTAATTTTTCCCAGTAATGTACAGCTAGCATTGTACCAAAATAGGTAAAATGTGGGCAGATTTTATATCTTGGCTGGGTAATGCTGTGAGAAATGGCCCATATATTCTGAACATAAGATCATAAACAGCTATATTTTCCCATGAACTTTTGTTTATTCCAACACTTGAAATCATATGTGACTTTAAGAGCACAAAAGCATTACAATGATAGAATCAAGTGTGGCTTGGTGTCATATCGTTACCCCCAAAAAAATTTTTTTTTAAGCCTCCTATCTGATAGTTAAAAGTCTCATTTTGATTCACTAGGTTTTCATTAGAAGATTGCTGTTTTCGTTTTCTGAAATATCCAGAAGTTTCTGGTTATATCTTATGAATGAAGTGGACATGTAGGTGATAGCTGTTATCATAAAGTAACATTAGCTAATTAGGGTGTTACTAATGAACGGGTGGGGGGAAAGCTGTGTAGAATCATGTCTGGAAATACTGGCCTCACTTGCATCTTTTCTTTCCTCTTTTTGTTGAATAAAACAGCTCATACGCTTCCTGTATCTTTGAACTTCCCACAGTAGTTTTTTGAAACTAGAGAAACCTCTCATTTCGTAAGGATAGCTCTCTCTATGGATATAGATTTATGCAGACATAGATATAGATAGAGCTACTCTCATGAAATATATATTGCAAACTAACAATGCAAAATAAATGTTATAAATTTTACTATTTTTATGAACCAATAGCATAAAAATTATAAATACAAAATATAAATACAAAAGTTTCAAGTCTATAACCAAAGAAAATTTGTTTCTGTCCTTACAGAGATTTAAATGCAGTACCTACATGTCCTATAGACAATGAAATAATAAAACTTCAAGAGGTAAGAAAAATTGTTTATATGACTTTCTTATATTCATATTCATATAATCAGTATCACGCTTTGTGTTGCAATCTGTTTATTCAGGTTTTTTTAGTGTACTGCTAAATGGAAATTATAATCAAAGTAAGGTAAATTTAAACCCAAATGCAAAAGAAATATAAAAATTTGAAAATAATCCTTGCTGAATAGCATTTTCAAATATGATATAAAGCTTGTACTGAAACTTATAATTAAGTCTCTAGGTATGAGAAATCTTATCTTAATGATGTAGTTCTTTTCCATTTCTTTCATTCCTCACATAAAGTTGCAGTTGTCAGAGAAGGTATCATCTATATAAAATGCACATAAATAATATATAAAATGTAATAATTAATTTTAGGAAAGTTGCCAGGCTGTGTCTTACAGGCAAAGGGTTGTCACGAATTACTATTATTTTGCTTGTGTGTATATCAAAATCATACTTTTTGTTTTAAATTTAAGGTTTTCAAAGATAATTGCTGCAAAAGAGAAGTACTCAATTTGCAAGTGTTTTGTAAAAATTCACCAGCCTGCACTGCAAAGTTATGTCTCGGACGATACCAGGTTTGTATTCTTGTATTATATGTTAAGCAAATTAAAAATAAATGCTTCTATAAACTGAAAACCGATCTTTCTTCACCTTTTTATCAAATAACTTTTTGAAGAAAATAGGACAGGGGTTTTCAAACTTTTTCAGGATACAGAACTTGTTAAGTTTTAAAAAAACAATCCAGAATTCCTGATCAAGAGGCAGAACTCTAGTGATAGAAAATCAGCTGCATTCAAATGAACTTTTTGTTGTCGTTAATCTTTTATTGAATGTCTTAAAGTTATCACAGAAACTTAAGAGTTCTGTGGAACAGTTTAAAAGATCCTGTATTCTTTTTTAAAACTTACAATACTCCTGACAATTTTTGAGTACTTTGCTTTTTTTAAAAGGTTTTTAAATATCATTTAGACCAAATTGTTTGTAAGACTGAATATCTTCTTCTGTCTCTTTCTAAATATGACAGTATAGGCGTGAGTATTGTTGCTCTCTCATCAATTGTATAGACTTATGTGTAGTTAGGGGCAATCACTTCACTCCATAATCACTCCATGATCATTTTCCTGACTCAATTCTAAATGTATTCAAATATTTTTATGGATAGAGCTAATGGTGTTAGTGGTATTCTTGTAAAAACCCTTTTTATACCTGCTATAATCTCCTTGCACTTCTTTTATGCCTTTGTACTTTTGTTGTTGATGTTCTTGTTAAAATGTTCTATTTTCTGCATGATTTTTTCCTGATTCTAATTCTGTTCACATTCTTTCAAAATTCATGCAATTCCTATCTGTTTTAAATTTATGACAGTGTTTTATATCTGTAGAAAATACGGGATATATATGTAAGCTTTTTCTGCACAGGGAATAAGCTTGCTTAATCTGGTGCTAACAGTTACAGTTTTCTCAGCATATTAAAGAAGTAAAGTGATTAATGAGTGTACGATAAACTCGAGAAGTCTACAGCATTAAGTAGCATCAGTTCTGTACTGAGAACAGCTTCCTCAAAAAATAATTAAAAAGAAGTGGTCCAACCATGCAAAATGCTTTTGTAGCGGACTAGGAAGTGGTTATAGTTTTACTTTGGGCTATTTTAGTCAAAACTTCAAAAGCTTCTATTCTTTGATATTTCAAGCAAACACAACTGTTATCATTCGCAGGATAATAAGACATGAAAAAAGAGGTTTATGTTTGCTTGGAGGGAGAAGGATTTATGTCACAATTTGTAAGTAGAAACCTAGAGGATAAGGCTGCTTTCTCTGTATAGTATAACAATCTGTCTAATGAGAGTACAATGCAATCTACAATGCATTATTCTACTTTCATTTACAGGATCACCTGCAACAGTGTTTGTTTGAAACTGTGCAGTGTACTAATGAAGGCTGTAATGAAAAAAATGTTCTGAAGGATTTAAAAGAACACCTTATTCAGCAATGTAACTTTCGAAAAGAACAGTGCCAGTACTGTAAACACCCTGTGATATCAGTTAATTTAAAGGTTAGATTCAGCTTTAAATTGTGTATTTAAAATTACATTATTTTATTTTTATAATGCTATGAATTATATATGAACACATCCAGAAGATAACATATTGGAGAAAGTTTATAGATTACTGTCTCCCATATGATCTATCACAGTCTTGAAAATAATGAAGGCACTCTGGATTATGCTATCATCTATATCAGGGGTCCTCAAACTTTTTAAACAGGGGGCCAATTCAGACTGTTGGGGGGGGGGCAGACTGACTGGGTGGGCGTGGCTAGGTGGTCATGTGACTGAGTGAGTATGGCTAGGTCATGTGACTAGGTGGGCATGGCCAACAACAGTCCATTGAACAATGCCACAAATTAAACTTTAATTTATTTTGCTCCTGGGGGTGTTTTATTTGCTTTTGTTTTCATGTTGCTCTTTGATTGCCTTTTCTTTTTTTCAGTTGTTTAGGAGTCTAGTGGTCCACTTCAGGAAACTCAGTTTTTCAGCAATTCTTCTCAGCCCCAAGAAGTTTGAGAAATCTCTCTGTCTTTCTCTCTCTCTGTCTCTCTCTCTTCCACGGGCCGTAGTTTGATGACCCAAGAAGTTTGAGAAATCTCTCTGTCTTTCTCTCTCTCTGTCTCTCTCTCTTCCACGGGCTGTAGTTTGATGACCCATGATCTATATATACCACATAATTTTGAAAATGCAAATTAGAAGCATTTTGGACACTAGTTGAAATTCATTGGCTGCTAAAGAGCTACCGACTATGAGATGCTATCATTATTGTATCTGACCTTATGAGAACTGCAAGGAGTAGTTCTTGTTGCCATAACTTTTTCAGAGGTTTCCTGAAATGATTTTGTATTGCTGTTTTTAAGTATCAAATCATTGTCATTTACAGCAGCTTCCGGCTGGGAGAGTAACATTTTTTTGTTTATGCTTGGTTTTTTTCCAATTGGCAAGAGGAATACAAACTCTGCAATTTTATGGAGTTATTTCTAAAAAACTAAAATAACTAGAAACAGATACCAGTTTTCTACTTTATAAGCAATTAGTTTATTGCTAATTGTTTCAACATATTTTCAAATAAGGACCATTTTCTTCTGCTTAAGCACAGCAGAAAATGGAGGAAAATATAAAGCAAGATAAACCAGTAACTATAATGGATCTTCCCTAGTTATTTGGAAAGTAAAGGCCTGGAAGATCAGAAGGGCTTTTAATCATCTATTGCTCTAACCTTGCGATAAAGATAGTGTTAGTACTCAGGGTTGTAGTTTCTTTTATGAGGTGTCTTGAAGGGCTGGCATCAATTTTGCAAATCTGAAATTTCTTCTTCCCTTCCTTGCTGTTATTTTTCAGAGAACTATTGAGTGTCCCTTCTGAGTTACTTCCCACACATTCATTCATTCCTTCAGTGAGCTGAGATATATCTTGTTTAGCCACTGACTTGTTTACTATTGCAGCTCTTCCTCCTCCTCTCCCCAAGTTTATTCTCAGACCATTACAGAAATATGATTATGAAAGATTAGCAGTTTTAAATTGTCTACCTTTAATATATTAATTGTGATATCAATTCTTTTGCCAGCTTATTTTTTATATAGCCCAAATTCCCCACCAAACTAGAGGTGTGTTGTGATTGTGCAGGTGTTTGGGCAGGGTGGCAGAATTTGCATACACTCAATCACCATTATATGCTGACTATATTTGGGAGGAAAGGAAATGGAATATCTAGGAAAAAGATATCGCTAATTAGCTGGTGCATGAATAGAGACTCCCCATTGCTGCATTCTGATATTGTCCATTGAGCAAGTTCAATATCCACATATAGAACTTTTGAAAAAAGTAGTTATTCAACTGTATTCCTTCCAATAATGTCAGTAATCCCGCTAAGGAACTGTCCTTGTAGACTGTGCCTGTAATTGATTCTATTAGGACTTTAAATGAGTGGTGGTAAATAACTATTTATTTACAATCATTTGTATGCTACCTGTTTTCACTAATTGACAAATCTCTTTGTTGGGCTTGTTAACTATCATCATCACCATCTTCCAATTTATTTTCAGACCCATAGGGAAGTAGATTGCCCAGATTATCCCTGGATTTGTCCCTATGGCTGCATGCAGATGATTCTGATGAAAGAGGTACAATATTATTTTTGGCTCATTAAAAGAAGAATTTTAAAATATAATACAATATTTTAATAACAAGCTATGCCTACTTTTGCTAGTTTTTATCTCATATGCAAAGTACTTATTAAATCTTAGTAAAGTAATTCTATATTTCCATAACAGTATCACATAGTATTAAAATTATTATTGAAATTCTAAATGATCATTAGACAATTTCCTTATTCCTAGGAAATTGTCTATTTTTTACCAAAGTTTTTATAGAATGTTGGTAAAAAATATGCTTATTATCCTCCCTTCTCCTAAATATTGAAATATTCCAAAATATTTCATTAATGCTTACTTAATCTGTATTTTTACAGGCAGAAGATCATGTTTTGGTATGTCCTGAAATGGAAATTGATTGTCCATATAAAATGTGTGGCTGTCCTAAAAAGGTATGGCACAATAAGACAGACATAATTAGTATTACAGTAGAAGCAGACTTTCCAAAACACAAAAGGGAACCAATTAATCACTGAATATTTTTCCAGTCCACTTTTAAGTTTGAGCAACAGTGAATATCTTCCCAATATCCTAGTTACTTTAAAACCATGGTAAGAGAATGTACTAATCAGGGTGCTTTCTCAATTACCTTTTACATTTGATATAACTTATTCATGTATTTTTTGTAGATTAAAAGAAGCAAGCTTTTAGAACACGAGGATATCTTCTTGAGAGAACATATGCTACACATTGTAGATAAGAACTCAAAGTTGGAAGATCAGGTAAAGTGCACATTCTTGTAAATTCCCAAAAGTTGTTTTTAAAAATGAAAGCTGTTTGGGGAATAGATGTAGAATGAGGTTTGAAAAATGACTTCATATCTAATGGAGTACCATCAATATGTAAATTTGCTTTAGTGCGTTAGCATGTAACTTTCTCTCTTTATCTTACTTGGGACATTTTTAGTGGTTTCCCATTTTGATACTAATTAGGCCTGAACTATTGAATTTCTGTAGGCTGCTTGCATCATGTTTCCTCAGAAGCATGAAACACAAAAGTGACATTGACATCAGATCATTGCAGGAATTCTTTTGAAACCAAAATTTTCAAGATTCTCCTTTGGCCAAAGGATGGACATAGATACTATTGGCAAGATGAAGTAGAGTCTAATGTGTTTCAGTGAATGAAAAATTTTATTCTTTTTTTTAAAGAACCATCAGGGTTTGAGTTTCTTCTGACATGTCAAATTACCTGAATGATTTTTAGCAATGATTTTGAAAAGTGTAGTGCCATAATAATACATATTCATTTCAATTCCTCTTACAATGCAGAAATTATGACACTAACACAATTTGGTAGATAGGCATTCATGGGATTCTTACTTCTGAATTCCCCTTATTCTCCAGATCTAAGTAGTCAGCCGATTCTATTAGTACATGAAAGTGGGAAGTTATATCATTGCATAGTAATTGAACGGTCTGAGTGTCTTCTGACTCAGCACCCAAATGCAGTCTTTTCCAGGCATTTTATTCCAGAAACATTGCTAGGCAGTTAGCAATATAGGAAACTATTAGATTTAGAAAGGTGTGGCTTAAGTTTGACAAGATGGTGATAATTCTATTCAGAAAAATGTAAAATGGAGGGCACCTAAGTACAAGAATGTCCTGTTTGAGTCAAAAATAGAACACGGGATGTTACGACTGTCCCAGGTAATTTTTTCTAGAAAGATGTGAATTACAGGTAGTCCTCTACTTACAAACTGTAATTGAGTCTGGCAAATACATTTGTTAAGTCATGAAAGTCATAAAGCAGGTCATGAGATGTGATAATTACCTTTTGTGAGGCCCATCATAACTTTGAATATTTGGTAAGCAAACACTCTTAAATTGAAGAATTCCTTGTAGTTGGCTTGTTTGCTACAGCCAACCGATCCAAGGTATGTGTGACTGCTGAGGCAAATGTTTGAATACAGCTCCTAACCAAGATGAGCATAAGTTGGGGAAGTTTACTGTAGGCTGTAGTGTTGCTCTGTGTGTGTGTGTGTGTGTGTGTGTGTGTGTGTGTGTGTGTACACATATGTATGTGAGAAAACTGTTTTTAATTGCTTACATTAACAATTTTAATCTTTCACTTTTCAGATTTCAGATCTTTATAAGAGCCTTAAATATAAAGAGTTAAAAATCTTGCAACTGTCAGATATGATTAAAAATTGTGAGAGAGAATTCAGAGAGTTATCTCAGCTATTTTGCAAAAACAGCAACCTGCTGACAAGCACTCAGGTAAAATAATTCTCCTTTCCTGTTATCTTCCTTACCTCAATGGAAAATCAATGAGAATCTATTTGTGAGATTTCAGTTTTGCTATAGTCGATGCATCCGTTTTTTAAAATTTATTTTGTTTTTATTATTTATTTACATTCTGAAAACATTGAATAATTTTAATATTAGTAATGCTTTATTAATATACTACTTTTATCAAATTTGGTTTTTTTTACAAGACTCAGATGTCCTAGTCATCTCATTAACTGAGATGGTCCTTGATATAAGTCTGAAGCTTATGTCATAAATAAAAAATAGTAATTATGCATCTCATTCCTCTAGGGAATATCACAATTTCAAAAATGAACCAAATACTAGACAAACAACTGCCTGCATCCCCAAGGAACTGCTACAGCAAAAAAAAAAAAAAAAAAAAAAAAAAAGGAAAAAGAAAAAGGCTGGAGGCTCAATTTTCTTATGCCTCTAAAAAGTCTTCCGAAAGAAGTCTTGTTATCATGTCACAGTGCTATTGTAGAGGGCACAACAGTTAGAACAGTTAGAATTTAACACTTCTATCTACTCAACTCATATATATTACATTCATAGATCACTGAGCTATCTGTAAGAGTTCAGGTATCGAAGACTACACTTTCACCATCTTGAATTTTATTATGCAGAATTCTAACACAAATATGATTTCTATTACATTCTCTCCTTGTAGAGGTGTAGATAATTTTGATTTTCAAGTAGTTAACATTTTGAGCAAAGTTCGTGGAAAATGTTGTTGACTAATTTTTTTCTGCCAAAAGAAATTATTTGGAAAAATTCCAAAATGAAGAAATTTTGTTCCTAACAGATCCATTGAAGGTTTAATAAAGATATTAAATAATGCTAGTTGCTGCATTTTCATTTTATTTTAAAATTGTGTTCCTCCTCTTACCCCCCCATCAACAATGCAACTGAAGACTTTGGCCATTCACATTGATAAAAATATCTTCCTGGAAACACAAGTAAGACAGCTGGTACAAAAGACAAATCAGCAGCAAAGCAAACTGGACCCGAGAACACTACTGGACACCATTGATAACCTAAAGCAGAAAGTTGCTCTTCTTGAATCATATGAACAACGTCTAGGTATTATTGGATTTACTTTCTCATAGATCTGGTTGATAACCCCAATTAGAAGTCAAAAGAGAATCATGCAGATAAGAGTTCTCAAAGTTTTGCTTTGGTCAGACAATTCCCAGTTCTTGAAATATTCCTTCAGTTTTTGTTGTCTGGTTGTGTAATATTGATCTGTCTATAGATGAGGGATCCACTTTTGTGCATCTTCTATCAAAGCCAAAATGGGTTGCGCCATCTTTCTTTACAATAATGTGTATATCAATTAAGTATATACTAATTCACTTAAATGCACATGTTTGGGATCAGTCCAACCTAATCAACAGGTTTGTATTGTGAAAAACTGCTAGATATTTTCCTTCAGCTCCTGTAGAAATTTGGGATAGACAACTAATAAAAGAAGACACCCTACTCTGTCCCCACTCAATTTCTATGTAGGATATGTGTTTGTGAGAGGGGTGCCAGTGAGAGAGAGAGACGGGGAGGAGGGAGAGAAAGAGAGAGAATAAATAGGCACAAATAATTATTGTGACTAAGAGCAACACTTCTTTTCTTGGTGTCCTTTGCAACAGGCTAGTAATAATGACATCATTTTTCAGTTCCTAAAGACTCCCTAATGTCCCATGATCATTCTTCCGTGTGGTGGAAACACAAATTGTAACCACTCTGAGTTGTCATGGCTAGTTGATGGCCTACTGACCATTTGCTTTCAACATGTTTTCTCTAGAGTGAAAACACTGTTTTAGTCCATTTGTTATTTGAACCCAATCACTGCATATTCAACCCAGAGTTTACCATTTTCTGGTAAAGCCAGTTATTTATTTTTCTTCATTTTAAACAATTTATATGACCACTCATCTTGCTTCTGTGACTCCGGATGGCTAACACAATATAACTTGTTCAGTAAATAAAATTAAGTAAACTTTGGCTTAGTAAAATCTGATAATGTTGCGTTTCAGTTTACCTTTACTTTTTGTTAAATATGGGATTGTACTCTACAACTTAAGCATTTTTTTTCAGGTACAACCAATTTTAAGTTGCAGAGCAGTCATATCGATATGTAATTAAAAATTACAAGATAACTTACTACCAATCTTAAGAACAAAGGTGGTTTCAATCAATAGAGTAGATTGGGTCTTTAAAAAGCAAATATTTTTTAATAGAGAAAATTGTGTGATAGATTTTTAATAACTAATATAAACAATGAGATATTAATTTGAAACATTTATGTTGAAGCAATGAAAATGCTGATTTCTAAGTCTCTATGTCATTCTCACTTCACCCCACCCTTACCCTCATCCCCCCAAAAGCCAAAAAAGCAAATCCTGAAATGTACCTCTTTTACTCCTCTAATTGTTTTAGAAGACTTGGCTACCCAACAAGATGTTGTCTTCAGAATGCACGGGACACAACTTAACAAAAATGAAGAACGGTTCAAGATTTTGGAAGGAGCAAGTTACAATGGAAAATTGATCTGGAAAATTATGGACTACAAAATTAAGAAGAAAGAAGCTATAGAAGGGCACAGCTTCTCCTTATTTAGTCAACCTTTTTATACCAGCCGCTGTGGATATAGATTATCTGCCAGAGCGTATTTAAATGGAGATGGCACAGGACGGGGAACTCATGTTTCATTGTATTTTGTAGTGATGAGAGGAGAATTTGATGCATTATTATCATGGCCTTTCAAACAAAAGGTTACACTTATGCTTTTGGATCAAAGTGGAAAGAAAAAACATATATGTGAAACTTTTAAAGCTGATCCTAACAGCATCAGCTTCAAAAGGCCAGGAGGAGAAATGAATGTGGCTTCTGGATGTCCTCGGTTTGTTGCACACTCTGTGTTGGAAAATGCAAAAAACACCTACATCAAAGATGATACACTCTTTCTGAAAGTAATGGTAGATTTGACTGATCTTGAGGAATTATGAGAATATCCACTATAAAACATTAGAGTGAACACTTTTATGCTCTCTGGATTCTTTCAAACTGATGAAAGTTGCTCTGTGGTCTACCAAGCTGTTTTTTTGTAGAGTTTTGAAAGACTGTTGTATTTTTTTGTACTTTTAAAATGTCATGTTAATAGTTCTGTGAATTATGAACATCCAGCAAAAGTTGATCTTGTTATTATTATGCTCTGTTACTGTTTCAGTTTAATAACTGAGAAAGCTTTAAATGGTTATGTTATGGCATCGTCAATGTTGACTCTTATGACCACAGATAGATCTTCTCCAGGACAATCTGAGCCAACCTGGTTCTTCATGTCTCAATGATGTGCCACTGCTTCTCAGTGCAACAGCATATCTCCAGTCCATTACATTCTGGTTGACAATTAGATATTTACAAAATAATTTTGAATTAAACCAAATACTAAAAGTCTCTACTATTTACTCTATATTCTTTATTCTCTGCATCATTTGAAGCCAAACTCAATTAACTATGAAGAATGGGACAACATTTTCTGGTACCTTCAGATTTCATTATTTTCAATTGTTCCTTCAAACCAGATCCCTCATAAGAGCCATATTTTTTTCATAGCCCAATGCAAAAGTACAGATTTAATGCATTATTCCAATTTTTAAATGGAACCTATTTGAAACTACTGTCCCAATTTAGATCATTTTTCCTGCAAGAACAATCCATTTTCAGTAACAACCATTAATTTTTAGTGCCTACGAGATACAGAACCGCACTATTTTCTCTAGAATCCATTTATTGTAAATCGGAGATCTCATCCCATGCGTAGTTACGAATTTGAAGATTATTTGCAGAGCTTGTGCTAAAACACGGAACCGAGTTTTTATGCCAAACCCTGCTACAGTGCAGTGCTTCTCTACACCCGGCCTGGAATCCCATTGTACCTGACTTATTGCTGGCTTAACTATGGCTTATTCAGACGCAGTTTCCTGAATTCATAAGACACTGAGCCCTACTATTCATAAGCGAGCCTGAAAGGTGGGTGAGGGCAGTGACAACAGTTTGTGGTTCGCCAGCTCCTTCAAGCGCAGTTCAAACGGTTTAGGACGAACGCGAACGCCTCCCACCCTTCTCCGCTTATGCGCTTCGTTCGAAACTGCCGAGAGGCGTCGGGAAGCGTAGCCACATGATATTCGCTTACAATCATTTCCGGGATGTGGGCGCCGGCCTAGTCCCGACAAGCGGCAGAGCTCAACATTGTGGTTCCGGGTTCCTGGAGATCACGGGGCCGCAGCGGCTGTTTTCCGTAAATCGCCGCTGCGTCCGCGTTCGCTTCCGCTACCTGCTAGAAACCCCCTCCTGAAAGTAGCCGGAGGTGAAGTTGTAGGTAGGCTTCTCTGGGTTGCTGGACTAAGTTCATGCGACTCTCGGTGCTGTAGCCTAGTTCTGGGGACGCGTAATGCATCCTTCGCAACCCTAATCCTTAGTATTACGAGCACCTCCTTCCTGATTGAAACGGCGACGAGAGTGCAAATAAACCCGAGAGACTCTGGTTTTGAGGTTGCGAGGGAAAAAACGTCTGGGTGGGGGCCTAGGGTGGGAAGAGAGAGATCGCACAAGCGTCTCCTGTAACCCGGAGCCTTTAGAGATGCCCCGGGTGAAACGAATTCGCCGCGTTTGCCACGACCACACTGATATTTGCATGTAGCTTGTAATCGAAGAGAGAGCGATTACAGTCGTGGTTTCTCTTGATAAATAAAGGATAATCGACATTTCCATGGACCTGCACTGGGGAAAAAATTTCCTTTAAAAGAAAAAAAAGGAAAAACAGCGGAGATTCATAATACCTAAAAGAGATTTAGAAAAATATTTGGTGCTTTTATATATTGGGCTTTGCTGCATCATTTTCTGCCTTCACATGACACCGTGAAGCGTAATGACATATACAAACTGGGTTTCTACGCTGTTCAACTAAAATTAGTTAATTTATTGCTTACTGAATTTTCTAATTTCAATCAACAATCTGACAAAATCGTAATTTTTGTATAATGGGTCTTTATTTTATTTAATGTTTAACTGAACATTTCTATAGGTGATTCTTCATAAAATATAATACAAAATGTTCATATGGTAGCATATGTATTGATTGATTAATTAATTAATTCATCAAATAAGACTAAAGGCAACACTTTATGAATGGAGCCTTTATATCTGTGGAGCCTTTATGTCTTCGCCCTTAAGGAATAGGCTTAGAGTTCTTGATACTTCTGTTTTGATTTGCTATAATAGATTGATATCGCTATTGGAGGTACTTGAAATTACTATTCAAAATAAGTTCCCAGAGCTCAATTCATTAATGTGATTGATTAGTTATGGTTTGATCTCATGTAATTTCAACCACTTTTGATTTGTGAACATAAACAGTATAACAAAACCATTGTGAGATAAAACATGTTAAGTATAGACAACCAATGTGCATCTGATAAAAGTTGTAGAGTTAACCTATAAGTATATGGCTTATGTGCAGTATAACTTCCAAAAATTGGGACTGAAGTATAAAGGGCTATTTAATTTGTGCTACTGTTAATTTTTATAAACTCTGTATTAAAGATTCATGCCAAATTGCCTTATGCAATATGAAGCCACTTTTCAGAAGCCTTCTTAAATTGCATATTTTATTATGATAGCAGATTTATCCTATAAAGAAACTTATAAAGTTGATTATCAGTTTGAAGAATTATATTACATGTGCATATGTGTAATTGGGTAACTGTATTAACCCAATTTTTTGAGTTCTCATGACACACTGAATTGTAAATTAATCAATTTGTGTATGCCTAAAATGTAACTAGCTTCTGATTTACTGTATTATAAAAAGATAGTCATAAATTTAAAGCAGCGAGGAGTTAGGACCACAAGCAAGTGCATTGATGGTCTGTTAGAATAGTTAGTGCTGTTACATAATAATTTAATGCTTCCGACAAGTGTTATGTTGAAACTCCTTTAAGGAAGTTCTGCAGGTCATAATTCAGTATTGGTATTGGTATTAGAAGTAGGCAGTGAAAGTTAACAGGTCATTTACATTTCTTTAGGAAAAATATTGTTTGCAACTCTGTGATTTATATAATGTCTCACAGATATGGATGACCACCATGAAGCAATAGATGAAATGCGGTGTGCAACATCACAAGAGAAAACAAAAGTCAGAGGTAAGAATGATTATTGGCCCTGTAATAGTAGTGTCAATAAATATATTAGACTTTTGATTCTGGTACAAGCTAAACACTACAGATGGAACTTTTAGTCATTTTTTAAAAAACATACCAAAATTGATATTTTTCTAATTTTCTATTTTCAAACCTCTGACATTCAAAAATAAGCTTAATTTATTTTAAATGTAAAACTTTGTAAAGATGAAGTAATGATGTTTGCCAGACAATTATTGTCTGGAAGTACTTGTCTCGCTGAAGCTAACTTGGTCTGGTTCAGATAAGGTAGTAATATTGCTTTTAACATTGGTGTTACTGTTTTCCTTTGATTTGTTTTAAAGTTTTAATGCACCATGTGTTGCCTATAATTAATGAGTAATTAAAGTATAATAACACATTTTTTTTAAAAAATGGGATCTAGATATATTGTATATCAATCATTCTGTGCTTGCATTCTAGATGGAAAAAAGGCAGAATGTACTAAATAGATCCATATATTTATTTGCTTATTTTTTATTTAACTATTATTTAATGTATGTTTCAGTCATTCAGTACTAACGATAGTTGACAACCATTTAAAGGAGAATCTAACACTAATGCTACTCAGCATATGAAAAGGGAAACCCTAGTCACTCTTTCTGTCCTTTTTATTTCTTTAGAGGAAAGTAAAAGGAAACGGAAGCGAAGCAGAAGCAGATCATCCTCCATCTCTTCCTCTACATCTTCTAATTCTTCTACATCCTCGTCTTCAAGGTCTTCTTCAAGGTCTTCTGCCTCACAAAGCAGAAGCAGTTCAAGTAGCAGAGGTAAGAATGTTTTGTTACAGTTATGAAATTCATTTTGTAGATGCTGCCTTTAGATGTTATATAGCCAATAACAATTATTGACCTAGCAGGAGTAAATATAGGTGGTCCTCCAGAAACGTCCATTCATTTAACCACTGATGGAAATTATGATGGTACTGAAAACATGAACTTATGACTGTTCTTCAAAGCCCTGCCTAATGCAGTGCCCCCCACGGTCATACTTGAATAACATTTAGGCCCACTTGCATTTATGGTCACCCATCCTGCTGTTGCCACACATGAACACATCTCTAACTGATTGTAATCCTTGCTTGCCACTCCTCTGCTGGGTTCACCACCTTGGCTGTGCACAGAGTAGACATTGTGAAAATATCCTACAGAGTTCTAGATGAGAGCTACTCTCGGGGCATGGGGTGCATAGTACACTACTAAGTGCTGGGATCTTCTGCTAGTGCAAAAGAAAGCGAGCATGAAAGAAGGTTCTGGCTAACACACAACGCCAGCAAAAGAAAAAAAGGACGAGCAAGTATGTGAAAGAAGGCAGCAGAAAAGAAGACCCAGCTAGTAGTGCTAAACAGTATGGCAATCACAACAGCAGGCAAGACAGCAGCGCAAAGGCAGGCAACCAAATGGAAAAGCTTGGGGGAAGATAAGTGGGCGAACGGAGTTGTAGTAATTCTTTACTTTCTTCCAAGAATGGCTTGGTGGGCCCTTGCCTAATGACTATATGGGATTCACTCAATGACACCAACTGGGATTGCCAGAATTGCTGTTTCTTAGCCATGTAGTTATGATATTTCGCTTAATGACCATTCCCTTAGTCATTAAAAATGAAATATAAATATTTGTTTCAATGAAATAATGCCAATATATTGAAGTGTACTGGTAAGTACTATACAGAAAATCAAGTAATGTGGGTAGGCAGAGCTGACGTGACGATACAATGTGCCATCTTGGAACTCCAGGATCGCCGTCGATAGCTCTGCCGCTGGATGGTCATTTTGGACCTAAACTCCCGTAGACACGGTGATAGAGAAGGACACATCTTGCCAATACCAGGGGCATTGCAAAGTCCCCGGTCGATCCAGGAGAAGCCCTTTTTTCCGGCCATAGAGAAGCAACCATTGAAGCTGCTGAAAGTTGGGATAGCTCCAGAACGGAAGCAAAATGGGAGAAAAAGTGTGTCGAATTGGTGAGATAAATTTTATTATTAGAGAAGCGAACACCCAAAAAGATCAAAAGTAAAGTTAAAGTTGAAGACAGAAGAGATTAAGCGGCGAGATTAAGCCTGAGTCAAACTTAGTGTTTTTTTCTTCTTCTTTTTAATTCTTTTATTGATGGAATTCTTACAAACGCTTCTTACTTTTTAAACCGGACTGAGTTTTTTTTTTCTTCTATTTTTCCTTTTTTAATACCTATAGATTAAGACTTTTTTTCTTTTTCAATGCTCTATTACATTTTCTCTTTAAGAACTTTTTTTCCTCCTTAAACCTGGAATATAAAGAGGGGAGTAAAAGTAGAAGAAAAGAAATAACACTGCCACTTGGAGGCTTGGAAACATTTCTTTTCTTTTCTTTCTTTGAACATTTAATCTACATTTCAAGGTCTTTGAGTTTGTTTATTGAAAATGATAGCGAGAGGAGCATGGATTGTTTATACAGGTGCTCCTCTGGGGTACTATCAGTAGCTGGACTGGAGTGAAAAGAAAGCCTTGACTTGAAAAAGAGACTTGTTTACTACCTGGAGGAATGTTGCAGCACGGAAAAGAAAAGGAAGTGACATTACAGATGATTATGCAAGAAATTCAAAAAATACAAGTAAGAACAGAGAGCATTGAAAAGAGAATGGAGAATATTGAACAAAGAACAGAAAAAATAGATGGAAAAAATGAGAATACGTATCAAATGATGATGAAATATGAGGACAGATTTCAAAAAATTAAAGAAAAAGATAAACAAAAAATTAAGAAAATTGATGATATTGACAGCAGATTGAGCATAGATGGAAAAGACGAGTGGAATATTGGAATGGGAGATTGACAGATTAGAATTTTACCTCAGATTCCAGAATATAGAAGAAGAAAAAGGAGAAAATTTGGCAGAAGTAATGATAGAAATTTTGGCAAAAGCATCGGTGACAACCAAAGGAAAGTTTATGGAAGGAACAGACGAGGAGTCTCAAGTCTTTACAAGATATGCAATGGAAAACAAGTTGCCAAGAGTTGTCCATATAAGATCTACCAAGAAAGCAATTAGAACACAAGTGCTACAAATGGCAGGAGATATAAGATTGCACTACTACTGGAAGGATACAGGATGATGTAATGAAATGCTATAATAAAAACATTTAAATTTAGAATATTACGCATAAAATGAAGTAATAATAGTTATAGTCAAATAAATGATTAACAATGATAATAATGCATATATATATATATACATTTTATATATATATATATATATATATATATATATATATATATATATATATATATATATATATATATATATACATATATATATATATATATATATATATATATATATATATATATATATATATATACACATATATATATATATATATACACACACACACAAACACACACATATACACACATACATACATATACATGCATATACATATATATCTACACACACACACACACATACTAGATTGATAATATGAACTTTTATATAAATTGTAAGTGAAGACACTGGGGAAGACGCACAAATGTTTTGTAACCAAAGGTAAACAATTTCATGTAGTATACAATATAAAGAGGTAATATTACTGGATGGTTTTAGGATGATGTCATGGAATGCCATAATATAATTTTATTCTAAATTTAGAATATTTCACATAAAAGGAAGTAATAATAGTTATAGTCAAATAAATGTTTCATAATAATAATAATTTTATACCTATATATTAGATTGATGATATGAGATTCTATATCAATTATAAGTGAAGACTACGATGAGGAATATTGGACTAAAATCCACACCTGGTTGGAAAAAATGAGGAAATACCAATGCAGGAGGAAATTATTCATAGAATAATGGAATGTGCTGAAATGAGTAAATTGACATTTGAAATTAGAGAACAAGAAGATAAACAATTTTATAAGATATGGGATTTGTTTTATTAATGGTTAGATTAAAAAAACATGGAAATAAAAGATATTAGGGAATGTTATTAATACAAGAATAATAGAATGATACTGAATATAACATAAAGATATATTATAATTGGATAGATTGAAGATGATGTAATGAATTGTTATAATATAAATGAACCCAATATTTATTATATCTTGTTTAATATGAAGGAATAATAGTGATAGTCAAATAAATGAGGTATAATGATAATAATGTATACAAACATATTCGATTTGATATTATGTGATTCATATAACTTGCAAGTGATGACTATGGAAAGAGTGCACAAAAACCTTGTAACCAATCGACACACTGTATGTAATGAAAGATGGTTTTATGTTTTGTTTGTCTATGTTTGTCTAAAAATAAAAACTTTTTATATACATAAAAAAAAGAAAATCAAGTAATGTGGTAGGTTTATATAATTCATCTGGCATTGCAACTAACAGTGACCATTCATTTCAAATGGACTTTAGGGGGAAATACCACCTAACCCAGGGGCCCCCATCCTGTGGTTCACAGCCCACTACCCAGGCCGTTGGATAATCGCCACCAGGCCGCATGAAAACTATGGCCCCACTTGCGTGAGCGTCGTCCCGAACACTCATGGCTCCTCACACAAGCCTCATAGGTGCTTGTGGCCCCATTTGCGCGAGCATTGCCATGAACGTCATGGGCACTCATGTGTGCATGCACTTGCCCCTCCCACAAAATCATCCCCTCTTTCCTCCTCTCCCTGCTCTGGGCTCATCAACCCAGAAGAGTTGGAGAACTCTGACCTAACCATCAGTGACAGAAGCAGCATTGTCCAAGATTATACCCTTGGGGACCAATAATCCAATCCATTACCCTAAGATAGTAATTACTTTTAATTGGGTGAAACAGTTTCCACAAATTATTATGAGAGTGAATTTCATAGTAATGTGTCATTCTTTAGCTAGTTGGGGGAATATCTGTATATGTAGCCCACTCCTTCACATATCACAGAATATACTAAAGTTCTTGTTTTAATTTACATCATGTCTCCCCTTCAGGAGCTTGGGGCAATGTGCATAATACTTCCTTCAATAATTATTTACCATAAGAAGAAATATATGAGGTAGGGTAAACTTAATGGCTGGCTAAATTTCAGCAATTAAGTTTCTACACTAACTAGAGTAAGGATTTGAATCGGGATCTCCCCACTCCTGGCGCAAGTACCTATGTCTTAATATCCAAATAATAAAATTCCTGGAAATTTTGAATCTCAATTTTAGTGACAAAAATCTAATGTTGTTTGAGTCTTAATATGCATTTGTTAAATTTTAATGCTTAGATTCTTCAAAAGTAAAAGCTAAGAAGAGGAAAAAGGAAAAAAACAACAAAAAGGTAAAACTAAAATTACTAAAAATATTAAGTAAAAATACAGCAGTGAAATGAACAGTACTGTCATGTACACATGATTCACATAAAGGAAAAGCTGTTATGTCCCTATTAATTATATCAAAATTATCGTTTCTACTTTTGCACTCAAGTATTAATCATGCTGCTTTAGAGCAACTGCCCCTTAACAGATATTGGCAACATGAATGGTGCAGGCTTATTTTTTTCTTTCTCTCTCTCAGTTTTCCCCCAATAGCAGTAAATTATCACTTTGGTCACTTTGAGCCCTGGTGGCAAAGTGGTTAGAATGCATTATTGCAGGCTAACACTGTCCACTGCCAGGAGTTCAATCCAGACTGGTTCAAGATTGACTCAGCCTTTCATCCTTCCAAGGTTGGTAAAATGAGGATCCAGACTGTTGGGGACAATATGCTGTCTCTGTAAGCCACTTAGAGAGTGCTATAAAAGCACTATAAAGCAGTAGGTAAGTCTAGGTGCTATTGCTACTGCTATAGCTATTGGTCTTATAATAGTTATTTGCTTTTCAATTGACTCAGTGATGTACTTGCATAAGTACATATAGAAACAGTATCTCAGTATTCAGTCAGTATCCCAATTACGTCGACTGAAGTATTCACATATATGAGTTGTGTGCCTTTTGTAATAAGCATCCAGCATTGACCGTGTACTTGGCAATGCCTCTAGAACAGAGTTTCTTGATACAATGTATCATGAGAGACAAAGGAAGCTCCATATGTTATGAATATCATAAAAAGGTTATCTTTAATCCCTAGGTCACAGTTAAAAGAGTTTGGGAAGATGTTGAGTACCAAACTTATCATATTATTTCTTATAGACTGAGAGATTTAAGAACCCCATTCCCCCAGTTCATTTTTTTGGTTAAATTTATATTATTTTTGTTCAGAAGGTAAAGGTAACATGCGTATTGTTCTCTTCTATTTTTTTTCCATAACAACAATCCTGTGAAGCAGGTTGGGCTGACTGGTTCAAAGCCAAAGTTCTTTCTCATTTTGAAACAAATCTCGATGCCAGAAGGAGCCTGGGACAAATATCAAGGGACTACAAGAAACTAGGCAGGAAAGCAAAACCATTTGGAGTAAAGATTATGTTTCCATCAATAAATTCATCTAAAGGTTTTAGCCTAAAGAAGGAATGAAAGAGTCTAGATGTGAACTGCTGGCTTGAAGAACATTGTCGTCATAAAAGGTGAACCATCTACGGGAAGCCATGCGCCTTGCAAAGACTGGGAAGCTTTAATTTAAGCTTGGAGGAGGGAGGTCTACAGGAAGACATGACACTTGAAGGCTGTCACAGGAAGGAGAATGTGAATTTATTCTTCTTAGTGCCTGAAGGTGGGTCAAGAATCAGTGAGTGGAAGTTTTACTAGTTTGGAATAAATAAGTTGGAGATTCAAACTGGAAATAAGGAATTTCCTGATCACCTGACTCCTGGAATCCAGGAGTGTTCTATCCCTCAAGGTTTTCAAAGAAAGGTTGGACAGCTATTTATCTGGAATAGTCTTGAGGATTCCTGGCCTAGGCTGTAGGTTGAACAAGATGATTTCCAAGAAGATTGCCAAATATTTGATAAATCATGTAGTATGACTTTTGATTGAGTGTCGATTTGAATCTCCTTGGGAGATTTTAACCACCATAACCTACGCTGCCTTGATAGGATGAGGACATTGATTTATTAATTCATAGAACTTATGTGAATATGTTTGAGTTTTCCATGGTCCATTTCTAATATAAACTTTATATTAACAATATTATTCTCATAGTCAAGTTGCCTTTTTTTTCTTTAATTGAGGAAAAGATCTAAATGGATGCAAGATGGTGATAGGCACCTAGATTTTGGGCCAGGGTAATTGTCAGGTTCCTCCCCACCCAAGTCCTGATGTGCTGCTTCATCATGGTAGGGGGTATTCCTGAAGGTTTAGCCACAAACCTTGGGAGCTTCTGCTTTGAGTACAGTAGAGTCACTCAAAGCCTGAAAGGCTGCCCAGATAAAAAAAGCAAGCACCTACATTGAGGAGCAGCAATCTAAAAAAAACAGATGCTAGGGGCAGATTATCACTTTCATGACAATAGAAAAGAAATCAACTCGTACAACATAGGAGAAGGCAGTGGAAAATCACTCCTGTATTTTTACCAAGAAAACCAGACGGATAAGCAATGATATTCTCTATGGAAGTAAAAGTTGGACTTTGAAGAAGCAGAATTCGAAGAGTCTTAGTGCTAGTGTTTGAGAAGACTACTGAGAATATTATGGACAACCAAGAAAGCAAATGGATTATTGAAGAAATCAACCCAGAGTTTCCACTCAAGGCACAGATGAACAGGCTCAGATTATCCTATGTCAGACAGTATGCAGAGACCCATTTCTCTGGAGAAGACTGATGCTGGGAAAAGTCAAAGGAAAGAGAAGAGTGCCACCAGCAGTAAGGTGGATGGACTCAGTTGAGTGACAAGGGATGCCATGTTTGAAGAGCTGAAGGATCAGGTTAGGGACAGATTGTCAAGGGGAAAAAATCTATATTGTGGTTGCAAAGAGTAATAAAATGACACAATTACACATAATCAAATTTTCAGGTATCTCTTTTTTATCAGAAAAGAAAAAAAGAGAAGATGAAAAAAAAGAAAGAAAAGAAGAGAAAGAAAGAGAAATCAAGTCCTGTACAGCTTTCTAAAGTAAGTGCAAAAACTTAATACAAAGTGTGTTTTTCCTCTTCTCAGAAAGACAGTCTGTGAAAAGTTAATGGAATGACTTTGATTAACTCTTTTCTGTAATTTTCAGATTGTATCTTACTATTATGCTACTTCATGGTTATCTTTTCTTCTTTTGTTTCCTTATATTTTCTTTTGTGACATATTTCTCCAAGTAATCAAAGATGGCATATTTGAATCTCCAACACATCCCCTTTTAGTTTTCAAAACTAATTAGCAGTTTAGGAAGTTAGACAATCGATAATGATTGACACAAAGTCCTTCAGTGAACTTCTAAAGTAGACATTTTAACCTGATTTTGTAAATCCAAAATTGACACTCTAAACATACCACCAGAGTGTCAGAAATAAATCAGATTAACACCAGGAATGCAAGAGTATAATGTCACTTGACATTAGCTTTGAGCTAATGATTTTAATTTTTAAGTTAACTTAATTCTATCTAGACCCAGGATGGCGAACCTGTGGCATGTGTGCCACAGGTGGCACACGGAGCCATTTGTGAGGGCACGCAACTTCCGGTTTGCTCATAGGGTCATTTTTCATCCTCAGGAGCCTTCAGGGAAACCTCTGGAAGGCCCCTGAAGGCTCCAGAGGGCTTAAACCAGCCCTATGAGCAAACCAGAAGTGACTTCTGGTTTGCTCGTTGTGTTGTTTTTCATCCTCCAGAGCCTTCAGGGAAGTCTCCGGAAGGCCCCTGAAGGCTCCGGAGGACTTAAACCGGTCCTACGAGCAAACCAGAAGTCCGTTCCTGAACTTCCGGTTTGCCCATAGGGCCGTGGGGTTTTTTTGCGTTCCAGAGGCTTCAGGGAAGCTCCTGAAGCCTCTGGAGGGCCTCCAGGGGAGCAGGGAGAGGCTGTTTTCGCCTGCCCCAAGCTCCTATAAAGGCTCTGGAGCCTGGGGAGGGCAAAAAAATCATGCAAAAAATGGGGGGGAGTGTCTATCATGCGCACATGCACGCTGGGGGGGGGGTCGCGCATTACATTATGGGTGCGGCACGCACCCCCTCCTGCGCTCCCCCTGCTTATGGCAGGCGAGCCAAAAAAGGTTCGCCATCGCTGATCTAGACTATGGAAATGAGTTATGGCTAATTAAATATATATACGATAAAAGTACTTCAGCCCTTGGTATTTAGATGATGGGAGTAAAATTAACAAATTGAGGAGATACCAAGTTTCCTATCTCTATCTTAAATCCCCTGGTTTTTTTCTATCATTTGAACATTGTTTTGGAAAGTTCAAATTCTGTGATCACTGTGAGAGCAAGACCATCTAAGTTATAGATCAAATTAGCTCTTTTTGAGGAAGGTGAGAAATCTGCTTTTGGAGCGAGAAATCTGATGATAGAATAACCTTTTAAAAACCTCTGGAAATATGAAATATTTATCTTTGAAACATTTGCCTCTGTTATAATGAAACTTGGGGAAGCAAAAAGGTGAAGAATGAAAAGGCTCAAGATTATCCTTATCAACCCTTGTGTTTTGTCCAAAAGTATGTACGGGAAATTATAGCAATCAAATTTAAGTAGTTCTCTTTGCATCAAACTTAACCCTGATAACCTCATAGGTGTATCCATGTGTTGTTGTTTTGGCAACAATATTGAAGTAATTTATCATTATTTCTTTTCGACTTATTTATTAATACCATAATTTTTACATCACCAAATTTCATACATTTTGTCATACATACAAATATTTGTCCAGGCTGTAACCCTGGTGTTTCCTTGTTTTACCCACCAAGAACTAACCAGGTTCTTGGGGACTTACATCAATCAAAGTTAGTAAGTTCAAGATCTTTTTTTTCTAGTGATGCAAAAAAAAGAGAGAGAGAAAGAGTTAAAATGCTGCTCTTTCTCCTGTGAGGTCCCATTCCTGTCCCACACCTACTTAAAAGTCATGCTTGATATCTCCTTTTCTTTTTCCTGCTGTTTGGAGCCATTATTGCTTTGCCTAAGGCAATTTTTCTGTATTCAGATAGAATTAGTCTACCAAACAACTTAATTACTCGTGAGCAGAAATCATTATTTTTATTGGATTAATTTACATGCCAGAATGGTGGCATGTAAATTAATGTCTTACATGTCTGAATGGTGGCAATATTTGCTAGCACTGTGTGTTTCAGTATATGAGGCTAATAGGACATCCATGTCTACTTAGTGAACATGTAGGTTGGGACTCTTGGCTTTATCCAATCCAAAGAAAATAGAGGGGAAAAGCTATAATATACTTTTTAGTAAAATAGTGCCTTTTTGTTACAGTTTCATTCTTTCAAGAAAAGTCATGGTCCTATAAATACCATTACTTTAGCTAACAAAGCCACAGATAAATATAGATAAAGATTATAGAATAGAGAGAGAGAGAGAGAGAGATACAAATTAAATATAGAGAGAGTGAGAGAGAGAGATGTGAGAGAGACAGACAGACAGACAGATATAGATGATAGATATAGATAGATGAGCGAGAGTCCATCCTTACTGCTTAATATGATTTA
Source organism: Thamnophis sirtalis (assembly GCF_051295495.1). Lineage (NCBI taxonomy): Eukaryota > Metazoa > Chordata > Lepidosauria > Squamata > Natricidae > Thamnophis > Thamnophis sirtalis. Next base: position 44,736,948 of record NW_028261386.1, read on the forward strand.
CGTTCCATTTCTCAAATTTATTTGAAATTTAACTAAGGTCAAGCAACTAAACAACATATATAGCAGGAGGATCCTGCTCCTGGGGGGGGGGGAATTCTTTTTCCTCTTTTTTAAGTTGTTTCCTTGGGAACAGTATTCTTTCGTTGGGGAACATAGGGTAGTTTTGGTTTCTTGTTCTTTTAATAAAGTTTTATTCAGCACAAATTCACACTTTCTTGTGATTGTTGTGACACTAAAATGGTTTATAAGTCCTTACTGATGTAATTTAAAATGTACATTTTATTTATAGACCACAATATTGTATTGTTTTAGTATCTCAAAGATAAAAAGAAGAACCATAACTACAGTATGATCACAGGAAAGAAAATAAAGATGAAAATAAAGAAGAGTAAAAAGGATAAAGAGGTATTTCTGAATATGAAAAACATATTTCACATCGATATATTTAATGTTTAAAAATTTTAAACACTTAAAAATTTTAAAAATGGTGTTACCTGCATTTATAATGCATTAGCATTTAGGGTGTTCAGTAATTATCCTGAAATATAGATAATTTCTTATGTGTGTTTCTTATATGTTCCATCTAATATGTTCGAATATATTTTCTTATAAATTAAAAAAAAACTATTTCTAACCTTCAGACACACATACATTTACAAAATGTTTACAAATTCACCAAAATTTGAATCAAAAAGTATCAGGAAAGGCAGCAACACAAGTCCATTACTTATTACTGAAATATCTGTTTATGAGCAGTGAGATATGGAATGTGATTTGTAAATCTCCTGTTAGAACAAAATAAAGGAACACAATGGAAATGAGAAAATTAGTCTTCTCACGATTGTATCATGGAATTGGTCAACTTTAGCTGCATTAACCCTATGTCCTTTCTTAATTGTTTTACTTGTGAACCGTCATATATATTTTTATTACCTTAGATTATTAAAAATTGCAAGAAATGTTTATTTAGAATATCTCTTACACTCTTAACTATGCCGTTCCCACAGTTGTTCCTCCCTCTCATATATAGCTATAAGTGCTTGTGACTAGAAGGAAGGTAGAGGGGGCAAGGAAAGAGTGCTTTAACTGTCTTGCTGCTGAAACTCCGTATAAAAAGAACTGAACAGACCTACAGAACAGTGGTGGGTTGCAGGCTGTACGAGTGTACCGGAGCCTGCCCGGAGCACCGGATACCATTCTGGTACAGTGCTCCGGAGGGCACACCCGTCCACCCAAGCTCCTTACCGGTCTTTTAAGTCTTCAGGCTTACGTGCATGGTGCATACAGCGCCTGCGTGACGCTCTGCTGAACAGCTGGAGCATCGCAGAGGCACTAAAGCATGTGCGCACTGCACACGTCCATGTGAACACCGCTGGGCCCATTCCAACCATTCTGGTTGGAACAGGCTCTGGAAACCACCACTGCTACAGAAGTTCTGGCAGGGTTGTCTGGAGACCTCATTATTTTGTGTCTATAGAAGGTTCCCCCAGAGGAACTCCATGCCTTCCAGAGTGGTATTTCTTGTCATTATTCTGTGCAGAAGAACAGAAATGGAGGTGTTTTTGCAGAAGAAACGGTAGAGAATAGTCATTCTCCTTCCTAGGAAGAGGGGGCAGAGAGGTCCTTGTTCAAGAGTCAAGCTCACCTTGTTCAAGCTCACCTTGTTCAAGAGTCAAGTTCACTCTCTGTTGAAAATGCCCTATGGCCCACAGAAGTTTGTGGAATAAGAGAAACTAGTCCTTGGCACAAATTCAGTTTCCCTCCTTCGTTAGGAGATGAGATAAAATATACTATTCATTATTAAATGTATGCTGGTTGTATATCATTTCTAGTTTTTAATCTGCAACATTATGTAAGTGCATACAATTTTAGGAATACTCATTTGCCCTTGCTACCCTACCCAAAGTCATAGTATCTATTAAAATTTCTTAGCTTAATTTATTCCTTACATGCAGCAGTTAAAACTTAGCTTTGTACCTATGAATAACTGGGCAGCAGAATAATTTGAAAATAGTTAATGGGGATACTATTTATTGGGAATAGTCTTTGAAAATTATTTGCAAAATGTATTTTTGATCACTTAAAATTAGGTTTTAATGACTGCTCTCTTTTTTTTCAGCGAGATCGGAACCGAGCAGAACTTCTTGATTTCTTGAACTCTACTTTTTAGTGAAAAAGCTGTTAAATGAGGACCAATAAGTGTGTCAGCTTATTCAGTCATCTTGCTCCTTTAAAGCACCAAATACAAGCTCAGGGTGAAGCATGAAAAAACATCTTGATGCATGAGGAGTTGAAATTGTCCCACTATGACGATAATTGACAACTCCTTTAAAAGGGTAAAATAATTGGTGACATTTTATCAACAAAGAGCCATATTGAAGTTGAAAAGAACCTAATCACACTAGGACAAAGGCATAATCATTCATTAAAATGAAAGGATGCGTTGGAATTTCAGCCTACTGTGAATATCCAAATTGCATGCAGAATGCAACTTCACCATCCGTTGTCCTTGGTCATTTTATTGATTAAAGCCAAATAATAGCAGAGAAGTTCTTAAAGAAGAATCAGACCCGTGTATATAGATATTTTTAGTATTGAGAATATTTGCAAACAGCAACATACCTCTTTCTGCGTAGTGTACATTCTCTAAAGCATTGAGTAGATTTTTTTAATCATTTTCTTTTGTAAAGTATTTTCTTTTTAAAGTTAGTAAAAAAAAAACACTATAATTTCAGTTTATTTAATGAGGTGCTAGGCATTTAATTTTGAAACTGGCGTGGTACAACTATTAAATGAACATTATGAAATTAGCTTACTGCCCACTGCTGCTTGGTTTTTTCCTTATTTTGGATAGGATGATCCTTGATCAGTATTGTGGCCTTCAGAGAGGCATGTATCTAAGTCCATATTATGAAAATCTCAGTGGGCTACCAATTTCAGTTGAGTGTAATGGTATGGCTAACAGAGTCCTCAAAAGACTGGTTGTGGCATATAACCTCACGGTGTGTGAAGTTCATTTTATGAAAAAAAATCCAATAAAACATACTGCTTCCTATATAAATTGTTTTAGTGAAGTATTAACAAGTGTGAAGAAAGCATTAGGATTAGAAAGATACTGTTGAGAACTACAGCTACCACATAAGTTCATGATGGTGAACTTATGGCACATGTGCAACAGGTGGCACACGGAGCCCTCTCTGTAGGCATGTGAGCCATCGCCCAGCTCAGCTCCACTGTGCATGTGCGAGCACCTCCCACCGGCCAGCTGAGTTTTGGGTCTCTGCTGTACATGCTGCACAGGAGTGGGAGGAGCCAGGGGGTGCGGCATGCTCCCCTGCACCCCCTTTTTGGTTTCAGGAGGCTTCAGGGAGGCCTGCCAGGCCCAAAACGGGTTGCGGGGAGGGGGGTGAGGCACCAGGGCAGAGTGCATTGCATTATGGGTGTGGGTTTTTCTTTCCCCAAAGCCCTTAATAAGAAAAATGTCTAATGACTTAACAGTTTGTCTTCATTTTTGCATTTTTTAAATATTACACCTTAGGTGACTTGTTTACCACAAGAACATTTAAAACAGTAAACACCTTTACAATTTAAAGCAATTTATTGAAATAATGTTAAATAAGTATTGTTTAATTTATCAATAATTAAAACATAGTTATTATTCACTCTCCAAATGGTCATTGAAAGAGCTTTGTGGAGGTTTTAAATATAATCAAGATTGGGGACATCTAGATCTCAGGGTGGGGGAGAGATAATTCCACAGATGGAATAGTTACCATAAACATCTGCTTCTAAGTTCCTATCCTCTAACTTTTTAAAGAGGGGGATTCACAGCATTTTTCTTAGATTGCTTGAATAGCAGAAGCAGATTCTATTTATAGAGATAGTTCATTACACAACCTAAACCCAAACTACGCATTGCTTTTTAGATCATTAGCAACTTCTTTAATTTGAATCAAGAGCAGTGCTTGTAATATTGGTGTTACATTGTTGAAGGAGCTCTCACCTGATTACTTATTCCAAACAGTCTTTTGATAGTGTTCAAAGTCATGACTAAGAAGAGTGCGTTGTAGAAATGCAGTAGTAAAGTACGGGGGTGAGCAATTGGGTAAAGACCCATCTTTTTTATCCATGTCACCCCAAATCAATGGATGACTCTCTCCCCTGAATGGTTTAATATAGATAATAAGATAGGGAAAGGGGGGAGGAGAACTCTGAGCCCCATAAATCAGTGGCCAAGAGCTAAATCACTTCCAATTTCTAATGCAGAAAAGTGCTTCCAACTCCCTCACATGTATGCCAGCCTGACCTCTTGATTGCTGGTGTCAGATGTTGCTGAGGGATATAATAGAACCAGAAGATAACACTGACCAAATCCTGATAGAGGTAATTGAAAAACCAATATAGTTTCTTTCCCATAACTGTTCTGAACTCTAATTGAAAACGAGAGAATGTAACTTTTCCAAGGCCCATTGGAACTGCAGCCGCACAATCTTCTCTAACACCACCTCTAAAGTTGAAGGAGGATGTTGATTGCTTCAAGTCCTGCCATTTACTCATTTGTCTGCCTTAAGGAGCCAACGAAGGGCATAGGTTAAGCCCAGATGTAGAGAGCATATTCTGTTAATCACGCCACTTTCTTAACACTCCACAAGATCAGAATTCCATGTAGGCTTGCAGGAAGTTGTCCAATTAATTTCATTTGATTCTACTAAGCTGGGAATAAGATCTGAGCAAATACAAATTGATCTGTGAAATGTTTTGCAAACGTAACACAGCAATATTGTCAGGCCTGCAGCCATGTTCCTTTTGGATCTTTGGCCTGCCACACTTTCTATGATTCTACTCTGGTGTTTCTATGGTGGGGAATTCAGAGGGGGGATAGTACAGAGTAAAATGCTATGTAGCCAGAATAAAATTCCTTTCTAGAATGCCAACGTCATCCTTTGTCTTGCCATCTCTGCCCCTGACCGGAACTGGATGGGTGGAACTGCCAGCATGGCAGTGGAAGATTGGACTATGTGATGGACTTGTGGATGTGGGGGCAAGATCATGAACTTTAATGTGTGTGTGGGGGGGCCCAGGACCTTCAGATTCGGGTTTTCCAAAATGTGCCAACATGGCGCTCTTAATAAATTGGAACTTTGAGCAATACTTTGCCTTGGACTCTGATTTAATTTTGGATGCTATTTGGAATGCTGACAAATATATACATTGGGAAACAATCTTGCCCCCATCTGTGCAGATTGCATTAAAGAGTACTGCTAGATGTCAGTTTACTGATGCAATGATGTTCCAGTGCTGGTTGCCATGTGTGAGGGAAAATGGAATATGCTTATTTATGAATGCAATGTTTATAGTCCCCTACTTGTGTATCATTCTGGACACCCAGTAAAAGCAGTGTAACAAGACGAATAAAACAGCCATCCAGGGAAAAGAAACAATTCAAATTAGTAGAATTCACTCTCAGTGGCAGGTGTGCATAGTGTACCAGTGCAGTACCCGTGGAAAGAGCCACGTTTTCAAGGCAGGATCAGAGTTCTATGGAGTTCTTAGGCTCTACAAGATGACCCTGCTTAGTAGGACTCAAAGTATGCCAATTCTGTTTATTATTTATTTATAAAATTAATATGCTACCCATTTCACTGAAAAAAAAGATTATTAGGTTTTACTGGACAGAGACACACAACAGAAGGCAGGCAGGCAGGCCTACAACTTGATCCATATGGGGAACTTACAAATGACCACCAGTACAGTAAAAAAAATTAAACTTACTTTAAATTGCATTTGGAAGTCCTGACTGACCATTGGAAGAATAAGCATGGTGAATGCCTATTAAAATGCCTTTAAATAGGCATTTGGTTGATCCAACAGTTATCTTAATGTTTTTACTCTTCTGAGATTTGTCTGGATAGTATGTATTGATGGGATGATTATAATTCAGTGTTGCTGTCCCTAGGATTTGACCCACTTGGTTACAAGATTTGTGTTTTTCATTGTTCTTGCTTCAGTTCTCATAGCAAAGCTATTGGCACACGATGCAGTTATTTTTCAGTTAGCTTGTTACAAACTGACTTCCATGTGACTAGAACATGGATTTTCCTACTCCTAATCCAGCACCATAACCACTACAACATACTGGCACTCCATAATTCAAACCAGGTGTAGTACAAAAGTAACATCTTGGAGTTGAGCTTGGCTCCTGCTGATGCCATGGGTTTTGCAATGGTATGAAAAGGGCCAGTGACTTCTTCCAGGGTATTTGAAGTGTGATGCAACCTTTAAAGTAACACCAGAGGGCACCCTGTCCACCTGTAAATTTATCAAGGATTGATAATCAACATGAAGAATTTTAAAACCAGTACAGTATCTTATTATTCACTGCCAATTTTAGCTGTTAGAGAAAACACTGAGAGGCTCTGTTTTAAGTACTTCCCGGTACTTATGCAGAATTGGCAATGAGTTTATTTATATATGCTGCATCCAATATATTTAGAATGTGCATTTTAATGTGTATCTGAATGAATGCAACTATTCCTTTATCTATGCATCTTAGGGTCATTGTGATCTAGAGGCTACTGCAACATAAATTTCATATTTTTAAACCCTACAGCCCTGATGGCGAACCTATGGCATGTGTGCCAGAGGTGGCACGCAGCGCCTTCTCTATGGGCATGTGAGCCGTTGCCCCAGTTCAACTCCACCGCGCAGGCACGTACGCCTCCTGCCAGCCAGCTGGTCTTCTGGGCTCTGCTGCGCATGTGGGGGGGTGGAGTGCACGTGCATGTGTGGAGCGCATGCGGGGGGTTGCGCATGCATGTGGTGGTTTGGGCGTATGCTTTGGGCACTCGGTCCAGAAAATATTAGCCATCACTGCCCTATCATTACTCTTATTTTTACAAACAGGAGAATTTTGAACTTTAAATGCACTTAATTTTTTTATACCATACAACACATCCCTTATATTCTGATATATCTCAATAGTGTTTCTTTGAAACAAATCTAAGTCAGCTAGGGAAACAAAAATGCAGGTATTAGCACAATCCTTGGGGTAATGTTTAAAAGGATAATGTGGTGAAGAAAGCAGCTTGACCTTTGGACAATAATTTACTTCATGAATGCAGATAAATTCTTGTTGCTCTTCATATTTCCACTATCTTAGACTTTCAGTGAGAAACAATGCAAAATATTTTTAAAAGCCCGATTACTGGGTATATTAATAGGTAGATCATCTCACGAAAGAAAATTCGGACAACAAGTTTAACTTTTCTTTGTGAAAGTCATGCCAATTCTTCAGAATGCCAGCTGGTTTTGTGTTTCATAGATATTTATTTATTAAATATATGCCTCCCATCTCACTCTTAAAACAACTCTGGGTGACTTACAATATCGGAAAACAGTAATATAAAACAATTTAAACATTTAAACATCAAAAGGCCATAAACATCAAAAGTTAACAAAAAACACCACTATGTAACAAAGAAACCAATACATAAATAGGATGAAGGTGGGATCTTCTTCTTAGTGTACAAAACACATCCAGAGTGGATGCCTATTTTTAATCAACCATTTAATAGGAACGTTTTCTGCTAAATCAAATTTTAAAGTTTCTCTTTTCAAATTAACAACCCTTTTTCCAGTTTTTAATTTAGCAATTTGCACTGGAATTCTATGTGTAGGTACTAAAATATACAACTCCACTGTCTTCTGTGGAATTTTCCTGGGGAGGTAGGAATATGGGATACAACCTGAGTGATACATAAAATCTTTCAGTTCTATGTATATTTCAATCACACAATTCTTCAATATTACTCTCTCTCAGGTAAGAGTGGATACTATATTCAGGTATAACTATATAACTCCTGAACACAGTCTCTATTTTGCTTACTCAAGAAATTGCATTTTAATAGCAATAGAAAAGCATTGCTAATTGTAATCTATATCTAGATCTATGAATGAATATGTGTGTGTGTGTGTGTGTGTGTGTGTCTTGGCAATGTTTCAATGAGCTCCCACTCGCCATCTTCAGCTTTTTCGGCTTCGTGCTTGTGCGAGTAAAGCGTGGTCGGAGCTGCCGTCTCTCTATAAATCTTGAGGGGTGGAGTGCTGGCTTTGTTGCTGTAAGTGGGTTGATTGGCTGTGTAGTTGCATCCTGATTGGTAGATGGAGTTGGTGTTTGTAGATTGGTCGGCTGTTTCATATCATCCTGTGTGGCTGAGGTGCTGACTGTGTGTCAGTTGTTATTTTGTGTTGTAACAACCTGGATGGTGGGTGGGGCTCATTTGTTGACTAGAGCTGGTTTCCAGATGTCTGGTAGGCGGGAGGTATTATCACGTTTATTCATGTTGTGGGGGTATTTTTCTATTTCAATGGCTTCCATAATTATTCTCTTGTTGAAATGTTCAGTTTTGGAGACTTCAGGATATTTTTTTATCTCAATCTTACGCGGGAAAGACCGAAATACAAGAAGACCAGCATGTGTGTGTGTGTGTGTGCGTGCGTGTGTGTGTGCGTGTGTGTGTGTGTGTGTGTACATACTGTATACTGGATACTAAAGTAACACTGGAACTGTTAATAAATAGAACACAGCAGATCTGTATCTATCACAATCAATCACAAGGCAGTTAAAGTTAAGAAAAGCACTTTCGTAATTGAAGCATTTCACTCCTAGATACAAAAGTGATTGTATGACTTGATAGGAAATGGCTGTTTTTGTAGTTTCCCCCACAAATCGGGTTCTAATGCAAAAAGGACCAGGCACCCAAAACACCACAAAGAAGGAGCCCATTGTACAAGAGATGTTAATATTTACCATGTTCAAAATGTGCCGTAAAAACCACGTGTCCAATATAGATAGAGAGGATTCACACCAGCAATTTCTTCACATTCTCAGGCTGCCTGAGCAGAAAGAGGGGAGACCATCTCACAGGTTTCTGCTCTTGACCTTTAAATCAGCCTTGACTGATATAGTACCATCAGTACTACATCGTGTTGAGGTTTAAGAGTTGTCATTCCAGTCTATTTGGAGTTCATGCAATTTGACCAGACTACTTTAGAGTTAAGGTTAAATATGTGCCAATATTTCAACACTGGAGAAACAGTATAGAAATGCCACAATGAAAATAGTTTTCTTAGATGGCTTAGAAATGTATGATTGTCAAATTGTCAGTATCTCTGTACTCCCACTCGCACATAACTGAAGCCCTAAATCCATTTGGCATTAAACAATGCTATTTGCTGGTGTCTTTGTCAAATATATTTGAGAAAGAAGATAAGCAGGAATAGAGAAAATTCTTCAGTGCATACTCTGCTTACTTTCAGGAAATCCAACATTAGCAAAAGCATTCTAAAATAAAGCTGAAGCCACCATAATATAAAAGAACCCCAACAGTCTTTTGGGAACTTGAGTTCTGCAAGCAGCACAAAACCCTCTCAAGTGCTCCATTAATTTTCAGAATTGGTCTGAAGCTCTAATCAAAAACCACCACCTGTTCCTGTATCAACAAGATATCTAGCAGAAACAGAAAAGTTTTTTCTTTAGACAGATGACTGAAATACCACAGTGTACAATTTGCACAAAAGACTATGGCATAAATAAGATAGTCAGTCCTCCTATCTTCAACAACAATGTTACACAGTCTCTCTCTAGGGCTGTAAAACACCGAGAAGGACTTCACCTTGGCAGTTTGAGTTGTGCCTCTGGTGTGAAGAGAGTATGCAAGTTAGAAGCCATGTCAAGAACTCAAGTGACCATTCTTAAAGTGAGATTATGGCTGTTAAATGTTACCACAAAAATAAGCCCAGTAAGAAAGGGGAGCCGGCAGGACAGGAAGTGTCGTTCCAGGAATGCACAGAAACATCCTCAATGTTCTTTAAGAATGGAGTAAGGGAAGAGATGAAAGCAAAAAAAAATGGAGTATTAAAAGCAGCAAAGATGAATGCTTCCCTTGCATCAAAGATTAGAACAAGAACAATTAATAATTCCTCTATAATTAAGGTCTCCCTGAGACAGAACAACAAGGCATTGGCTATGGCCCTCAATGCTGCCAAGATAACAGCCAAGAATCTTACTGATGACAAGATGAGACTGCAGAAAGAAGTAGAGTTGGGTCACTTTGAAAATGCTTGCTTACGCCAAAAGCTCTCTTCTGAGAAAAAATATACTGATGAACTGCAGCTCTTTATGAACAGCTGCTTTCAAACTGCAATCAAGATGACGAGATTGTTAGAGGATGAAAGAGGGCACAATGATACTCATGATATTTCTTGCAGTCAGGATGATAGCAACTGTCCTAGAGTGGCACCAAAATTTATGAGAATTCCATTGTCTCATGTGGATGATGAAGGAAGTGGCAATGCCAGAAAGACATCCACCAGTCTGGAGAAATTCCCTTTGCAATCTGCTTTTGGTGAGACTTGGAGAAGTATGCCTTTCCATGAGGTAAAGAAGTCATTCTCTTCTTTCACTGACAAAGTATTGGCAAGCAGTGGAAATAGTCATGCAGGATTACATGGAGTAGATGACTCTACTTTGGCATTGAATTCAAGCACAATTTTTGGAGACAACCTTTGGAATGTGCCACAGAATTCCAGGAGCAACTCACTATCTATCCTGGATAAGAATTATCCTGTCCATCAATGGAATAAAGTCCTGAACGATTTAACAAATTCCATCCCTCTTGAAACTTCTCCAATATGTCTATACCGACGAAGAAAAAAGGAAGTTTCCTATGCAGAGCCTAGCCTGAATAAAAAACTGAGGCGTGGTGACCCCTTTACAATGACTGACTTCCTCAGTTCCCCCATCTATAAAACAAAAAAAAGTTGACAAAAGGAACTGAAATGTCCAGGAAAACCAAGAAAATTTTAAAAAGTTAGATCTGTTGATTAATCTTTAGACAAAGAATAACACAATTGTTTCCTAGGTATGAGGTTTTTTTCTTAATTCAGCGAGTTTTAGCCACTTCATTGTAAAAATAAAATTATTTTTTATAAATATTTGTTTCTCAAACTAGGTCTGTTGAATTACATCAGATTTATTCTAACTATTTGAAGATTAATTGGAACACCTATATGTAAACTTGTCATAATAACATGAAAACTAAAATCAGGTATTCTAAAAAAATAAATAAAAAATAAGCCCAGTAAAATGTCTGACTCACGTTTAGAGATACATTCTATCGTGGTCATGGCAGCACTGTATTTCATTTTTAAAAAATGTATACATCCAAGAGACAAATATGTTTCTTCCTGAACCAGTAGTGTAGAAATGTGTGCAATAAAAATAAGGAAAATACATTTTGTTGTATCTATTATAGAAATTATCAACCCAGGGGAGGGAAAATGGAAACACTGCCTTGGTGATACACCTTGAAAATGGTGTTTCAAAGCATTCCTTTTTCCCCTAAGCATAGGAGCCCATTGCTTTTTTCAGTTTTTCGGTTTTAAAGAAACGTTTTGCCTTAAAATATCTACATGGAGGTCCCTGTTTTTTTTTCAAGATAGAGCTAACATAGCCTGTCCATGGTAGTCACTGATTAGCCAAGATATATTGTATATAGTTAAGGCTATATAGCAACTAATTACCAAAAAGGAAGAATTTCCAGGTGCTAAAATTTTTCAAGGTGTATGTCTCCCTTCCCTCAAATTTTGTAGCCAACGTACCCGGCAAGGCTCACCTTTCTATTTAAGAGTTATTGGCATTCCTCCAGCTGATGATATTGACAGCAATGCCTGATAACATTTTGGCAAAAAGAAAAAAAGGGTAAACTACTGCTATCTTATAATACTTACTTTTGTTTAAAATTTAATGCTGGGAAATTCTAAATGAGATATTTCTGCCTTTTTATGCATGGATCCTTGCATATGGCTGGGTAGGGTTGGTGGTTGGGTGTTGTGCGGTGTATGCCAATTTTTCTGTGATCATGGACAAAAGGATTGAGAGGAAAACCCAAAAGAAAACTAAAATAAATAAGCATGCTTTTCACCATTATTCCCTGGGCCTTTTAGGTGACAAATAAGCACCTATATAAATGTTTTAAATAAACACATACCCAGGCTGAAATATGTGTAGTTTTGCATGCAAGTTCATAGCATAATAAACTGGTAAAAGTGAGGCTAATCTGTCGGAATGATTTTTAAAAAATGTATTTGCCCAAGGGAAACAGGAACTTGCAGGCATAAATAATAATAGGCATGGATAATCCAGGCATGGATTAAAAGGTACCTAAAAAGAATTCAGGTGAATTCTTCCCAACAGAGAAACAATTAGAAACAGGACAAAAATAATCATCCTGCAAATAGACCCCCCCAAAATAAATAAAATAGTCTGTTTCTAAAAAAAAAAAAAAACTATTGTTACAAATAAAGTCAGTAGTCCTTGGTATCCCTAAATTCAGGCATGCTCCACATTCTTTTAGTCGGATCCATGCCTCTCTCCACGTCTTCTGAAATGGTCTTGATATCACTGCTGAAAGGGGAAATCCTTATGCGGGATCTGAAAGTGGTGAGGGAGAGGCTGGTTTTGTTCTTGGTGTTCCATTGCCTTGCAAGTTTCTTGGCGTCCTCTTCCTCTTTGATCTTCTCAGTGGCATCGTGCAGAACGGAACGGAAAAGCTGAGGTATTTCTCCAGGCTCTGGTTCATACTCAGCAATAAGTTGCCGAAATCTAAGAAATAAATGAGCAAAAGATTCTAGCCTTAGAATGGCATATACAGTCCACCTTCACTTAAATTCTCAGAGCAGAGAGATATAGGTGTTAACTCAGTGTTTCTCAACCTTGGCGACTTTAAATCCTGTGGACTTCAACTCCCAGAATCCCCCAGCCAGCGCTGGCTGGGGAATTCTGGGAGTTGAAGTCCACAGGATTTAAAGTTGCCAAGGTTGAGAAACACTGTGTTAACTTACGTTAGGGGTGTCAAACTTGATTTCATTGAGGGCCGCATCAGGGTTGTTTTATACCTCGTGGGCCAGGGGGCATGGCCAGGAGGGGTGTGGCCATTACTCATCGAGACTCCATTTTTGGCAGCAACAGCCTGCCCAGATTCCATTTTTGGCTGCAAAGGCCTCCTGCAGCGAAAACAGAGCTCGGAGAGGTCACATGCAGCTTCCCAGGCCTTGTTTTCACTGACAGAAGAACTTTGGTCCTTCGTTGTTTCCAGAGCGGGCCCACGGGCCAGATCTAAGCATCCCATGAGCCGGATCCAGCCCACGGAGCTTGAGTTTGACATCCCTGTCTTATGACATTCTCTCATATATCAGGATTGACACAACTTCTACCACCATCTCTTTTGGAGTAAAGGGCACATTTATGTATTTCTGTATTTTTACACACTGTATATTCTTTATTGTGTTTTTATTTAAACTGACCTGTATTTGACTTCTACTGTTTTTACTTATTACAGTACAATAGTTATACTTACTTACTTACTTATTTCCATTTCATAATTCTAAACCACCCATCTCCCTCCCTCCCTTTCTTAAACACATTATTTCCTGGTGGTCAATATAAATGAAGGAAATAATAGCTCATCAACTATTTCCATCATTTGAATTTCCCCATCTATATAAATTATAGGTCCTCTTTAAAAAGAATCACTTGGCATTATAAATTATATGCAGTGATGTTATTTGGTTAAATTGGTAGCAGGCAGCAAGTTATCCTATCCAAATTCTGCCAAGCAAAACATTATAATAATCAAATGTCTGGATAAAACCCATTAGACAATCGCAAACTTTTGCCTGTAAAGACAGAATATGCACCTGAAGCAACTGATTGCATTTGTGATATATTTCTGCAAATTATTTCCAGCAAGAGTTTCTAAACAGACTCTCAGTACTGAGTTCTTCGTACATACAAATAGAATGAACATTCAGTAATTGATTCTAGACATGTCATTTAGAAAGCCGTGAATCATTTTTGAATTATTCATAAACAGTTGTAAAAAACAGAAAACGATGGTTTACTCTGCTTTTTTTAGTCCAGTTCAGCTGCAGGGGAAAATCAATCAAGTTTCAATGCTAGATATTCTACCCAATTCCCTGCATCTGGTGTTCTCTAAATGTGATGGATTTCAGAATCCATCATCTCCAGCCAGAGCAGTCTTTGGGATTAAGTTATTTCTACTTCACACTCATCCTATATACAGTGCATGACAGATTCCAAACAAATACCTAATAATAATTGGTCCACAATAGGATGGATGTAGTTTGGAACAGATATCCTCCAGCTGCAGACGCTCCCCTGGACTGATATCATGGCTGTGCTTGGGGTAGTTAACCAGCCAACCATAATCAACTCCTGTTTTGAGCTTGCGATACTCGTTTTCTTTCTCCCGCTGTTGTTTCTCAGCTTCTTTGATCTGCCAATCAAGCTCCATCATCAGGGTTTCAGTCACCATTTCCATTGGGCTTCTTTGAGAAATACGACTGGAAGGTTCATTCCATCCAAACCAGGATGCCAGTGCCATGTTCTTCTTTTTTCCTTCCTTTATCTGCAAAGAACAAGTGAAACCAAAATGTTTTTCATGTTTACAAGAGATACGGTGGGCAACATGTGTGTGTGTATGTTTGTTTGTGTGTGTAAAGAGAGAGAGAGGCATTCACATATAATACGTACATACCCAGCAAGTCTCTGAATTCTACAGTGTTCTCATAGTCCACTTATTGCCCTCCAAAGGACATCTGAGGGAGGGAGGGAGGGAGGGAGGGAGGGAGGAAGGAAGGAAGGAAGGAAGGAAGGAAGGAAGGAAGGAAGGAAGGAAGGAAGGAAGGAAGGAAGGAAGGAAGGAAGGAAGGAAGGAATCTCTTTAATGAACTGGAACAGGGCTACCTGGACATGCTTATCTAGAGTCAAATTAATATTATTTCCTTAGCTCAGACATTATCTACAGAATTATATACTGAACTAGCAGCAGATCTGAAATTTCACTAGTTTCTTAGGATGAATATTTAATTTGATATTTGATTGATATTTCAAAACGTGGAACTTTTTTTTAAAAAAAGGTCATCCTCACACCAAACATTGCTCCATACTCAACAATACCCTCCCACACAAGTAGCCTTTTCTGGCAATAGATGCACCAATTTTCACCCTCTATACATAAGGATGATTGCATAATGGGCTTCCCCCACCTCTGTTGCTCAGGATTTTTCAGGCTATTCCACAAAATAAGAAGCTATTTGCATCTAGTCCCACTTGGGAAGGAAGGACTTGAAAGATCAGCCATTCTCTCAAGGTTAAAAGGTCAACATTGTCTTAAGGAACTCAAGCGTCTATAACAGTGGTAGTGAACCTTTTCAGCACTGAGTGCCGAAAAGGACGCATGGAAACATCATGCATGGTGTGAGGTGCTGCTGATAGGGCATGTCCACAATCACTGTAGGTGGTTTTCCCAGATTTTCTGTTATTGGTGCAACACCCATATGCTGCTGGACTGTATTGGTGCTGATGTGGTTGAGAAGGGAGATGCCTAATGATGCCAATACAACACTTGCATTTCCATGGTATGCAAAAGACATTCAGTACTTTAGGTAGTTGGTTTGCGCTTAGCACCATACGGTGCTATTGGGCAACCATCATTCTATACAGTTTCTATTTTAAGTAATTTGACAGGCACCTATTACCAAACATTACATTCATCCTCATGCGCACTTTCCTATTAATGCCACCGTCATTTTGCAGATGGAATCCTAAGTAACGGAAGGAGTTTGCTTTCATTAGCACTTTGCCGTTGATCTTGACAGTGAGGTGCTCAGGCTGATCTCTAGATAATCAGGTTTCTTGATCTTAAGTCACAAACCAAATCGGCTAAGACTGTCATTCCACATCTAGACCCAAGCATGCAGTTCTTCCCTGGTGGATAGCTGTGAGCAAAACATTGTCAGCTTAGAGCAAGGCCCAGGGGACACTATAATGCAGATCTTGCATGATGGTATCCATGATGAGAATGAACAGCAATGGTGATAACGCTTTGGGGCATGCTAACTTTCCCAGGAAAGCCATCAGAAAGGCCAATTGTGCATCTTACTCTGGTTCTGATATTCTGATATTCTCTCACAAATTCACCATGCTTGATAAAATGTTTTCCACATTTGTAATACTGATTAAAATATATTTATATTTCTTAGATAATTTCCCAAGTGTCATATACCAATGGTACATTATTTAGTACAAGTTATCTTTTAAACTGTAGCAGAGTGTGAACTTTAGCCTTTAAAATAACTCCTCTTCTCTTGCTCTATCTGTATGACCAAAATTCTTAGCCCATTTCATCATGTACTCTTTAACTTTCTTTTCTTCCATTTCAAATCTCAGCAAAAGTTTATACATTTTAGCAATCACATGTTCATCATCTGTAACGTAACTCATTTTCAAATTCCATCTTATTTTTATAATTTCAGTTATTCTTATCTGTATTACATCTTCTCTTAATTGTGCTTATGAAAACAAATGAAAACCAAATCCATCTGCAATCAGTTATTCTCTTGACTTTATTTTAAGTTCCTCATATTCCTGTATGAGCAGTAGGGTAGTTGTCACTTAGTGACTATTCACTCAGTGACCATTCACTAAACTGTTTGCTCTTCTTCATGTCTAAAGTTATGCAGTCAAGGTGGCAGCAGATACCTGGCACACTAAGATGAAACTGGAGGAAATAAGTCAAAAAAACTACTCCAGAAAAATGATGGTACTAGTTAGAGAAATAGACAATGAAACAGCAGCTTATAAACCCGTGACCCGTCAAAACCGCAGTAGACAAAAGCGCGCTCAACGAAAGCGCGTACCTGACGTCATCAGCAGCGCGATGAAAAAAATTAAAAATAAATTAAATTGAAATTAAAATAAAATTAAAGCAAGCCGATTCACATAAAGGTAAGGGTTAGGTTTAGGGTTAGGGTTAGGTTAAGGGTTAGGGTTAGGTTTAGGGTTACGTTAAGCGTTAGGGTTAGGTTTAGCATTGGGTTAAGGGTTAGCGTTAGGTTTAGCGTTAGGTTAAGGATTAGGTTTAGGGTTAGGTTTGGGGGGGGGTTAGGGTAAGGTTTTCGCTTTAATTTTAAATTTACCGCTCACAGCGTGATGTTTTCGTCGCGCTGTGATGACGTCACTTACGCGCTTTCGTCGAGCGCGCTTTTGTCTACCGCGGTTTTGTAGTGGAACCTATAAACCAGCATTGTGTAAGGCAATTCAGCCAGCAATTAACAAATTATAAAAGGTATGAAAGAAACAATTCCAGCAGAACCAGAGAAAACCCCATGTTCTTTTGGACTACATGTTGGACCAGCTTTGGATGCAAGTCAAGTGAATGGATGAATTACTGCAAAAGTGAAAGTGCATTCAGTGCAAGTTATATTTCAATAGAACTTACTAATGTTTGAAAAGTGTCCAGTGGCACGGTAACCTAGAGGTGCAAATGCTTGCCTCGTGCTCAGGAGGCTGAGAGTTCAATCCTAGGCAGCAACAGACATTTATCTGTCAGGGTGCAAAGAGTAAATATCTGTTGCGAACTCTGCATAGGCATCAGGAAGGGCACCCGGCTGGTAAACTATCAGCTCCATTCAGTAGGTCCAACTCCACTCTGATACAAGGGATTATATGGTCGTAAAAAGCAAAACAAATAATGTTTGAAACTGCATACTTATAATTCACTAAAGGAGTCTAAACTGATTATTTAATTGGCACCTAGAGAAATCAGAGAAAGGAATTGCGCTGAGTGTTTGTGTGTTTTCTCTGAACAATTTACTAGAGCTGTGCAACAATTAGCTCTTTCAGAAGGCCTGGTTGTAATCATTTGCAAATTGCTGATGAAAATAAGGGCCAGTTTAATTTAGAAAGGAAAATTTTGTAATAGTAGATATATTTGAAGATTATTGAGCAACTGAAGTTTGTTTCTGGAGAAATGATTACATGGAATAATTCTCCTTAATAGCAAATTATAAGGGGTGAAAAGTTGTTACGCTAGGTCAACTTGTTAATTGTACCTTTAAGTGTTTTGAGAAATTATAAAAAGAATATAACTTGCCTACCTGGTGAATGACAATATATTCAATTAAAACATTTCTTATGTTCTTAATATGAACCTAAAGTTTTAAAACTCTCAGGAAAAATCCTACCATTTTAATTATATTAGGCAAAGATTTATCTTCAACTGAAAAGTTAAATATAAGCCAATGCTGCTTTTGATTTTTCATTTGAGTAGTTTAATACTCCATGTTACTGAATACTCCCACTTCCCCTTACAGTCTATAAGTTTCAGCAAAAAATATTTCGCTTTGTGAGGCTTAACCCATCCCATTCCAGCAGTTTATCCCGATAACTCAAAGCAGTTCCAGATATCAAATTTCTCCCATTGCATGTTGTTGTTAGTTGTGAAGTTGTGTCTGACCCATCACAACCCCATGGACAATGCTCCTCCAGGCCTTCCTGTCCTCTACTATCATCTGGAGTCCATTTAAGCTCACATTTACTGCTTCGGTGACTCCATCCAGCCACCTCATTCTCTGTCGTCCCCTTCTTCTTTTGCCCTCAATCTTTCCCACCATTGCATAGGCAGTTGCAATATTCTTCTTTCCCTTACCAATTTTATTCTGTGAACAGATGAGCTCTCTTACTAGATCTAGTCCAGAATAATATGCTTGTAACTGCTCTTGGAAGTATCGTTTGCCTCCCACATTGATTACCAAGAAAGAATCAT
Source organism: Thamnophis sirtalis (assembly GCF_051295495.1). Lineage (NCBI taxonomy): Eukaryota > Metazoa > Chordata > Lepidosauria > Squamata > Natricidae > Thamnophis > Thamnophis sirtalis. The sequence continues at coordinate 44,755,637 of NW_028261386.1, forward strand.
TTTCAATTATCTTGATAAGACTTCGAAGTTGACCCGTAACATACTAATCTATGCTCTCAGAAGACAGTACACTTCATAATCCAATGGGTCCAAGTTGACATAGGTTTGATTGAATTTCTTTAAGTACTGAGTCACCAAATACTACAGTTTTTCTTTTTGTCTTCTTGCAGAATGCTGTTGCTTTGCCCAGTTGCTATTTCTTGGTGGAATACCAAGAGCACCTTCTGACTCTCTTTCTGAGAAATCCTCTGTGGAAGTTCACAAAGAACTTGAGATGCATAAATTTTCAAAGCAATCCAATAGATATGAATGTAATATATAATGTTCTCAGCCAGTTACTTGGATTTCTCACTGGTATCTATCCCACCACAATTTACTTTCAAGTATTATTTTCAGACTACAGATACTACAGATCTGGTATCTATGACTGTTTAAAAAAAACCCATCAGCTTTAATAACCAAGAGAAGTTTTTGAAATAATAAATTGTAAATTGTTTAAGGCAGTGGGCCCTTATCTTTTGGGCAGCAGGGACTGGTTCCATGGAGAGGGTTTTTTCCAAGGACCAAAGGGGGTGTGGTTTTATGGGCTGCCTGCATCCCGTGGCTAGGACTTCGCTTGTTTGCATGGCCTGTTTTCCTGCATGCCGCAGACTGATGATGGTTCATGGACTGGGGTTGGGCACACCTGTATCACATTGGATGTTGAATCAGCTGAACAACAGCTCAACAAGTCAATGCCATATAATTCTTAATATTATAGATAAAAATAAATGTGAATCTACAGCAGAATAGACGGAAATCTCTCAACTTTAATAAGATTAAACCTCTTAAGATCTATAACCAACCTGAAATAGAAACTTACAGAACAGGACATTATTTGTTTTTATCTAGGCTGTTTTGGTTTTGGATTTATTTACCGATATAATAATATATAATTTATTTATTGATATAAAAAAGCAGACCCTGTGTGTGTGAGGGGGTGATTTTAGTATATTAATTTATTATATGACCTCTTTTATTAGTTTTGTTGTTTTTATATGGGGTTTTATATTCTGTAAGCCGTCTTGAGTTGTCCTGTGCGAATAGGCGGCAATATAAATTCCCTAAATAAATTCCCTAAATAAATAAATAATACTAAATCCATTCATCACCCAAATCTGTGAGAGACAATAAATTGAAAAGTCAAACTATGTATTCCACATCCATTTTGGTCAAGTCATAGGTTAGCCATAAATTTAACCTATCCTATCCATATAAACTCAGCAATACTTCTTTCTTTAAGGAGTAAACTAAGCAATGCACAGAAATCCAAGAAAGAATGCTCCACAATTCTGCCTTTATGTTAAGTGTGTACATTGTATTTCCTCACCATCTGTTTTATACCCAAGGTTTCCTAATGGATTACATTTTCCAGGAATAAAGATTTATGTGCTTAGCTGGAAAGCTATAGATAAAAGCAACCAAAGACTTTTTAAAATACCATTGCTTTGTTCAAAAGCACAATTTTCCAACTTTGCAAGCTAATACAGGATACTGTTACTTGCATTTGTTATCATAAATCCAATACATAACAGTCTTTTTTTAAAATGGGATAGAACATAGTGGTTCTATTCCCTCTCCCCATTCAATTCTGTGAGATGTCAAAGGACTTTCTGTCAAGTTATGGCATAAGGTTTACCTCACCGCCAGTGGAAAGTTGATTTATTTATACATATTCATTCTCGCCCTCATAAATATTGATTTTGTTACATAGTTAAGAGTTTTAAAACATGCCAAATTCATTTTTTAAAGTCTGCATCTAAAATATATATTCTTTAGTTGCACATGTGTCCATTTAAAAATCAGAAGTGTTATTATTTAGAAATGCCTAGAATTTATTATCCATGAGACATCTGACCATACATTCTTTCATACATATTTCAAGTTCATGTTCTCTGCCCAATGACCTTTCAGGTGCAGAACAACTGTTTGGAGTCAGGTCTCTACAGCACTGTTAGTGCAACTGCAAAGCATGGAAAAAAATATTCATTGATGGAAGGAAACTCGCTGGGTAAATAGTATTTGCTTAAACAATATTTCTTTGGTTTCTGCATTTAGGCCAGTCTCCTCCAACATGGGGCCTTCCAGGTAGGATAGATTCAGTTGAGAACAATTTGAATTCTATCCCAATGCAGTTGGAGAGCACCGGAATCTAAAAAGCTAAACTACATTACTCTGGAGCACAGAAAAAGCAACAAACTTAGAAGTACAATCACCTTCTGAAGATACATGGAATTATCCAAAATATTTAAATTTTCTTTCACTAAAAATCAACTGAATTTATAAAGTCCTTAATCTGGACTTGGTTTTATGAAATGTATCTCACATTCTACAATTTGAGGTTTAGTACTTACTAAATCATTCTTTAGGGATAAAAATAATACTGGTTCTTTATGGTCCACCAACCCATCACAAAAATATCCTTTATTTTAACTTATTGTATTGAAAACATTCCATTACATATTATTGCATTTTATATTCTAGAAACCTACCATAGGATCATCCCAATCTGTCATCCATTTAAACCAAATGGTTTTTTTAAATAGAATATTCTCAGTTACAGCTTTTTTAAAAGAATCACTGATTTGGTTTTTCACTAAATATAATAGCTATTAAAATTCAACACTTTCTCAATGCAAATGACATTCTGAAGTCATGTGACCGAGAACTATTTTGCTTAATAACATGATAAATCATTCTTAGTTTGCAACCTTCTCAAGAAAGCATTGACTAAACCTAGCAAGTTCCTATAAATAGCTTTGCAATAATGCTGCTGAACCTTAATACCTATGGGGGTGAGGGTGGAGGTGGAGAACAGCTATGATTAAAATAATGCTGAAAATCCCCATTTTAAAACAAATTGCAAAAAAAATCCTCTACAGTTTAAATGAAATTGAAGTTAATTCACTATCTAATTTTTAATCTTCTTAACAGATTGCAGATCTTAATAATTGCTGAATGAAAGCAATGTATAAATTCAAAATACAAATGTGAAACAATTACAGAAATTTGATGCAATATTCCACTTGGTCTTTAAGTTTAATATAGGAATGGTGACTTTGAGATTCATTCAAATAAACTTAAATAATTTTTTGTATCTGAATACTTCTGAACTCTTCAAACCCCAATAGCAAAGATGATTAAGAGGTAAGATGAGGGGAAGGTGAACTTTGCACACATGTAGGCTAATTGTATATAGATTAATGCCTATGTTAGGAGTATTTTCTCCCAACAAATGGTTACTACTTTAAAGTGTGTAAAAAGTGAATAGTATCTTTCAAGTCAATGCCTTCATTATTTAATGGACACAATTGTCATTATCATGACAACAGTATAAAGTGTTTTGACACTGCCTTCCTTCTAGATTTTTCCTCCAAGTTCAGGAGGTTTCTGTACAATGAGTATTTTGATACTTTTTCATGACAGTCTCCCAATTGCAGGATTCGTTTACTTCCGTTTATTAGCTACATCCCTACACCCGGTCTTCATTAACTTTTCACTTAATACAATACAATACAATACAATAGCAGAGTTGGAAGGGACCTTGGAGGTCTTCTAGTCCAACCCCCTGCCTAGGCAGGAAACCCTATACCATTTCAGATAAATGGCTATCCAACATCTTATTAAATACTTCCAGTGTTGGGGCATTCACAACTTCTGGAGGCAAGCTGTTCCAGTGATTAATTGTTCTAACTGTCAGGAAATTTCTCCTCATTTCTAAGTTGCTTCTCTCCTTGATTAAATTCCACCCATTGCTTCTTGTTCTACCCTCAGGTGCCTTGGAGAATAGTTTGACTCCCTCTTCTTTGTGGCAACCTCTGAGATATTGGAACACTGCTATCATGTCTCCCCTAGTCCTTCTTTTCATTAAACTAGACATACCCAGGTCCTGCAACCGTTCCTCATATGTTTTAGTCTCTAGTCCCCTAATCATCTTTGTTGCTCTTCTCTGCACTCTTTCTAGAGTCTCCACATCTTTTCTACATCGTGGCGACCAAAACTGAATGCAGTATTCCAAGTGTGGCCTTACCAATGTATTGTAAAGTGGTATTAACACTTCACGTAATCTTGATTCTATCCCTCTGTTTATGTAGCCTAGAACTGTGTTGGCTTTTTTGGCAGCTGCTGCACACTGCTGGCTCATATTTAAATGGTTGTCCACTAGGACTCCAAGATCCCTCTCACAGTTACTACTATTGAGCAAGGTACCACCTATATTGTATCTGTACCACCTATAATGTACTGTACTTACTAAGAGTTGAACTAAATTGTGACTATAAACAAAATCAGCACCTCCATGGTCATTGTTCCAACTTTCCCCACTAGAATTATTGCTGCCTGAGAATTCTGACAGTCTTTCTAACCTGTTCCAAGCATTCCAGATTCTGGAAAAATCTACATAGGACTTTAAGAAAAGAATAGTCTATGGAAGCAAGACAAAGAAAGATTCTCTCTACATACAATCAGATTAAGGAATTACTTCATGTCTGTAAATTTTTTAAAAAGGTGTGCATTTAACATCTTTAAGAAGCAATAGAAACTATGCTTTCTTCCCTAACAATACTTAAAATGAAAGGAAGGAGGTAGGTGAGAAATAAAATGAAATAGAGGCACGTGCAACAGGAATGAAAGCAAAAAAAAAGGCACGTGCAAACTCATTTCAAACCTGCCTCAAATGGAAAAAGAGAAAGTAACTGTTGCTATCCAGGCTACTAAGTATACATCGCAAAATTTCAGAATTGTCTATACTCATCCTGTATCACACACACACACCTCACATTTGTCCATTTGGATAAACGACTTCATTGCAGAATACAGTGATGTTTCATATCCAACAGGAATTAAGCACCACTGATCTTCAGTGGGTCTCACTTCCAAGCAGCAACACATACACACAAAGAAAGAGCATTTATTTACAACCTGGATGTTCGCACCGTCACCTGCGCTTTACTTCATTGGGAGAATTACTCAGGCAGAAGCAGAAAGCTAACCCTTGCCTCTCTTCCTCCCTTTTCCTCAAAGTTTCTGCAAGTTGTCAACTTACCGGACGGCTTGTTCGAACTGAGAGACAAATCCAAGCACAACTCTAAAAAAAGTCCCTCGATCAAGGCGAGAGGGGTGCTCCCAGACTGCGCGCCCGCCCGAGTGTCGGTAGCCCAATTCAGCGCGAGGTTGCGCGCAGAAACTGCTTCTCCACCCCCAGTCTCTGCCTTTGCTTAAATAATCAGGGCGGGCTGAATTATTTTCTCCGAAGAACTCCCGCCTTCCTGCCTTCTGATTGGCTGTTGCTATAGTGACCCTCCTAAGCTTCTTTGGCCTGTGGCAGGAGGGAGAGCCGGCTGTAGCGGGACCAGATGAGAGGGAAAAGTCGGGGTGGGAGGGCGGAGGGAAGTGGGTGTGAAGGGCTCATGTGGAAGAAAAGTAGACGCAGGGTGTTTTCCCCGATGGTGAATTATAGTTCACCTGTCCACGAAGGGCAGAAAATTAAACTGACTTGAAATACTCTCTGTCCATTGCTTATTCCTATTCTGCTTTTATTTGCCAGGGAGTCCAACTTCCTTCTAAGATAATGGGTGACAAAACCTATGAGATTGTACAAGTTTTGAGGCAGGCTGCCCTTGGATGGTTTTGGAATAAGAGGGAAGTTCTTCTGAAAATACTGGCCCAGCTAAGGGAAATTTAAGTCTGTTGGGCCTTTTTCCCTATTTGTTTCAAATCAAGGCACAAACATGGCTATAGTAAATCTCTTTATAGCCCAAATTAAAATCAGTGTAGCAAATAACTCATGACCGAATAAAATTACATCACAATTCCAAACAGTATTTTTAATTTGTATAGTTTTCATATTTTATACGTCTGTATAATACTTTATGTAACTCATTTGCATTCTCAGCTGACATCATGGCATTGTCTACATATAAAAGATACATTCACATCCTGCTATATTTCTCCATAATTGCATTAAATAACAAAGGGAACATTGCACATTCTTGTTTTATTCTTTATTCAGTATTGGATCATTGATGAAGCATTCTACTTATTTTCAGACTGGCTACAGTGCATCCATGCATGCATCCATCCATTCATATTTATATGGCCACGTATTTCACAAAATGTGAGTGGCATACAATTCTTTTAAATGATATAACATATGATTTATATTTATAATATAAATACAATTAAGTAAAAATATTAAAATTAGTTTTAAAAGCAAGAGGGCAACAAATATTAACACAATAGAACTATCTCAACAATTTACCATTCCCTTGAGATCCCCAGGCCTGATGACTTAACCAAGATTTGAGTGGCTTGCAGATAGTTACTAAGGACGGAGCCAATCTCACCTTTGGTAGGGGGAGAGGGAATGATATTCCATAAGGCAGATACTATAGGATAGTAGGACTATTTCTTGGGTCCCATTAGATGTACAGAAGCTACTGTACATCTGTAACAATATATCTTTTCTGCTAAATCCGATAGACAGATGTAATTGGGAAGAGATGGTCCTTCAAATAATTCAGGCCTATGAAGCATTTTACTCAGCACCTTGAATTGGATCTGGAGACAAAACAATTTATGACATAATATAAATATAATAAAACATTTCCTATGCTGATGTTTGACCGTGCTATACAGTTCAACGTAAGCTCTTTTCAAGATAGATAAGTCTCTGAATATAGTTCCAGCTTTCCCAGTGAAGGCAGTACATTAAAAGCTCTGTCAAAAGCATTGGTAAGGAAATATCTCTGAAAGGATGATCCAGCAGGTTCAAAATTCTCTGGTATACTAGTAAAATTCACATATCTGTAACCTTCAACTGGGCAAAATGGTGCATCATAGGACAAAATATTTTGAACCAAGGTGCCTCAAATGAGCTAATTCACAGAATGTGTCCAAAATCCAGGACCCATAACTCCAATGAAATGGAAATGTAGCATTTAAAATATATATATTTTATGACACAAAAACTATCCTACAATATTTTATAAGACTCTTTTTAGAAATCTTCAGTCATGGAGCATGGAGCTTCTGAAGACAAGCAGTTCCACCAATTAATTGTTCTCAATTTTAGAAAAATTTTTCCTTAGTTCTCGGTTGGCTCTCTCTTTGATAAGTTTTCATCCATTACTTCTTGTCTTGCCCTCAGTTGCCTTTGAAAATAAATTGTCTGCTGTTCTTTGTGACAGCCTCTCAAATATTGAAAGACTGCTATCATATCACCCTTATCTTCATTAGATTAGACATACCCAGTTCATGCAACTGTTTGTCACACATTTTAGCCTCCAGATACCTAAGCATCTTTATTGCTTTTCTCTGCACACTTTCTAAAGTATACTCTTCAAAATGGACTACTTTCAAGGCAGATTCATCACTTAAAATCTACCTGAAGTTTTCCTAGTATGTTAGAAGCTCTCCCATTGTTGAAGGCATTGGGGAATCTGGTCCGGAAAAAATTCTATCAGATTATGGATTGTCTACTATTTCTATAATAACATCACTAAACATATTTTTTTCAATTGCTTGTTCTTCTGGATGCCCCTGCAATGGCAATGTTTATGTATAAATAGAGAACCCAGATCAGTTGACTTCAATAAAAATACAGTACTTGATTTATGACCACAGTTGGGAGTGGAATCTCAGTCATTGAGCAAAACAGTCTTTAAGTAAGATACCATATGACCACTTCACTCAAAACTGCAGTCACAGCTCTTCAGGCTGAAGTTATTAAGTGACCTGGCAGTTTTCCTCCATGTGCAAAAGGAAACTCCTGTGCTGGGCAGGAGAAAAAAAAACTTGGATGTCTGCAATTTCTGCTTCATTTCTCCAACCCAGCACAGGAGTTTTGTTCCTGCAGGAAAACAGAACTCCTCTGCTGGGCTGGAGTATAGAAGTGAGGACCCTGAAGATCCATTCCTCATTTCTGCAGTCCAATGAAGGATTTCTGCATGAATGTGAGATGAAATCCTTTGGCAGGCAATAGCAGCTTGCAACCTTCCTTGCCAGCTTCCCCAATGACTTTGTAAGGAATCTGGCAGAGAAGATTGTGTTTGGAAACACCAACCTAGGCAGAAAGAGGCAGAATTAGCCTCAAATCCTTGCACAGTTGAAAGAGGTCAAGAACTTACTTCCCCTTAGGCTCCATAGAGCATTGGCTATCTGTTCCTAGGCTGAAGCTGACAGTCTCTAGGCAGTATAATAGAATATAATAAAGTAGTAAGTTTCAATTGTACACATGTGGATCTGGTTACTTCTGCCTGACAGTTTGCAAATGGTGATCACATGATCACAAGGGGCTTGGCAACCAGTCATAAGTGCAGACAAGTGTCTAAGGACCATCATGTGACTGGGAAGAGGGGATTCAAAATGTGCAGGAGTGCTTTTTGGACCATAAAGCACATTTTTGAGCCATCATAAATTTAAATGACTGATTGTAAGTTGAGACCTGCTTGTACAATGCAACTGTAAAATAATAAAACTGGGAAATCTATAAATTAAAAATACTGAGTTAAATTTCCAATTAATCATGTTGTTCAGTCATGATTTATTTGCCCCTCTGATTTCAATATGGCTCTGCTGCAAGCATTATTATACTACCCGTTATGTGCTTTATTTGGTTTCAGCTTAGTCTTATTCATTGTGATTTTTGGTTTAGTGTTATGTAAAACAAACATATGGCTTGTTCAGTAAATCATGGATAAATATAGTAGTTGAATCTAAAATATATGTAAATATAAACCAATGTAATCTGAAGTAGCAATCATTTAAAAATGGAAGTGTAAACTGTATATTAACCATCTATGGAAATAAAAATCACTTAACTTGGTATAAAAATCATTAGAGACCAAGCTGAATCTCTGCCTGGATATTTATACGGCTGTAGAAACACCTATGAGCTGATGTTGTTTCTTGTGTACAACCATTACAGTCCAAAAGGAAGATGAATTTAATCTAGAAAATTTCTAAGAGACAAAAAGTTCTTAAGGCAATGAATTCCCAATAACCATAACACTGGGAGTCTTAGTTCTACCTCATTTGGATGGTACTGAGTTGGGCAATAAATCTGTAAAAGTTATGACTGCTACTTCAACTTTAGAAACATAGAGGTAATGTGTTTGAATTCTGGATTAAATTAAATCAAAAGAGTTTATTATCTAGAGAGTCCAAGTTAAGAGTTTATCCATGTCTAGATTACAGTGCTTCCAATAAAAAGCATTATTCCAAATGTGCTCCTTAATTATTTTTATAGTAAAAAAAATAGAATGAAAGAATGATGAGATAATTTCTAATGTCTTCTCCTCCCTTCAATTCTCAATTTCGGATAGAGAGAATTACACTGTATAAACTTTCTCTTGGAGAAACAAATGGTTGAAATAAAATGTAAGACAAAAGTCCATGATTTCACATATACTCATGTGACTGTCAAATGTTGCTGGCCACAACAATTCAAAAGCATAATTAAAGTGCTTCAGCCAAAGCAAATACCAATTAAGTGCAGCCCAATAAAACAAAGGATAGTAAGATATTTGCATATCTCTATTGTTTTCCATTTGACTCTACTAATTTGTTTTTAGTTTTTCTCTTCTCCTATTAAAATCAATTAATTTAGGGTAGCCAAATAGCGAGTTACTTTTTAGACCAGAGAAGTTCAGATTTTTTTAGGTACTGAATCTTTTTTCCTCTGTTGGTTCCACATTCAACCCTTGGAGGGCTTTTAAAAACACAATACTTATAAAAATGGTAACAGTGTTAGAGCATGGGAAGTTTCTGGGAACATAGCTGGAAATATCAGGATGAAAAAAATGGAGCAGATATGTCTAATTATTTTAAAAAGTGAGAGATTTAGCAAGAACAGTTTTTATTTCATATAACTGAAATTGTCTGTCAAGGCAAAAGCAAAAATGGATGTTAACGTTTTTATTAAATAATTCTACTAGACTAACCAAGGAATTAGACTAATGAGGAGTTTTCAGCTCCCCATTAATCATAGAAGATTAAGTGTCTGTCGTCATAAATCTCAGCTTTAGTCTGACAGATTACCTCCACTGTCCTGTATGTCTCAAATTATATAGTAATTAGTATATAATCTGTGTAGCATAATCTTACTAGGTTTTTAATTAAAAGTGAACTGAACAGATGATTCAGTCTCCATTGGTTGCCATCCAGAAATAACTTACTAGCTCTGATCAACTGAGAAAAATAATTTGTTATGTTCCAAATTATTTGGAAATGCAAATGCCAGGAATAGTAAGCATCTGAGCAACATTTAATTTGTAGGAATGCTTCATAGTTAGTCTGAAATTTGTCTGAAATGGTATAGAGTTTTCTGCCTGAGCAGGGGATTAAAACTAGAAGACTTCCACTGTCCCTTCCAATTGTTATTCTGAATTTGTAGACATAAGGCCTCCTGACTTCTGCTTCTTATTCAGTTGGGACCTCCATATAAATTAGCCAGTAGTTATATGGGAATAACATGGTTTATGAAGATTCCTTGTCTAGGGTAATAATCAGACTCAAAACATTCATGATAGAATTTTCTCTTTTGCTTCTGATTTCATTAACAGTTCTTTCTTCTGAATCAAATCATGAAATTGTTTTGTTTTGTAACTCAATTTATAGGCAAGTTGGAGAACATTGATGGTGAGCAGAGGGAGGAGCACATTGCTTGAATCTTCTATTACCTTCTTTAGTTCCAATCCATTTGGAACTACTGTATTTTTCAGACTATAAAACGCTCCGGACGATAAGACACGCCTAGCTTTAGGGGAGGAAAACAAGAAAAAATAATCTGCCTCCCAGCAATTTCAATTTGCCTCCTTGCAGCAAACAAGCTGGTCAGCTGCAGCACAGCCTGATTTACCACGAGCAGCTGATTGGCAGTTGGATCAACCTCCCGGAATACCAATGATCAGCTGTTCCAGGCTGCAGGGATTGCCACCGCCTATCATCGCCTCTATGGGCCCCATTTTTGCCTCCATGCAGCCTATTTTTTTACCTGTATGTATCCCATTTTTTGGCTTCCGCACATCCCATTTTTGGCCTCAGTGTGCCCCATTTTTGGCCTCCACGTGTCCCCCTTTTGGCCCATTCAGCGACAATCAGCAGCTGCCTGGAATGGGCCAAAAATGGGACATGTGGAGGCCAAAAATGGAACGCGCACAGGCCAAAAATGGTGTGCAGAGGCTGAAAATGGTGTGCACGGAAGCAACAATGGGAGCACAGAGGTGATGATAGGCGCACGGAGGCAACAATAGGCTCAGTGATCCTTGCAGCCTGGAACAGCTGATTGTCGGTATTCCCGGAGGCCAATCCAACCACCAATCAGCTGCTTGTGCTAAATCAGACTGTGCTAAAGCTGACCAGGTTGTTTGCTGTTTGCAACAAGGAGGCAAATTGCTGGGAGGCAGAGGCTGAAGGGTGGGGGCCGACAGGGCTTCGCAATGTTCGCTCTATAACACACAACATTCGCACTATAACACACACAGACACTTCCACCCACTTGGGGCGGGGGAGTGCATCATAGTCTGAAAAATATGGTAATTTTTAGATCAATACAAAAGCTAATTACATGAATGGAGTTACATAAAATTTGCTCAATAACTGCAGTAGCAATAATGCCAGCCTTTAGTTATTGGCAGAAAATTTGAGGTTTCTCTGCAAGGTCATCTTTGTTCAAAAAAGATGCACTTATAACTCATGATTCAGTTATATAATAATTTGCATGTGAAAAGTGTGGCTTTTTTTCAAACTACCAACCAACCTAAATTAGTAAGTTAAAAGGCTGCCAACTTCCATAGTAGTGTTTCCTTGTTTAAATTCATTAAATATTCAATTTTATGTGAATCAGGCCAAGATTATTTTCCTATCAAGAGGGGCTTCAAAAAAAAGTTACTGGTGAAATTTTAGTAGTGAAGCAGAAATAGGACAGTACAATAAATAACTTATACAAACTTCTATAATTATATATGTGATACTTGGAAGCCCTTATAGCTTCTGATGCCATTCATACACGATACACACTATTTATAGTTTTAATGTGACCTGTCTAGGAACCAAGCAAAAAGCAATATAAATCTTTTGCAAATAAAATACAAAAATAATGTTTTCTGATCAAAATATGGAAATACTGACATGTTAAAGTCTTTAAATACTACCTATCTTAATACTTTAAATTCTATCTATCTATCTATCTATCTATCTATCTATCTATCTATCTATCTATCATCTATCTATCACAACTAACCTCCATCAAATCCATATCTGCAGCACTGGCCAAACTGAAATCAAATATAGGGCCTAGCAGTTAAAATTTCTCAGAAAAAAACATTTAACTTTTACTCTCTAGTTCCTATATCTTTCAGTAGGCATCTATATTAGTTCCATTTTTAGCTGTCATGTTAATACATCTGCTCTCTGCAATGTTTTCTCATTTTAAAAATCCATTTACACTCAAAGCCTTCACCACAAGCCCCAAAATAAATTCAATATATTAATGTTTCATTTGCATAGAGAAGTGTTTTTCACTTGGTTGCTTCGTTTGATCAATTTCATTTAACAACATACATGACCCTAATTTCCAGTCAGCTTTGAGAGAGGAAGGGGTGTTAATGAGAATCATTGCTTCCTCTGTTAAATTAGCATTAGCTTCACTATCCAGGTGCAAACAGTTGCTAAGAAACATATTCATAAATCTTTTTTCTTCAGGAGATTTTAACCACACTTCCTACACTTTCTACTTGTCGACTTTATATGCTGCCTGGCCAGCTTTGTGAGTGAAATCCAAAGTCTCTGGAACAATTTTGGAAAGCTCCTTATTCATATATCTTGAATGCTATACAAAGTAAACATTAGACACACTATATGATTGTGAATGTTCATATACAGCAAAAGAAAATTCATATTCATAAAGAAAACATTCCTCGGGTTGTGGGTGATCCATCATTGGAGGTTTTCAAAAATAGAACTGGACAACCATTTGACTGGAAGGTCTAAGGCTCTTGCCTTAAGCAAGGTGTTAGCTTAAGGCATCCCAGAACCATTGATTAGGTATCCTAGGAATTCAACCCTTGGCACATTAATTTGGCATTTCTCTTTTTTGAGATGGAGACCTTTGTCTCTAATTCGAGCCAAAACTGTTCGTACACGTTTCAAAAGTTGTGCCTTGTTTGCAGCCGATACCAAGATGTCATCGAAATAGGGGACGACTCCTGGAATCCCCTGCAAAAGCTGGTCCATGACGCTTTGGAACAGTCCAGGGGCGATACTAACGCCGAATTACAGGCAGTGACATTTGAACGCACCCCTGTGCGTCACAATGGTTTGGGCCTCCGCAATAGCACCATCTACAGGCAATTGTTGGTATGCCTGCACCATGTCCAATTTTGAGAAGATATTTCCTGAGCCTAATGAATGAAGTAAGTGCTATACAATGGGTACAGGGTAGGTGCTTTGTTGTAGTGCTTTATTTATTGTGCACTTGTAGTCTGCACAGATGTGGACAGACCTGTCAAATTTCACAGGTGTCATTATAGGGGTCTCCCAGTGTGCGTGATCAACCAGTTCTAGGATTCCCTGGCTTACAAGCTTGTCAATTTCCTTGTCAATTTGGGAGCGGAGAGCAAAAGGTACTCTCCTGGGTTTTAGCCTAATTGCGGCTATGTTGGGATCCAAACTAAAGGAAATTGGAGTCCCCACATACTTACCCAGACCGGTGCTGAAGACATCCTTGAACTCCTTAAAGATGGCGCCATCGTCTTTCAAGGCATTGATACCGGTCACTTCTAGGCCCAGGGCTTGGAACCAATCTAGTCTTAGGAGGCTCTGCAAGTTGCCACTAATCACTGTCACTGGGAGTTTCCCGCTGAACTGCTTGAATGCTGGAAGGTACCTTGGCCTATGATGGGGACCTGGTTTCCCTGGTAATCGCGTAGGCAGATGTCAGGGGTCCGTAGATGCTGCTTCTGTAGGCTAGGGATAGCCTGCTTAAGGGTAGACCATGGCATGATGGTCAGTGGTGACCTGGTGTCAATCTCCATCTCACATGGAGATTCCTTGATGAGGACTGTGACCTTCAGCTTTTTTGGCCACCTGGTGCGGACTTGGCCAATTGATGTATGGTAGGTGACTCTATTGTCGCCCTCTGAGTGCCATTGTGGCTTCTGCCAGATCCCTGGGTTGGGTCTCTGTTGGCGGTTTGGTGCACTTCTAGGCTGCCAGGTGGTGGCAGGGAATTCACTCTGGCACACCTTGGCGATGTGCCCCTTTCGCTCGCAGCACTGGCAGGTTGGGTCACAGAAATGGCAAGCTGATCTGGCATGGTCTCCGTGGCTAGCGCAAGGTGGGAGACTCGATTTGAATTTGCATGCCAACTGGGCACGGCTACTGCGCATGCGGCAGCTGTCATCTTCCTCGCCTTGTGAACTCTCGGGCTCTGAAGCCTTGCGATGTACGCGTGTACTCTTTCGCGCGTCTTGTGGTACGCTTTGGTACTGCAGAATCTCAGTAGATTTGGCAGCTGATTCGGACACCCTGGCCTCATCCAAGGCGATCTGCAGAGTGAGGTTAGATTTAGCAAGTAACCTCCTCTGCAGAGTAATGTCCCGTACGCTGCAAATTATGCAGTCCAGAATCAGCTGGTCTAGGTCTCGGAATTTGCAGTATGCTGTGACCTTGCGAAGTGCCACAACGTACTCATTAATCGACTTGCCCTTTTTCTGGTTTCTGATGTTAAACTCATGCCGGCAAACGTGCGCATAGTGGGTCCTTAGTGGGTCCTTAGCATCTGCTGCAGCACGGACCAGGCGACTGTTTGAAATGGTGTCGGCTCAGAAAGGCTTTTTGCCATCTCGAACACTTCCCGGCCACAGTATCCGAGGAACATGTTCTTCTTGCAGCCTTCAGGAAGGCCCATGAGGTCGTTTGCCTCGAGGAAGCAGTCAAATTGTAGCATGTACGATTCCCAGTGCTCAGTGACTGGGTCATACAGAGTCGGTGGGGTGTGCATAGCCATTTTCTGTACAGAGGGCAATTTGAGTTTGCCGCTCAAAAATGGCTGCTCAAAGCCATGCTGAGCTCCGACCTGGATGTACTTGCTGGATTGCTATGCTCTTTTTGGTTCACCTAGTTGCCTGCCAATCCCACCTTTGTCGCCAGTGTTAGATTGGGTAATGGATAGGCACATACAGATAACAACAGCTCTTTATTGAGTACAACAAGTGAGAACAATCCAGCGAAGGTTGATTCTGCAAGCAGCCCTTTTATAGGGAGCTGTCAGACCCTTCGACCAATAGGATTAAACCTCTGTTCCCACCAGAACAGAGGACCTTGGTGGAAACCACTGTAGTTATAACTAATATCTAACACAAGGGGTTGGACTGGAAGACCTTCAAGGTCCTTTCCTAGCCCTATGATTCTATGTGCAAAAGAACACATCTCTCCTGAGCTTTCCTCTCTTTTTTCCTTCCTGATAAGAATTGTTTAAAATGGATGCTCTTTAAATCAAGTCCTTTGATCTTTCTTACAATTGTTCCTGGTTCAATTTATATGGACTTCTTTTGAAATTTCAGTCCCATCAAAAGATTTTTATTTATTAATTTCAGACCTGTACACTGCACGAATCAATAATAAGCCCATGAAAATATTTACAGACCCATCGCATCCTGGACATAAATTGATTCAACTCCTACCCTCAAAACGACGCTATAGAGCACTGCACACCAAAACAACTAGATACAAGAACAGTTTTTTCCCTGAATTCCATTACTCTGCTAAACAAATAATTCCCTCACCACTGTCAAACCATTCACTAAGGCTGCATTATTATTACTATTAGTCTTCCCATTGTTCCTAGCACCCATCTACTCCCACTTATGACTGCAGGACTGTAAATTTGTTGTTTGTATCCTTATGATTTATATTGATATTTATTGTTTCCTGATTTCTTATTTGTACCCTATGACTATCATTAAGTGCTGTACCTTATGATTCTTGACGAATGTATCTTTTCATATCTTTTTATGTACACTGAGAGCATATGCACCAAAGACAAATTCCTTGCGTGTCCAATCACACTTGGCCAATAAAGAATTCTATTCTATTCTATTCTATTCCATATTTGGCTGCCAATTTTAAGGCACAGAAATCTTCCTTGTTGGGAAGGTTCAGTTTAAAAAGCTTAATTTCAAGTATTCCCCAGGAACTCCACAACTATCTGAGATTAGTTCTGTACACTGCACGAGTCAAAAAGAGGGCTGTGAAAATATTTACAGACTGTGGTTCTAGGCTTCCCTTAGGCATTAAAGCTGGCTGAGTAACTTGGGGTTAAGGACACTCTCTCAGCCGAACACACTTCACAGAATTGCTGTTGTAAAAAAAGTATGTAAAAAAGATGTTGAGACTCTAGAAAGAGAAGAGCAACAAAGTTGATTAGGGGACTGGAAGCTAAAACATATGAAGAACGGTTGCAGGAACTAGATATGTCTGGTTTAATGAAAAGAAGGGCTAGGGGGAGACATGATAGCAGTGTTCCAATATATCAGGGATTGCCATAAAGAAGAGGGAGTCAAGCTCCAAAGCAACTGAGGGTAGAAGAAGAAGCAATGGGTAGAAACTAATCAAGGAAAGAAGCAACTTAGAACTAAGGAGAAATTTCCTGACAGAATAATTAATCAGTGGAACAACTTGCCTCTCGAGGTTGTGAATGCTCCAACACTGGAATTTTTTAAGAAGAAGTTGGATAGCCATTTGTCTGTAGTGGTGTAGGGTTTCCTGACTAGCAGGGGGTTGGACAAGAAGACTTCCAAGGTCCCTTCCAACTCTGTTATTAAGTATATTTACTGATATATAGGCAAATATATGAGTTTACCTATATACAGTAGCTATTCCCATTAATGTATTTAATTTGCATAAACTAAAAGAGCTCTTGGTACATTCATATTCTTTCTTCATCCCATAATATGGCTATTGCAAAAAAAACTGAGGCAAAACTAATCATTTAATGAAATGCAAACATTGATGTATACTATATTTGTATGCGTTTTGTAAATAAGTTAGAAAATTAATCCAGGACCCCAGTTGAGAAGCATGAGCTTTAGAAATTGAACAATTGAACCTGAGAGTTGTTGTTGGGGAAAGAACCGGAAAAGAAGGATATTAAGTAACACTGAGTTACTTATAAAGTAATAAAGGCAGGATTTTAAAAATTCAAATAAACAAAATGAGAAGACAATTTCCACTGAAGTTTGTTAGTCATGTTCTACTTTCTGAATTTTGGATGCAGAATCTACTGTTCCTGCTCTGAAGCCTTTGCGCCAATTCTGGGATGAAATCAAGCTGTATGATCTAGTCATTTGTTTTTGTTTTTATTTGTTTTCTTTCATTCAGTCATGTCTGATTTTCAGAGATTGCTGGGCAAGTCCTTGCAATTTTCTTGGCAAGATTTTTGCCATTGCCTCCTTCCATGATCTATACTAGACTACTCACTGACAAATTATGTTTTACTATTAGTACTATTACATAAATTACTAAGGTAGGCCTCCTGTTGAACAGATTATCAGAAAACAAATACTGTAGTAAGTAGAGTGCATGAATGGATATACACAATGAGGAGAAACTTCCAAACATTCATGATTTGATCAAGGATTAAGCAAACTTTATAACTGTCACTGGGCAACAAGAAAAAGGATTGCCAGTGGAGTTGCTAATACATTTTTCTTAGTTGATTGGTTTGCTTCTTATTTATTATGGAAAGTATCCAGTCAAAAACCCTGGAGAACAACATTCGCTGCAGAGTCTTAAGGACTGACTCATACTCTGACTCACTATAAAGCAGCTTCTTGACTTCCCATATTTATCACATGGGCAGTTCTAATCCCTGAAGAGTTCTTTCATAAAGCAAGAAAAAAAAAGATGTTGCCAGCACCTATTTCTACTGTGGTACTGAGGAAGCGGAGAAAGGGTCGGTGGGATGCGTTAGCTAAGCCATTGTGGCTTTATCCAGAAACTGTGATTGAAGCAACTCATTACTGCAACACATGAATTCAGCCAGATGTTTCACCACTAGTTATTAATGGGGTGAGACCAAGAGAAAAATTAAGGAGAAAATGTGCAGGTGGGGAAAAAAATATCGCTCCAAAATAACTTACAAGGAATGTGGATTCTTTGCAAATATATCCATAGTTTCTGAATTCTGCATAAAGGGTGTTGCAGAGGAACAATATTTGGGTTCATCAAATTAATGCTAAATTATGTTTATGTGCATATGAAAATATCCTCCAGGATTGAATGAAATATTATATTACTGCAGCCACATATGCGTCTCATAAGAAAATATGCCTTTGAAGTACCAAGTGTGCTTTTTCAAGAGGCAACTGGACTTTCTGGTTTTTCTTTGAAGACATTTCACTTTTCATTCAACAAGCTTCTTCAGCTCTGACTGGATGGTGGCTGAAGAAGTTTCTTGGATAAGAAGTGAAACATCTTCAAAGGAAAATCAAAAAGTCCAGTTGCCTCTTTAAAAAGCACCTTTGGGACAACCAGCACCTGGATGACAGAGAATCTCTGTAGACATTGTGCCTTTGAAGCTACCTAGCTTGGCCTTAACCTTTTAGCCTTGATCTGCCACCAAGAATTCATTATTATTATTATTTGGTCTTTTAAAGAGAACCATCATGCCAGAAACTATTGTGGCTTCTCCTTTCCACGTTGATACTGCTGCTTTCCATTACAACATAGAGTAGTGATTATTAGTGTTGTGTCCATTCCAGGATGATGCTTTGAAAAAGCTACTAAAATTATACTTTGAGGAACTGGGGAGGTCTCCTGCCTAAGAGCCTTATATACGGCATTGATATATTAATAGAGTCATTACTTTTGGCAGAAATCCTTTTTTTCGAAGAGTCCAAATCCTGAAAAATCAATCCATTCTGAGCACCCAGAAATAGTTGGATGTTATTTCTAACAAAAAAATTCCTTTACATTGTTATCATTAAGAGTGAAAAAAAGATGGGAATTTTGTCCATTCTCTTCTCTCTTCAGAATAGAGCCAGACATTATTCAAAGCGGCAGCATATTGGATAACTTTCCTTTCCCATGGACTAAAGAGAACTTTTATTGCTGTGGGACCTGTGATGGTCCCACTAATCCCAGAGTTTGGGAGTGATAATATCAATGTGCAGCCCCCGCCCCCCCAAAAATAAACAGTGCAACCAAAAGAAGGGATAAATGAGAAGTCTTGAAAATATATGGTAGAAGCTGTTTTAAGAGCCACATTTTCTCAAAGCATCAGGAAAAATCTGTTTACAGAGAAACTTGATGGTGAATGCAACATAGTAATCCAAGATCCACACCTTTAAAGCCATACCTTTACGAAAGGGGCAGTGTCTCATTCCCGCACTAGCCATCCTACAGATTTTAACATACCTTAGCGGAAACCACCAACAGCAAATATAGCATAAAGATGTATCTTGCATTCTTCAACTTCAGCAGAGCTTTTTCAGGCTTTTTTCCTGAAATGGCAACCATTTCCCTGAATGATCCAGCAGGGTCTAAACTGCAAGGATACAGTATGTGAGATGGAGAGAGGCTTGCTACCAAAATTTATTTTATCTCTTTACTCATTCTTTCACTATTAATTTCATCATACTCCTTTCAACAAATAGCTAGGAAATGATGTAATGATGACGATAATGGCGATGATAATTCATTCAGCTGGAAAAGTAGTCAAATACCCCAAAAAATTGGAATGGAAAGTGGAGTTCCTTCTATGTCCATATTTTAGAACCATCAGTCATTTCTTTCATAGACAGTTGCTCTTATGAGATTTGTTAAATAAACCTATCTTCTGCCTTTACTAAGTATTGAGTTAAGTAGCCAAGTACAGTAATGAACTTCTATTGCCAGAGCTGACACAACAAAGGCTCACAAGAAATGAGTTGTGGCTTTTACCATATAGTAAATGCTTGCCTTTGTATTGTTTATGAGCGCAGGATTGTTGCTATTTTTTAATGGTAAATTTTTACAGCTATGCAGCTATGTTCCCAATAGTAATCTGCAAAAATGTGGTTAAATAATAATTAGTGTCATCCAATGTGAGGGAATAAAGAGCTATTTCAGATTCCCTGTCAATATGTTATCTGTATCTTTTCTCACACCCCAAGATTAACAGTAAGGATTTGGAAATAATTTTGCTTGAAAAATTCTAGATGTCTCCATCAAACCAGAAGGTTGGGAATCCATGCTTCTATTAGAACTAATGGACATGCTTAAGGTATAATCATTATAATGTTAGTTTGGTCCCATCTTTTCTGCAAAGCATTCTTGGGAAGAATTAGCAGTGAGAAATGAGTTAAATCTTGACATTTACACACAATACATTCAAAATATATAATCAGACAAGTATTCTTGTTCAAGACCTGTCAACTTCTCTAAAAGGATGCTGATTTGTTAGAAAGGTCTTTTTATGGAAATTAAGAACTTTACAACAATGGTGCTTTAATAACTCACGTGAATGACAGAAAACTGACAGGGCAATTTTAGCTTTCATTTTAGAGCATTACTCTGATTTACAAGAATAATACTTAGTTAATGCATTAGTTGTTTCCCAGGTTTATTAAAGAGCACATTTAGTGGAGGTGGAGCAAAAAAATTATGCTACTCTGCATATAAGTATAGGTTTTTATACTATGGAATAGAAATTATACTTTTACTTTTGCTGTAAACTGTATAAAAGATTTTGAAGATTTTGGAACTGAAGCAGTTTATCAAGAAAAATAATAATTCCTCTTTATTCCATACTGGCCAGACTGCAGCTAGAATATTCCATTCAGTTTTGGACAATGCATTTTAGGGGTGGGAAACATTTAAAGCAGGGGTGGGTTTCTCGCCCCATTCCAACCGGTTTGGTTGGAACGGGGCCGGCGGCATCCTCATGCACGTGCGCGGCGCACGCATGCGTACTAGCATCTGTGCGATGCTTCAGCTGCTCCTGGAGGATCGTGCAGGCGCTGTATGCGTCCTGCGCATGCGTAGAAGCGCAGAACACATCAAAACCGGGTAAGGAGCGCGGGCGGGCAGGTGGGCCCTTCGCCGTTCCCGGAAGTTACTTACTTCCGGGTTCGCCAACCAACCGGTTCGCAGGGACCGCCGCGAACCGGTTGAAACCCACCCCTGATTTAAAGACTGAGTCCTGGAAGAAACAGCTTATAGGGAAAGATTGGAGGCACTGAAAACATTTACATTGGAGATTGCAAGGAATCTTAAGTATGGTATCTGAAGGACTGTTATGCAGAAGACAGATATAAGTGTTCAAAGTTGTTCTGGAAGACAGGACAAAAACCAGTGGTTCGAATTATAAGGGAATAGAATTCTGGAGGACATTTTCAAAAACCGCATAGGTAAGAATTGTCAACAGTGGAATTGTTTACTTGAAGAAGGGTTGGATTCTACTTCACTGAAGAGGCTGGATGGCCATGTATCACTGTTGTTGTAATGGATTCTGGCATGCATTTAGCAGGAGATGGAATTAGATGAATTCCAAAGTCTTGTCTATTCTATAATGCCACACAATAACTTCCTCTGAATTTATTTTGCAAAAATGATTACTGTAAAATATCTGGTTGATGAGAAGATAGAAACAGAATTTTCTCTCTCTCTTTGCTATCACCTCGTCGTCATCCAATATCTACTATTTTTTGGCAACCCATATCTGAGAAGCTTATTTGTATTACATACCCTGGCATTATTCTAAATCTTGTTTATACCCATTAAACAGGCTTATACAAGAAGTCAATATCTAGTTTAGGGGTATCAAGCTGGTGGCCTGCGGGCAAGGTGCATCATGCTCACCTCCACCCCAGCTTTGCAAATGGAAAAAATGTCACAAAACATCACGTGACAACAATGTGACGTGGCAACTTTGACACCCGTGATCTAGTTAGTTTAACCATGGTTTATTTAATCACATTTGGTTGGGCCTGTACAACACAAGCCATAATTAATGGCTTATCAAGCTCAAGAACTGGATTCACAAACCTTTTAAAATTGAAATGAGGGGCAATTGAGTCTAACTTAACTTACTGTCAATCAAAGCATGCTTTCAGAAAATTCAGGAATTTACTGTTGCAGTGCTAAAGTGTTATGACAGAAGGAGCTGTTGCATAAAAGATGCCTTAATATAAATACCTGATTGCCTCAGTACAAAAGAAGCCTTGTTAATACCTAGCCTGCCTCTCCCTTTGGTTTAATGGAAAACAGATCAGAAGTAGGAAAGCAGATCTCCCATCTCTCTGATTAATTTTCTCAGGAAAGTGCCATGTGACAACATTCAAAGCTTATTTCCTGGACCTTGTTTTTGTGAGTGACATGACAGCTGTATTTTTCCACAGAGGACTTGCACGTAACACATGCTCTCATGACCACATGGCTTGAGTCAACTTAATGCGATAAACAGAGCTTTAAGCTTCACGTCAATGTCACTTCCAGCTGGTTCTAAAGCAAAATGATATATATACTCTCCAGCTTACATTTGCTTTGTAATTCAATTGCCCTGAATCCTCAAAGATGCCTTTCTGCATGTACTGAGGTAGATTTGCTGATGTATTTATACTCAGAAATTGTTTCTCAAGGTGATAACAATTGAGATTGATTTATATGTCTCATTCAGATACTCCTCCAATTGAATCTCAGTATGGTTTTTAGATGAGATGCATACAGTAAAATAATATTATTGTGCTCTTGTTATTTTAGACTAGGCTAGGCTAGGCTAGGCTAGGCTAGGCTAGACTAGACTAGACTAGACTAGAATAGAATAGAATAGAATAGAATAGAATAGAATAGAATAGAATAGAATACCATTTCTGACAGATGGCTGTCCAGTCTCTTCTTGAAAGATTCCAGTGATGAATCTCCCACAACTTCTGAAGGCAAGCTGTCCATTGGTTGATTGTTTTCACTGTCAGAAAATTATTTCCTCCTCGTTTCTAGGTTGAATCTCTCTTTGGTCAGTTTCCATCCATTATTCCTTGTCTCGCTTTCTGGTGCTTTGGAAAATAAGTTGACCCCCTCCTTTCTGTGACAGCCCCTCAAATATTGAAATACTGCTATCATGTCACCCCTGGTCCTTCTCTACACTAGGCTAGCCATGCCCAATTCCTGCAACTGTTCTTTGTATGTTTTAGCTTCCAGTCCCCTAATCGTCTTTGTTACTCTTCTCTGCACTCTTTCTAGAGTCAACATCTTTTTTATGGTGTGGTGATCAAAACTGGATAAAGCATTCTAGGTGTGGTCTTACTAAGGCTTTATAAAGTGGTATTAGTAACTCATGTGATTTTGATTGAATCCCTCTGTTAGTGCAATTTAGGATTGCATTGGCTTTTTTGCCTGCTGCCCCACACTGCTGGCTCATATTTAATTGACTGTCCACCAAGACACCAAGATCCCTCTCACAGTTACTGCTATTAAGCCAGGTTTATGAAAGTGTTTAATAAATAAAAAAAATTTTTATAATTCCAGATGATAAGATCCACAGGAACACAATTTTTCCTCTTCCTAAGGTAAAACATGATTAGAAGATGCGAAATTATTCAGAGTAAGTGGTAGTCAGTGAGATTTTGTTTCCAAGGACATCACCATACATACAAAATAAACAATTCTAACCCTAAGAGTGTGCTTTAAAAGCCAGAACTGAATAAGAACACAGCTCTTAAGAAAACAAACCCTTTTGTTGTTGTTATTGAGGAATTTCTTCATTTCAGTGAAATGATAGATTTGTGCAGAAATTGCTGCTAATGGAAACTTTAAATGGGATTTTAAAGTAATAAGAACAAAAACACATAATACACCACATTACTATATGCACAGGCACATATCAAAGAAAGATTGTATAAAACAGTAGAGATGCAATCAGAAAGCTAAGGTGCTATTTAACTGTTTCTCAAATTCAGGTGATTGTTAGGCTTTCTTGGAAGATCTGGAAAACTGGCTCAGCCAAGGTTTGATCCCTTATTACTCAGATGCTAAGAGAGTTTAATCTTACTGAACTGAACAGGGCAACACATAAACTGATCTCCATCTCCTTGTTATTCCAGCTGTTGGAATTGCTAATGCTGCATATTTGCAAACTCCAGCTCTCTTTAAATAAAATCTCTGTGTAATGTCTTGTCCTCTCTATTATTGAATTGGTTAATATTCTCTCTTTTTTTTACATATGTTTTCTGTTAGACCTACTGAAACTTTGCCATTGCTGCTACCATTAAAAAGTGAAAATCAGAATCAAGAGAATTTCCAATATCTACTAATCTATTGCATGTGTATTTCAATTGTGTTTTGTATAACTTCACTTCATTATTGTTTGGCTCATCCTCAAGTAAAACTGAACAAATATTGAGAGACAATGTAATGTACTGATGAGAGAGCTATACTGAAACTGGAGAAACATAGTTTATGTTAGTCTAAAGTTAAATTTTAAAAGGACAGAGGTATATGAAAGTAGCATGCATGTATATATAAATTAACTATAATGTAGTATTAGCTGTTTAAAAACTGTTGACATACTGTATCACCCAGATCTACTCAGGCTCTTTAGCAAACTTCTTGTTACAGGAAGGAACATAAGAAATTGCTTTAAATCAAAATCACCTATTGGTTTACCTACCTAGATCTTTATTACAGGCAATTCATATCACATATTTAGAATAACAGAGTTGGAAAGTTAGAATAACTTGAAGGTCTTCTAGTCCAAACCCCTGCTTAGGCAAGAAATCCTACACCACTTCAGACATATGGATATCCAACATCTTCTTAAAAACATCCAGTGTTGGAGCACTCACAACTTCTGGAGGCAAGTTGTTCCATTGATCAATTGTTCTATGAAGAAGTATTTTTGCATTAAATCAGTACTACACTTTTAATCCTACGAAAATGAGATGACTCCATGCAAACACCATCTTATTTCTAAATATTCATTCACAACTGAGTGACTATTATCATAAGTCAATCATATTAGAAAATGTGTATTAAAAATCTGTATTAGAGGAGGAGCCTTATACATGATATTTCTATGCTATTGGTATGGTTATTTTTTTTTCTTAATATTTATTTTTAGACCTAGAGCCTCACACTGTTTAGCAGCTCAACTGTGTTTCTAAAATAAAAAAAATCAACTGTCCCTCATAGTTCCTTGAGAACAATAAAACAATTAATAAAGCCTCGATTGCTCATAATTACATTAAAAGAAAATGTGCATTTGTTTCTGCATTGAGAGCTATCGCATTCTTTGCAAATAGAATTGTGACAGGCAATCTGAAAATGAATCCAGATGGAAGAGAAATGGTGGGAACAGAGGCTCATAGACTAAGAACCTGAATATAAAGAATTGGCACTTGAAATTCTCATAAAATTATTGTAACAGTTACATCAGGCACATCATTAATATACGCAGGAGACAATTTATGGCTAGTACCAGAATCTCCACAAAGGCAGAATTTTGCAGTAGTCCTTGAAATAAACAGATGTTGTGTCCTGATGTAGCAAAGTACGTTTATATAATAGTAGCTTAAAATAATCCATTTGTAAAAACGAATGCAAAAACTCAATTTGCAAGGGGTTATTTTTAAGACAAATTACTCTTCTGTGCATTCTCTGCTGTAAGAGCAATCACAGGCTCATTTAGCGAGCAAGCTCTAGTCACAATACGTAGGCAAAGAATATGAAGAAGCTTTGCCCCAAATTGTGTCCAAGCCCAAAATTTATCAGGTAACTTTAAGCAAAGTTGCCATGTACAAATTGAGTAGTAAAAACAAAGTATTGAAGTGCTGGGTGTTATTGGCCACTCTGCCCTATTTCCCCTTTCTCCAGAGCCCTCAATATCTATGTCCACTGAACACGGAGTTGTTCTTGAGCACATCTCCCTCAGCCCTTTCCTCCTCTGAAGATCTACTAGAATATTGGGATTCCCTGGACTTGCTAGAATGTCCAAGGGCAAGTAAGTTTGGCTGCATAGCGATCAGGGATTGAAGAATTGAGATGACTATTAGGACCATCCCAGGAAGCTATTTTGCCTTCCAGGAAATGGTTGGTATGTGACAGGTCATGCCTGTTCTGGCAGCCATCTCATGTCCCCCAGAGCAGCCATTTTGAACATGGGTCTATGTTTTCAACTTTTGAAATGCGTTCTAATATTACTGACCTCTGATTGTAGATATAGGTGGTCTTTTCCAAGCAAACTTTCTTTTTCTCGAAGTTTCCACATTCATCATAGCCATTATTTCTTTGTTTGTTTGTTTGTTTCTAAATAAATAATTTATATGTAAATAAATAAATAAGGCAATTTTTATCTCACCAGTCCCTTCCTTTTATTTTCATTTTTGTTTCCAGAATTACTAGTCCTTTTTAAGCATTTGTAGTGTCATCTAGTGGTGAGAAATGGAATGATACAAGGGAAATGGATCCCTATTGGGGAAATGGGAATACAGGCGGTCTTCGAGTTACAACAGTTCATTTAGTGACTATTTGAAGTTACAGCAACACTGTAACTTTAGTGACTTATGACTGTTTTTCACACATAATCAGAGATGGTATTCAGCCAGTTCTGGCTGGTTCTGGTGAACTGGAGGGGAATTTTTAGTAGTTCGGAGAACTGGCAAATACCACTTCTGGCTGGCCATGCCCCTATCTATTCCCTGCCTCCCAAGTCCCAGCTGATCAGCTGGGTTTTCTTCTGTTGCCCTGCACAGGAGAACGGAGCTGGAAAGTAGGTTAGTGGGGTGGGGAGGGAATGGGGATTTTACAGTGTCCTTGACTTAAAGTGTGGTAGAAATTGAGATTTTAGCAATAGCAATAGCAATAGCAGTTAGACTTATATACTGCTTCATAGGGCTTTCAGCCCTCTCTAAGTGATTTACAGAGTCAGCATATTGCCCCCAACAATCCGGGTCCTCATTTTACCCACCTCGGAAGGATGGAAGGCTGAGTCAACCTTGAGCCGGTGAGATTTGAACAGCCGAACTGCAGAACTGCAGTCAGCTGAAGTAGCCTGCAGTGCCGCATTTAACCACTGCGCCACCTCGGCAGTATCCTTGCCCTGGAATGGGGTGGAAATGGAGATTTTACAGTATCCTACCCCCAGGAGTGGGGAGGGAATGTGGATTTTGCGGTATCCTTCCCCTGCCATACCCACCAAGCCACGCCAACCAAGCCACACCATGCCCACAGAACCAGTAGTAAGAAAAATTGAATCTCGCCACTGCTTATAATCGTTGCAGCAGCCCCATGGTCACGTGATCAAAATTCAGATGCTTGGCAACTGGTTCATATTTCTGACAGCTGTAAGGTCCCGAGACACATGTAATCAACTTCTGTGACCTTCCAACAAGCAAAGTCAATGGGAAAACCGGTTCACTTAACAACTGTGTTACTAACTTAATGACTTCAGCATTTCACTTAACAATTGTGGCAAGAAAGGTCGTAAAATAGAGCAAAATTAACTTAATAACTGTCTCGTTATCAACAGAAATGGTGGGCAAAGTTGCAGTCATAAGTCGACAATTCCCTGTACTTCATCTTTTTTTTTTTCTTTCTTGTATTTTTTTCCCTATCTCTTGTTCCTTTGAATTTTAATAACAGTATCAGAACTGCTACATGTCATCATTTCATGAGGGGAGTCAATATCATTTGAAGAAAGCAGTTAGCCCTGGCCTGTTTCTTCAGCTCTTCCAGACATGGAGTTAAGGGATCTTAGGGTTAATTACTTATTTCTGAGCATTGCAATCCAGAGCAGGTTTTAAATATGGATTGCTTGCTTCCTTGCTGACATTGCTTATTCTTGTTAATCTGAATGCAAATCATTTTATCAGGCTTTATTATCTACACAAGCTGAAGCAATTGGTGACACATGAAATTAGATAATTATACCTCCGTGGTCAGTAACATCATTTCTGGAAGGTGTTTAGCACTGTAATGTAACAAAGCCCTGTTTGTGTATTTCTGAGACAACCAAATGAATAGTATACTTTGTTTCTCAGATGTGTGGTCAAAACAACCTTAATCCTGGGTTTTGAGTCAGCAGCATTTTTAAAGAGGGACCAGGCTGGCCACAGCTTCCAAGGAATGAGAGAGTAAATTGACATTTGCCACACCTGTCCCTTTTCTATATCTATCAGCCTCCTCCATCTCTAGGAAAACAGATTTTTTAGGGAACCCCCACATGCTGGAATAAAGTTTATTCCCTCCAATTCTATCAAACCCCCAGATACCCACTAGAATAGAGAAAGAAAATTCAGTTTTCTGTATCTTTTTGCTGCCATCTGCTGGTCATCTGCAGATCTGGTAGTCTTATAAGTGGCTTTTATGCCACGGAGATAACACAAAAAGAGGAATTCTAAGATATTTTCCTGTAGATACTTTCACTTTGTTATTTCTAATAATATTCTTGCTTTCTATGTTTTAACTGTTGTTAGTTAATTTCGTGAAAATAAATTTACAATTAAGAGTTAAAATTCTGATGTTTTGCCTTTCATTATATAATCCAGGGATGTGCAGTCAGGGGAGGCAGAGGAGGCAGGGCCTCACCAGTGTCATGAGGAAAAGAAAAGAATTTTTAAAATAATTAAAAAGGCTAAGGTAGTTGCTGCCAGACTCCAGAGTCACAGTGACTCTGAGTCTGCTTAGTGCTAATTGTAGGGGGAGGCGAGAGAACTATGGGCCTCCTTTGCATAAGGAATTTTTCGCCTTTTAACCCTTGCTCAGAGTTAAGCAAGGGTTAAAAGGCAAAAAAAATCCTTATGCAAAGGAGGCACATGATTCTCCCGCCTCCCGATCTGGGAGCAGCAAATCGTGCCTTGTCTAAGTAAGTTGCTTTTTTATTTAATTTTTTACATTTTCATCATGGTGGGCGGACAAGAGGAGAGTTGAAATCCACAGCTGGAAAAGGTATGTGGATCGGACAGAGGGAGGGGGGATTCAAAATGATTGTAATTTAATTTGTATCTTTTTATTGTGAGGAATTTGTGTGTGTGTGTGAGTGTGTGTGCATGTGTTTCTTTCGGGGGGGCGAGGTGGCGGAGCGCAGCAGTGGCAGGGACATTCTCGCCACTGTGTCCAACAGGGCAGGTATTTCACGTTTATGTCCACCATAAACGCGAGACACCTGGCCTGTTGGACACAGCGGTGGCGGGGAGGAATGGGCTGGGTGGGCTGGCTGGCTGAGGAGGGGGGAATCATGGCCGCTCAGGCCCCGGCAGCAGGGCTTTAAAGTGGTACCAGGGCCCTGGCGGCAGGACATTAAAGTCCCGGTCCCGCTCTATGGCGGACGCGGCACTGGGGCTTCAGTGGGGCTTTCGTGCTTGCCTCACCGGCCATGAAGCTCACCGCACGTCACTGATATAATCTTCCTTCCATAATCTACATCCGTCTTGGATTCTCATGTTTCCATTTAATCCGAAGGGAATATATTAAAAGGGAATTTCTTTTGTCTGGCTTTTTCAACAGTGGGGATACTGAATTCCACAGTGACATGCCATTGAAGGCTTTTCTATAGTCAGTGGGTGCACATGTTAACTTTCTCAATTATTCATGGTTCATCAGCAATAATGCATTTTGTTCCTCATCCTTTTCTTGAACACCTGGCATTTCCTTTTCCATGTATGGCTCTAATCTCTATCGGATGATCCCAAGTATTATTTGGTTAGCATGTGAAATTAAGTTTATTGCACAATAGATGGCACACTGTTAACTCCTTTCTTTGATATTGGTATATAGACTGAACTTTTCCAATCATTTAGCCACTGATTCTTTCTCCAGATTTGCTATCATAGTTTGGTTAGAAACTTTATAAATTATCCTTCTGTTGGTTGCCATGTTTCTGTAGATATCCCATCGTTTCCTCCAGCCTTCTTACTTGGTAATGGCTGGAATGCTAATTTAATTTCATCTTCAACCACTACAGAGCCTTTCAAATAGGAATATTGTCTTTATTTCCTTCATTAGATTTCTACCACCCTACCTCAAGGTAACATTGGTGACTCACTATTTAAAAGAAGAAATATAAAAAAATATAATAAACAACATGAGAGGTACAAAACATCAGCATTTGTCTCGATAGCGTAGTCTAAATTTACTACCTATCATTTCCTCAATCTATCAAAGGCTGGGTGAATAGCCATGTTTCAAGGTCTTCTGGACCATTATGAGAAAGGTAGATGCCACGACAAAGGAGGTATCAAAGGGACCCAGGACTACTCTCTCTAACAGAATTTACCAAATGGGCAAAAATCATGGGAGATAGGCCACCCTTCAAGTGACCTATCCAATGGTATATAGAATTTAATATATTGTAACCATCAAATTGAACTGGATCTGGAAACCAGCACAGCTCACATTGGTATAACAATATAATTGTCCAGGCTGCTGCATTCTGAATCAGTTGAAACTACTGAGTAATCTTCAAAGACAGCCAGGGTAGAGATCATTGCAGTAGTCAAGTTGTGAGGTAACTGGGGCATGAATGACTATCTGAAGGGCTTCACAATCCAGCCAACTATCCCACAGTTCCCCCTGCCATGCAGTGGGAAAGATCACAAACAAGGCTGGACAAGAAGAAGAACACCCTCTAAAGCTGGGAGAATGGCCCCAGTAGGACACACAATGGAGTTCAAAGTGAAAGCAATGAATCGGGGCCACCTGATGCCTCCAAATTGCAAGATGAGCTCCTTAAATAAATGCAACATTCCCAGATTGGCACTACCAAGCACCCTCCAATTCCTCCCTGCCCCCCCCCACCTCCAGACCAGCCATCTTTGAGAAGATACTTCTAAAATATATTGAATGTTAACATCTCTACTTCAGAAAATTGCAGTATACTATATTTATTTCACCTTTGTTTGATTCAATTTCAATTGTCCCTTGATGTCTTGTAGCATGCCAATTCAAGGTTAGAACCTCCTTCTGAATCCAGGGATCTTTTAGAAGACTTTTTTTGTATTTTTCTATGTGTGTTTTCATTTTCAAGGTCTTAACAGCTTTTGCAGTAATACTGCCTCTGGTCTCTTCTAACAAGTCTCCGAAATTCTTTATGAAATTCCTTTCAGAGATCTTTATCTTTCTTGACTGGCTTCTCTTCTCTGATTGGCAATTTCCATTGTCTTTTCCAACAGTTTGGTTTCTTCCGCTCTAATTTAATGTTCTGTTTAAAACTAATAGATGAATATGTGAAATTTTTTGACAGAAAAGGATGAAATAAGATGCAGGAATGTAATTTATTGTGATGCTATAGTCTGGTGTGCTTCAAGTCACAAAAATCTTTGTTTTTACTGACAGCTTTTTTCTATTGTTAATTATAGTTGTAGACTGTCAAGCAGTAGACGAGTGTGAGAGAGAACGAATGGGATTTTATTTTAAGAAAAGGAATAAGTGGTGTTTTTTTTAACTTTACAAGAGGTGTGTTGTTGGTCTGAGCAGCAGTTCATTTTCATATCGTCACTTTCATCTCACCATTACAAGCACATACACTTCCAATATTTTTTTATTCATATTCTGATACCTTCAACTAGTCTCAGCCCATATATAGGTTAGGCTCAAACTATACTTAATTGTACCAGTATTAAAGTAATATTTTCCATCTCTGCATTAACTTTCCTCAGATACAGATAGAAGTCATACAATTAATACAAAATAAAGATAGGCTACAAGTCCCTTTTATCTTAAGACATGTGGGAAGTTTTGATTTGCTTGTAGAATATTTTTACAAGAACAATACAATAGTACAAATAGAATAAAATACAAATTATACAAGAAAATTTGGTAATTTGGCTGGAAAATTACTAGGACAAAATATCTTTCAGGGTTTGTGTGGTATAGCTTTAGGAGAAAGCTCTGAGCCAATATTATGTATATATTTTAATACAAAAATAGATACTTTAATGATGAGTTAATATCAGCAATTGTTAAACTAACTGCAATCCTATACATGCATCCTGAAAACAAATCCTAGTTTTAAAAAGCAATATTGCCAAATAAAAGTACATGTCATATAATATTTGTCAATCTGGCAATCTTCAGATTTGTGGGATTAATCTCCCTTAACCTAAGCTGTGAAAATATCTCCCCCCTCACATCCTGGATATAAATAGTTTCAACTTCTACCCTCGAAACAATGCTATAGGGCACTGCACACCAGAACAACAAAACACAAGAACGATTTTTCCCCAAATGCCATCATTCTGCGAAACAACTAATTCCCACAACACTGTCAAATTATTTACTAAGATTGTATTATTATTGTTGTTGTTCATTTCATTTCATTTTCCCTTTATTTGTATGCCGCCCTTTTCCCTTGGGGGACTCAGGGCGGCTCACAGTTCAAAAAAAGGGGGGGGGAGGACAAACAATTTCCAACATACAGACAATACAACATATTAAAAAACACAACAGCCACACAATTCGAGTGGGGTTATAGTCTTAACCCCAGGCCAGCCGGGACAGCCAGATCTTTAGGGCGGCGCGGAAGGACTGGAGGGTGGTGAAGGTCCGAATCTCCACGGGGAGTTCGTTCCAGAGGGTCGGAGCAGCCACCGAGAAGGCTCTCCTCCGGGTAGTTGCCAGTCTACACTGGCTAGATGATGGAATTCGGAGGAGGCCTAATCTATGCGATCGTATCGGTCTAGTGGAGGTAATTGGCAGTAGGCGGTCTTGTGTTGTTGTTGTTGTTGTTGTTATTGTTGTTGTTGTTGTTTCGCCGGATTTGGCATTGGTTACTAGTCGGGCCCCACCCAGGGGCCTAGGACCTCGTAACGTATTTTCGTAATATGCGTGCAGATCCAAGCAGTGCGGCTTTTTGCATTTGACTGATGGTGATTTTGTCAATTTTTAACTGTTTTAAATGTAATTCCAGTGCTTTTGGATTAGCACCCAGTGTACCAATTACCACTGGAATTACCACTGCTGGTTTGTGCCATAGTCGTTGAGTTTCAATTTTTAAGTCCTGGTATTCTGTGATTTTTTCATGTTCCTTGTCGGCGACCCTGCTATCACCTGGTATTGCAATGTCTATGATTGTGACCTTGTTTTTCTCAACCAGTGTGATGTCTGGTGTATTATGCGCCAGTATTTTGTCTGTTTGTATGTGAAAATCCCACAAGATCTTGACCATCTGATTTTCGGTGACTTTTTCAGGCTGATATTCCCACCAGTTTGTTGCTGTTTTAATATTATAATTTTTGCACAAATCCCAATGGATCATTTGTGCTACTGAATTGTGCCGCAATTTATAATCAGTCTGCGCAATTTTTTTACAGCAGCTGAGTATGTGATCAACAGTTTCATCAGCTTTTTTGCAAAGTCT
Source organism: Thamnophis sirtalis (assembly GCF_051295495.1). NCBI lineage: Eukaryota > Metazoa > Chordata > Lepidosauria > Squamata > Natricidae > Thamnophis > Thamnophis sirtalis. The sequence continues at coordinate 44,789,004 of NW_028261386.1, forward strand.
ACATTTGGCATCATCAGAGGATTTTTCGATTTTGGCCTTAATGGCATTTATGCGGATAGCTTGTTCTTGCGCAGCCAGGATTAATGACTCTGTTTCTTTCTTTAATGTACCTGTTGTTAACCATAACCAAGTTTGTTCACTGTCCACTTCATCTTTTATTTTTTCCAGAAATTGGCCATGCAGTGCTTTGTTCTGCCAACTCTCCATTCTTGATTTTATCACATGTTTTCTGTATTCTTGTTTCGTCTGTTGGGCCTTCAGTAGTTTTTTGTTCTTTACTTCAATTAATAGATGTTCTTGACTTTCTTTTAAATAATCAGCCAGTGTATGTTTTTCTTCTTCAACTGTTTGCTTCACTTGTAATAATCCTCTGCCACCTGATTTTTGGGGCAGGTGTAATCTATCAGTTATTATTATTATTATTATTATTATTATTATTATTATTATTATTATTATTATCATCATCATCATCATCATCATCATCATCATCATCATCCTTCCTAGTACCTAATCTTCCCACTTATACGATGTTGCTTGTATCTTTACAATTTATATTGTTTTATTTGTTTCCTAGTATGATTGGATTGCTTATTAGTAACCTATGACTATCACTATGTTTGTATCTTATGATTCTTGATGAATGTATTCAATTTTATTTTTCTTTATGTATACTGAGAGCATATGCACCAAAGAAAAATTCCTTGTGCGTCCAATCACACTTGGCCAATAAAGAATTCTATTCTATTCTAAACATGTCATTGAGAGTAGCATCTCTGCCTTTTTCCATTAAACCTTAAGATCTCTCTCATGATGAGGTGCTAATATAAAGTAGGTAAACAGTTAAACCACATGTCGATCTATTTACGGAAATATATATATTTGGATATGGCAAGATTTATTCTTCTGAAATTTAATGTTTGCCAAGCAAACATTGGTTGCATAAACTAAACTTATCCGAATGCAGTGTGGCCTGGGCAACACGGGAGACAAACACACCCAAATGATTCCGCGAATTCAAGTAACTGTTGAAACTAAAAGGCACGGCCTGTTTGTTAGGGATGGTTAATCCAATTTTGCTTTTTCATTCTCTGTTGGGAAATGTGCCATTGAACTATACCTCCAGGGCTCCACACACATACTGGGCATCCTTCCAGAACTTAGCCTATAAATGCTGAATACATATTGGATTTCATTCAAGGATATTTTAGCACCATGTAAGAGTTCAAGGGAAAACAAAGGCCTCCGGTTTAAGAAACACCACATGCAATTCCAGAACTGATTGCATAACAGAAAAGGCCAAAACACTGAATATCCCTCTCTGACCACCTTTAGAGTCAGAAATATGTCATGTGTTTAGGACAGAAAGAATGCCCTTTTCAGCAGGAACTTTCACCATAATACATAAACCATTTTAAAGGCATGTGGATTTCTAGGAATATCACTTTATAGCTCTGCACAAGTTTGAAATACCAAAAATACACCTGGTAAAATTTTGCTCTGTAAAATATTTGAGAACTGTCAGAAATCTGTGGCTGGATTCACAAAATGCACTAAGCTATTGTTAGTTTAACCATGGCTTATTGAAAAAAATCTAGTTGACTGGAGTTTTACAGCATTTTAAGCCACAACAAATGAGGTAATACAAGAATCTAGGCAGGGTCTCAGAGCTGAACATGTGAGCTGATTCTATGTTCTGACTTTTATGCGTCTTCCTATGTTATTCTATGAATGTGGAATGTAACAATACAGTACTAAGGCACTATTCTTACAGTTTGACAATATGGGTTAAGAAAAACTACTGGAAAGAGACAACACAAGATTCTTTGCTGACATGCACATTTTGGCTCTTGTTAGACCATCAAGGATGATTGTTCTATCTATTTTTTAGCCCACCTAAGAGTTCTGGATGATTTCCTAAGATTAAAAACAATAAGGCAACATTATATAAAAATACTCCAGTCATCCTGAAGAACCAAATAAACACCTTCTACATCACCCCCAAGTCAAAGGACCTGAGAAAGAACCCAATGTCTGAGAAAAGTACCAATTTTTAGGGGTCATTTAAAAGGGTGGGGCACACAAATCCCCAGAGGAATGCTGTTTCAGAGGGCAGGTTCTCTAACAGAAAAGACCTACTTCCTGGATCCTGATTAATAAGACCTGAAGCAATCCAACTTTGAGTAATTAAGCAGGCAGCTAGCTAGCCCCTCTGTCATGTAGGGCTTTAAACTGTAAGTAAGCAGCATCCTGAATTGCTCCCAGAAACTCAGTGGCAACAAAGCAGAGATATTACATGGGCATAGCAAGACTTGCTTGTGTCACTGCATTCCAAACTAGTGGTAGCTTTTGAGTGGTCTCCAAGGACGGCCTCATGCAGGGCACATTAGAATAGCCAACCTGAAATGAGACCAAGACAAGGAAGGGTCTTGATCCAGAGATAAACCCAACTGGCACAAAAGATGAACTTGTACAAAGACCTTCCAGGAAGGAGTGGCTTCTTGCTCTTCAAGCATGAGCTGAGAATCCAAGAAGACAAGACCTCTAGATCCATTCAATCCATCCGTTCAATCCATTCACAATCAAAGGTAGAAAATTCTCACAAATAGAAGGACCAAGCACGCATAGCAATTTGGTTTTACTAGGGTTGAGCTTGAACCTGTTCTTCCTAATCCAGATCTCAACAGCTTCTAACACCTTGAAGGATTTATTTGGTCACCAGGATTTAACTGGGTATTATCCTCATATTGATGATACATGACTCTGAACCTACAAATAACCTTCCCCAGTGGCCTCATGAAGATATTATACAAAAAGATGCTAAATATGAGAACATCAAGTCCTATGACACCTCACAAATCAGGGGCTTTAGCTTCAACCTCTCCAAACTAACTTGGATTTGGAGAAAGGAGGAGAACCATTCTTGTCATGGCCAACTCAGACTCAGAAAATAAAGAGAAGATAAAGGTGGGTCATCAGCCTGAGGTTATACAACTAGAAGAGTCACAGGCAGGGAACGCAGCATTTCCTAGCAACCAGGCGAGGCATCTATTATTGGCCTCAGAAGATGATGAGGAGCAAACACCTTTGTCAACCAATGCAAGGGCCACAATGAAGAAAGGACAGCTGAATAAAGGCATTCAGCAAGATTATTGGCCAAAAGGAACACTGCCACTCAAAGGAACAAATCAAGATCACATCACCCCTATTTAAAGGGGAGCTATGCATCTCACAGATCTGTGAGCAATAACTCCATTTACCTCACCAACATGTTCCTCAGCTCCTCAGCCTCCTTCTTAAGCAGTGATCCTAGAGTAGACCCTCATACCACTATTGATTGACCCTCTAGTACCTTGTTTATGATATGTCTTTAAGTTGGTTGAGTTAAGTTGGTTGGGCTGGGTATTTTAGGCATGAGAGATAACCCTTCTTAGTAAAGATATAAGACTTACCTGTAGGTGTGGGATTTCCATGGGCTGGGACACAACACATCTTAATACCATGTCCTTACTTCTACTTCCAACTAATCCAGGGTCCCATAAGCAAAAGCTGCTGGGAAATCAAGGAGGAATAGGATAAGCTCTCATATCTATTTATCTGTTGCACAGAGTATCTTAGAACCATCAGACTTCCTGGATATGTAGGTTCATTTTTTTCATTTCTATCCAGTTTTCTTCTTATTCTTGGACCAGTAATAAAATATCCCACAGATTGTCCTTATTCCCACTCACACTGCTTCCACACTCCATGTTCCAGGTTGCAGTTCTTCGCCACTAAAAATGATATGAAAATAATATGGCCACTATAGTTACACTGCCTAGTCAAATATCTCACCACTGAGGGAGAAACTTCAATTATATGTTTCTATTGTTGTTACAACCATTTCATCACCATCAAGAATAAAATCTCCTATTGGACCCCATCAGAGAGACTGAGCCTACAGCCAATCAATCTGCTCAGTCATATCCATAGCTCAGTATTCCTAAATTATTCCCAGGAAGTGGGTCTCTGCCTCCAGATGGCTCTGATTCCATAATCAGGTAGGTCCATTGATGACTGGTGTGACCCAAAGTGGTGGGTCATAGACACTGATAGGGAACAGTCCATGGTTCTACATTTCAAGTCGGTTATGATGCCCATCCCATTTTCAGACAAACTTTGAAATATTCTAATATGATGTTTCCAAATGTTGACTGTTGGGGGGGAGGGGTTGTTAATCACCATGGGGTTTCCTGGAATGCTTAGGAGAAAAACAGAACACTGTTATGTTATGGAATAATTAATTGAGGAGTTGTGTGCTGTCTGTTCCATACTTTTAATTAAAATATTATTGAGTAATCAAGAAAAAAAATGTGTGCATGTTTGTGTAATTCAAGGAGAAATGTTAAAGAATAATGATCTGGAACAAACAATGATAATTACTAAAGGGCCATTGGAAAAATGATCATTGCCTTCTGTGGGATTTTTTAAAAAAATTCAGACTCCAGCATTCTGTTTTAATAAATATTCTATTCAGGATGTTAAATCCAGAGAAAGTTATGCCACCATAACAATGAGGTTGCATACATTTAGTCTGCATTTTGCTGTCTTATACTTCCCATCCATGTATTTATACAGACTTTACTTAAATAATATATCTAAAATGAATCACTACTTTTGATGATTTAATTACTACCTTCCTTTATTGTTTTTATTTTGACTTTGAAATGAAAATAAATATGCAAAACAAATGTCTCCAGAAGGAAAGTTTTTTCTCTCTCTCTCTCTTCCTCTCCCTTTCTCTTTGCCTTGCTGTCTCTCTTCTTCTGTCTCTGTCTCTCTCTCTCTCTGTCTCAACATTTCCAACACACACACAACATCTTCATCTCCTTTAAAAAATAGTAGTTGTAACATAATCTGCAGGTGCTAACTATTGTAAACTCTGGCATACCTTTTAAGACTTCACATAACAAGTTTAACTCTTGCTTCAATCGGGAGAGGATACTTTAGGCTTTAATCCAACTGCAAGTAAGCACCATTGAATTCAACAGACTTCAAAGCAGATTCAGAGAGATTTCACTATTAGTATCAACTATGTTCCTTGCACTAGAAGATGCTTCAAGGACTCTACAGTACAAGGGAATCTGCAGAGATATATACTACAGCTTGCATGTCAAACTCACAGGATCACATTGCCATCACGTGACATAATGCAACATTTTTTCCCTTTGCGGAGCCCACAAGCCAGCAGTTTGACACCCCTGTACCACAGGTATAATATTATGGATCAGCATTAATTTGATTTTCCATAGACAATCTCACTAGGTTGTCAATTCCCATTTCAATACTGACCCCATGTATTGAAAGGAAGCCTAAATATGGTTGAGGGTTTTGCATTGTTTTTATTCTATGATTCCTTCTTTTCAAATATAGCTGTGTTGCGGAGCTTGACATATAATATCAGTTAGGCTGCAGATCCCACATCCAAGAGCAAAAGGGAATCCTTAAGCAAACAGAAGCATACACACAGCACTTGTCCACAATGTGTTAAACCAAAGAGAGCACCTATGATATCCTCAGAAAAGATTCAGCTGGATTACGAAAGCTACAGAAAGACAGCATGCACTTCAAATTATTGGCATCATCATTTAACAAGGATGTTGAGCAAAAGCTTGCATAACCAAAAGGACCTTTCAAAATTAACTATATATATTTTTCTTTTTAAAAAAGTTTAAAACCTTTTGTTTAAAAAAGCATCTTCATAACTCAAGATATATAGCAGAGAGATAAAAAAACCAAAGAAAAAGCCAATATATATTTTATATCTCTCAATAGGACAGCCATCTGTACTAAGAGCTTACCCTGTTTTCACAAATTTAATAGCATCAATTATTTCCTGAAGATATCCGGGTGCGCCTAGATAAAAAGCTTGGCGATGAATAATCTTGGGAAGGGCTACATTGTATTAAAAATCATTAATTTCTTCCTCAGTGATGTTTATCTTGGTATTATTAAATTGAGTACAAAAATAGAAAAACTGCTGAATTCTTAAATCAGAGGCATTACATATTTTACTCCAAGCATCTTTGGCAGTGAAATAATATAGTTTATTTATTTATTTAGATGTATACCTCACCATAGAAATTTTAAGTAACTAACAACAAATGAAAACATCTTGTAAAATAATAAATTTATATTGATAATGATCACCAAGCTAAAACCAGATCTAATAAATTATGAATATTGCATGAACTGCAGTTAATCTCCCACCCCTCAATAGCTGGGAATAGTTCCAGGCCTTTCAGGCTTTTTGGAAAGCTAGAAGGATTGAAGCCAATTTAATCTCAGAGAGTATGGTATTCGAAAGTAAAATTGCTTTTCTGTAATTGTTTCAGGCTAGAAGTTAATAGTTTACAAGATCTTGGTATTCATTCCCAGTGTCTGTTATGCTTATGTGATTCAATTATTCTCCTCAACTGAGTGCAAAGAGGGAGTTAGGTTTCTGTTTGGAAAACATAAATGCTTTATATAAATTGAATGAGAGTTTTTCAGGCATATGCATAAGTTCCTTAAATGTGTTTTTCTTGCCTGTTAGTTTTTCTTTTTTCATGAAGCATATGGAATATACTCTTTCTTGTTGTAATTCATGTTTCTAATCATAAATTATGTCTGTAATATAGACCCTGTAAATTTCATACTGAAGATCTTTGTTTCCAATACTATTTCCACATCTGCGACATATTATCACAATTTTCAAGCTGGGTAATTGTTTCATATAAATCAATTACCAAGATTTTTAATTCTGTCATTTTTAGATCTAACCTCTGTTTCGGATTCAAAGGCTTCTGTTTCACATCATACACAACAGTTTTTACCTGTACAGACCTCTGGGGAAGAAATGGTGAAATGAAAACAGTTCTGCAAATAGACCGCCTCTTCCCAATTCGTCTCGGTATTATTCAACAACTGCAAACAAAATGACTGGTTTTTAAAAAGGCGATCTAATGAAAAATTTTCAAGTAGAACAGAGACTACCAAAAGACTCTTGGTCCATCTGCGCATGTGCGAGATCCGAGATGGCTGCTAGGCGTTCTTCTCCGTTCTGATTCAGACGGAAAATGCTGGAAACCTCAACAAAACCGATTCGAATTTTTCCGGGAAGAGCTCCTTAGGGATGTCCGGAGTCTGGGGGATCCGAAGAAGCCAGACCTCTGCGGGGGCCGCCGTTCTCGGGCGCCCCCGGCTCGTTCAAACATCATCGGAGGTCTGTGTGCTGCCTGGCGGTAGAGGAAGCGAGGCCACTCTGAGAACGGCGGTAGCGGACTTCGGCGTCTTTCGCTGGCGGCGACGTCCCTCGGCGTTGTTTAAAGGTTTTGGTGCCCTCGTCTTGCTAGCTGCACTCCCTGGGGACTTTTTCTGGTTACCATCGCCCCGGAGTGTAAGCGGACGGACGGAGGAATTACTGGAACTGGCGGCAGCGCTTCCTGGGGGCTCTGCTCGGCTGCCATTACTTTGGAGAGAGAGCGGATTGATAAGAACATTGCCGAGGGTGAGCGTGTTGGCTGTGTTTCCTGGGGGCTTTGCCGGACTATTGCTGCTTCGGAGGGAGAGTGGACGATCACTACTGTTGGGACTGAGGAAGCTGGGCGGCTGGCTTTGCCTGGTACCACGGCAGTCCCTCCGGATGGCTCTCCCCCCCGTATGGCTTCGTCTTCGCCCCGTCTTTGCCCCCCCCTCCTCCGCTCTTGTCTGGTCAGGTGGCCCTATAGAAGCAATTCCATCTTTGCCTGCCCCCGCTGTTGTGAGGCTTCCCCCTGTGTTCTCTGTTTGGCACTGGACTATCTTTTATTGTGGCATTTTAACATCCGGCCTTTTTCTGCCACGGCCTCCGGATTCCTAGGCTTGTTGGCACATTTCCATCTGGCCTGGACTACTGTCACTATTACTATCTTTTGTGGCTGCCCTTGTGGCATCGCCCTAGACAGTGCCTGTACAAGAAAACCCTTTACCATCTTGGACTGTTCCGGCCGGTTGAACTTTTATAAATTTACAGAAGAAGAGAGGGGTTATAAGACACTCCCCCATATATCCTACTCGAACTGTAACTGGTCTCCAGCCACTCCAACCTTGAACACTAAGAGCCAGTTCTGTTATCTGGTCTTGCATTTTTAAATTTTTAATCAACTGCGCAATTTATTTTATTTTCCTCCTTTTCTTTCATCTTTTTTTCCTCTCTTTGTATGGGATATGCATGGGATACGTATGAGATGAATGAATGTCCCACTTTTTACTATTATATTGTTGTAATTTTCTGTGTTTTAACTTTTACGTGGGGACTGCTTGGGGGAGTGCATGGGTATGTATGATTCGGAGGACCTGCCGGGGGATGCGGGGGCCATGGGGGTGGTTGAGGGGACCAGAGACACGGGAGAGGGTCGGAGTATCACGGTCGTAACAGGGATGGGCAGATATGGCGGGGACTTTAGGGCAGGCCATTACCGGGGAAGGAGGGTTCGCTACATTACAGAGATCCCTCCTTCCGGCCCTATGAGTCCCACTCCGAGACCAGATGGCGCAAGTAATCAGGACCCTGGACTCAGGCTGCTGTCGCTAAATGCCAGGTCTGTGGTACATAAAGCTCCTCTCGTCCGGGACTTAATTTTAGACGAGAGGGCAGACCTGGCATGTATTACTGAAACCTGGCTGGGCCCAGAGGGAGGAGTCCCCCTCGTAGAGATGTGCCCAGAAGGATTTCAGGTGCTGCACCAGCCGAGAGCCCAAGGAAGGGGTGGGGGTGTGGCTATTGTTATCCGGGAGTCATTAGCTCCTCGTAGGGTCCCTGCTCCGGAGCTTGTCGGGTGTGAGTCTCTGCTGGTAAAGTTGGACCTTAAGGGTCAAGTGGGTCTGCTGTTAACGTACCTGCCTCCCAACAGCGTTGCAGCAGCCCTCCCCTCGCTCCTCGAGTCGGTAGCCGAGCTGGCAATTGAGTTCCCTAGGCTGATGGTCCTGGGGGACTTCAATTTGCCGTCGCTCGGTGAACACTCTGATGGGGCGCAGGAGTTCATGGCTTCCATGACGGCCATGGGCTTGACCCAAGTAATCCGGGCCCAACCCATTCAGCGGGTCACATGCTCGACCTCGTATTCCTCTCGGAGCAGTGGATTTGTGATCTTGGTCTGAGGGGTAACGACATCATACCCCTGTCGTGGTCAGACCACTGCCTACTGAGGCTTGACTTCCGGAGACCAAACCCCCACTGTAGGGAGGAGGAACCGACCAGGTGGTTCCGCCCCAGGCGACTTATGGAGCCGTTAAGGTTCCAGACGGAGCTTGGGGTCATTCCTGATACTTACGCCCACAGTCCGGTAGAGACTCTGGTTGCTGCCTGGCACTCGGCAGCATCGGAGACCCTTCACCAGATTGCGCCACTACGGCCCCCCCGAGGCGGCGGATCCCGGAGACCTCCTTGGTTCACCGAGGAACTCCGGGAGATGAAGCGCCGGAGGAGACGCCTAGAGCACCTATGGAGGTCCGATAAGTCCGAATCGAACCGAGCAATGGTAACCATCAGCACCAAGGAATACACCAGGGCACTTAGGGCAGCGAAAAGATCTTATATAGCCACCTTGGTTGCGTCCGCTGAGTCCCGCCCAGCCGCCCTGTTTAGGATAACCCACTCCCTACTAAATAGGAGGGAAACGGGGGAACCCCTGCAGGGCAGAGCTGAGGATTATGCCCAATTCTTAGCGGACAAAATTGCTCGGTTTCGGTCAGACTTGGACTCCATCTCTGCAGTTCCCGGAACTCAACCCGGAAAAGACCGAGTGGCTGTTGTGTTTCCCTCCCAAAAATTCGACCAGTACTCCATCACTCAGGCTGGGGGGTCAAATTCTACACCCCTCAGAGAGGGTTCGCAACTTGGGAGTCCTCCTGGATCCACAGCTATCCTTTGACCATCACCTGACGGCTGTGACCAGGGGGGCATTTGCCCAGGTCCGCCTGGTGCGCCAGTTGCGACCCTACCTGAATCGGGAGGCTCTCACAACAGTCACTCGGGCCCTTGTGACCTCTAGGCTGGAATACTGCAATGTGCTCTACATGGGGCTGCCCTTGAAGAGCATCCGGCGACTTCAGCTAGTCCAGAACGCGGCCGCGCGAGTGATCGTGGGTGCACCTCGGTTCACCCACATAACACCTATCCTCCGCGAGCTGCGCTGGCTACCTGTCGATCTCCGGGTGCGCTTCAAGGTGCTACTAGTCACCCATAAAGCCCTCCATGGTAGTGGATCTGCGTACTTGAGAGACCGCCTTCTGCCAATTACCTCCCTGCGACCAATTAGATCTCACAGATTGGGCCTCCTCCGAATTCCATCCGCCAGCCAGTGCCGGCTGGCAACTACAAGGAGGAGAGCCTTTTCAGTAGTTGCTCCGACCCTTTGGAACGAGCTCCCCATGGAGATTCGTACTCTCACCACCGTCCAGGCCTTCCGCATAGCCCTTAAGACCTGGCTAGCCCGTCAGGCCTGGGGACAAAGATAATCGCCCCTCCCGAATGATGAATGAATGTTGCTCATTATTTTACTCTATGTTTGTCTACGTTACTGTTTGTATTTCCCTCCCCTGATCTTATGTAAGCCGCCCTGAGTCCCCTCAGGGAAAAGGGCGGCCTATAAATGTTAATAAACCTTCAAACCTTCAAACCTTCCATACTCCTTCCCACATAGAGCTAGTAGTTGTTGCATTGTTGTATTCTTAAGGATGTAAATATGCATATGAACAGACCAATGTTCCTCTTTACTCTGGACGTTAATTTTCACAGTGGTCAATTTGATGGTGGTGAAAAGCTATGAGAAGAATAAGAATTCAGTATAGGTCTCCTAGTCATGTTTTCCAGAGCAGCAGTGGTGGGATTCAGCTTGCTCGCACAGGTTTGGTAGAACCGGTAGCTAACTTTTTGTGCAGTTCGGCAAACTGGCTGAATAGCGGGCCTCCCCACACCTGGCCCCACCTTGCCCTTCGTCTCCCAGCTACTCCTCGCCTCACTGCCTGGCCGCTTACTTGGCCACTCACCTAGCTGGGCAGCAGGGCCAGTAGCTGGGCGTGACAAGGAGTGGCTAAGAGGGGAGGGGTGAGGCATGGCCAGGTGTGGTGAGGAGAGGCTGGGTGAGGCGAGGTGCCGCTCAACATGAGTGATGTTGAGTTGGCCACGCCCACCCAGTCACATGACCACCCAGACACGCCTGCCCAGCCAGTCATTAGGGCAGAGAACCGATTGTTAAATTATTTGAATCCCACTACTGCAGAGCAGGATTTATTGACTGAATTTGAAGCAGTTGCTTTGTCTCAAACTGCTTCCTAGTTTAATTAGTGAAATGAGATCAACTCACAATTACATAAAATAAAACAAAACACCATATGCAAATCCCACATTAGTAATCTTCAGGGTCCTCTTGAAATGGGTGAAGCTAACATTTCCATATTTGGGGAAAGGCTTTGAGGACCTAAATGAGCATCTTACGTCTTACAGATCGTCAGCTGTATCTCTAAAGTTGCTTAGACATGGAAGGTCAAAATGTCAATATGGCAGCTCTGATTACACAATGCAAGGTTTCACACATTTTATATGTATGCAACACATTAAAAAATGGCAATGCCTTTATCAAATAGTCAAAGTTGTCATTTTGACTTTTTTAAATTTCCTGAACGTTCTGGATGATGGGAGCCTATTTTAGCTCTCCTAAGTCCTGGGACAAGTGATCCCATTACAAAAAATTTTATAAAGTGACTTCACTTTTTCTTTTTAAATATTATTTGTACCCCATACTCAACAGATAGATGCTTCTTTTCTGACTTTTTTTTTTTAATATTTGGAGGAAAGCTAATCAAACTATAGCACACAGATCCCATGTTTGTGAAGTGACAGAATTAAAGAAAATAGCAGGTAAAACACTTAATTGCACTCTGTGATGGTGTCCAGACACTTCTCCAGACGCCAGTCCAGATGAGGAAGAGCCAGTTCCAGGGATATCAGAGGGAGACATGGAAGAATGTCCAGAGGTTGCTGGAGGCTCCAAACCAGGAGCAGGGAGGCCAAGCATAGCGGAGTAGTCCCAGGAGGAGTGACCGGATGAGTGGACAGCTGAACTAGGGAATGGAATGGAATAAGTTTATTTATAGGCCGCCCTTTTCCCTGAGGGGACTCAGGGCGGCTAACAACCTATAGGGAGGGAATACAAACAGTAACATATAACATAACACATAATTAAAACATAAACAACATTCATTCAGCATTCGGGTGGGGGCGAATCAAATCTTTACCCCCAGGCCTGGCGGGATAGCCAGCTCTTGAGGGCTGCGCGGAAGGTCTGAAGGGTGGTGAGGGTACGAATCTCCACGGGGAGATCATTCCAGAGGGTCCGAGCTGCTACTGAAAAGGCTCTCCTCCGCGTAGTGGCCAGCCGGCACTGGCTGGCAGATGGCACTCGGAGGAGGCCTAATCTATGAGATCTAATCGGTCTCGAGGAGGTAATTGGCAGGAGGCGGTCTCTCAAGTACCCAGATCCACTACCATGAAGGGCTTTATAGGTGGTAAGAAGCACCTTGAAGCGCACACGGAGATCAACAGGTAGCCAGCGCAGCTCGTGGAGGATAGGTGTTATGTGGGTGAACCGAGGTGCACCCACAATCACTCGCGCGGCCGCATTCTGGACTAGCTGAAGTCGCCGGATGCTCTTCAAGGGCAGCCCCATGTAGAGCACGTTGCAGTATTCCAGCCTAGAGGTCACGAGGGCGCGAGTGACTGTTGTGAGGGCCTCCCGATTCAGGTAGGGTCGCAACTGGAGCACCAGGTGAACCTGGGCAAATGCCCCCCTGGTCACAGCCGACAGGTGGTAATCAAAGGTCAGCTGTGGGTCCAGGAGGACTCCCAAGTTGCGAACCCTGTCTGAGGGGTGTAAAATTTGGCCCCCCAGCCTGAGCGATGGAACGCTAACCAAATTATTGGGAGGGAAACACAACAGCCACTCGGTCTTTTCCGGGTTGAGTACAAGCTTGTTAGCCCGCATCCAGTCCCTGACGGCCTCAAGACCCTGGCTCATCACGTCCACCGCTTCATTGAGTTGGCACGGGGCGGACAGATACAGCTGCGTATTGTCCGCATATTGATGGTATCTTATCCTGTGCCTCCGAATGATCTCGCCCAGCGGTTTCATGTAGATGTTAAATAGGGACAGGAGAGGCACAGCTGCAGCTGTGAAGCCCAAAGGCTTCGGGCAGAGATGCAGCGCAGCTGCAGTTGGCCAGCGGAGATGAGGAAGAACTGCCTCCTCTTCTCAATCCGAGCGTGCATAGGGATGAGAAGATGCAGACACAACAAAGGTCAACTTAGTTGCGAGGAAGCAGTATCGCCTTTCATGATGGGCTGCACCAGGGAGTAGCTACTTAGTTCAGCATGTGGAGGGAAAGGACATTGGGAACAACTCTTCTGTTTCCCTACTGTGGGTTCTTTAGCCGCTGTGATTTTTGCTTTGCTCCCAAACCTGGATTTTGTATCTCGGACTTTGGATCGTGCCTCTTGAACTCTAGATATGCCTTGCGGACTTGCCTTTGTCCTGTGGATTTGTGCTTGGTTTTTCCTGGACTAAGCTATTGAACTCCTTCAGGGTTGCACTGGTGTTGGTGTGGGGAATTTCTGGGGAAGACTATTCAAGGTTTGAGAAGTCTCAATAAAGACTTCTAACACTCATAGCATGTGCATGTGTGAGCAAGACAGGGCATTCTGACCTAGAGTCAGCTGTATGTGGCTTGCCATGACTTGGCATGTTGCATTAACTTCCTGACTAAGATGGATCATTTTAACCTACTTTTTATATCCTAAACAGATATTATCCTTTCAGCAACTTCACTGCTATCAGGTTGAGGCTTGTTATTGGCATGTGGTGGTGCACAGAGCTTGAAAGGATGATATCAGCAGCAACTAAGGTGTGATGGTATCCCTAACAACCAGGGAGTGGCAAAAGCTAAGCTCTCTCATTCTAAAAGTGCAAAGGAAGTTGATCCAAGAGGTCTGGCATGCTTCCTGCCTAAGGGACATTTGGAAAAGAACAAGTGGTCTATTTGCTTAATTGCTCTGTGGTTACATAATTGGCCCAACAGCTGACTGTGGATAAAATAATTGCCACTGGTTTTTTCCACTCCCTTTCTGTGAACTACCTGTTCCCTCATCAGAATCTGCATGATCACCTGTCAGGTTAGAAGCATAAGAGATCTCTGACTGCCAAATCAGGACTTAGACCACACCATTTCAAACCCCTTTCCGACCATAACTTAATATCAAACATGGGGGCTGTAGGTTTAGGCTGATTCTCATTGGACTAAGCCATGGTTTAACTATGTACTAAATAAGCCACAATTATTTGGGGTGTAACCTGAGACGCAGTCTTTTGTACAGTAGAAAACCTTTTTTTAAAAAATAAAATGTCTTTTAAAAGTTGCATAAATTACAGTAAACATTTCCATGACAACATTGGATGTCAGTGCCAATGGCCAAAATTTTCTTCCTTTATTAGAAGGTTCAGATGAAATAAATACCTTGCCATGTGTGGATGTTTTGCCATATCTTGCCATGAACATCATTGTTTAAGAAAATGACATGTATCCTTGTTCTAATCACTTAATCCATCTGGGGAGAGGAAAGGGAGCAGACCGAAGCTTAGAGATTCTTAATTTAGTCTTCCACAGGACTATAAAACTCTCAGAAGAAACAAGGACTGATGACTGCTAGAAAGGGGGCCTTTTCCCCAGTTGAAGAAAACACACAATTTTACATATATCTTGTGTGTTTAGGATAACTGTTTTAATTAAACAGTTCTGAGATAGAAAATCTATCTATATAGAAAAGATTGTTACCAGGAGAGGCTCCTCAAATAGCTATTCTTTTACAAGCAAATTTTAGGCCTCCAGATTTTTCATTTTTGTAATTCTTTCTCTTGAAACTGAATTCAAATGAAAGGTGCCAAGCTAATATTATTGACCATTTTCTCTAGCCTAGAAAATAAGCTGCATGTTACATTGCAATTTCTCTTGCAATGGTGGTTCCCATAGAGTTGGGAATAAATTGAACTGGAAATTGAAAGGCAAGAGATTACTCATCTCTTTCCCTTCAAACCCTACCAATTTCTCGTTAGCTGATTCCTTTCTAGTAAGTTGTGAAATAAACATACTGCCTTGTGCAAGAAAGGTCATTGGGGTTTATCTTTCATTCAACAGAAGGCTTTTTCACGTTTGTGTGTGCAAGAGTGAGGTTGCCTCCAATTAATGCAATCTTTCCATCTTTTCCCAATGACTCTACTGGCTCTGAATTCTGGGAGTTGGCATTATAATCCATCAAGAGGGGACCAAGTTGTAGATTTTTTGTAGATTTATTGAACATTTATAGGCCGCCCTTTTCCCTGAGGGGACTCAGGGCGGCTTACAACAATGGGGGAAGGGAGTGCAAAACAAGACATAAAAGAAAAACGTGAATAAAAAAAAATTAACTATAAAACACAACATTCACTCAACATTCGGGCGGGGTGAGAGTAAATCCTATCCCCAGGCCTGACGGGATAGCCAGATCTTAAGGGCTGTGCGGAAGGCCTGGACTGTGGTGAGGGTACGGATCTCCACGGGGAGGTTGTTCCATAGCGTCGGAGCTGCAACTGAGAAGGCTCTCCTCCGCGTAGTCGCCAGTCGGCACTGACTGGTGGATGGAATTCGGAGGAGGCCTTCCCTGTGCGATCTGATGGGACGCAGGGAGGTTATTGGCAGAAGGCGGTCTCTCAGATAGCCAGATCCACTACCATGGAGCGCTTTATAGGTGGTAAGTAGGACCTTGAAGTGCACCCGATGATCAACAGGTAGCCAGCGCAGCTCACGGAGGATCGGTGTGATGTGGGCGAACCGTGGTGCGCCCATGATCACTCGCGCGGCCGCGTTCTGGACTAGGTGCAGACGCCGGATGCTCTTCAAGGGCAGCCCCATGTAGAGCACATTGCAGTATTCCAGCCTAGAGATCACAAGGGCTCGAGTGACTGTTGTGAGGGCCTCCCGGTTCAGGTAGGGCCACAACTGGCGCACCAGGCGAACCTGGGCAAATGCCCCCCTGGTCACAGCTGACAAATGGTGGTCAAAACTCAGCTGTGGGTCCAGGAGGACTCCCAAGTTGCGGACCCTGTCTGAGGGGTATAAATTTTGCCCCCCCCCAGCCTGATTGATGGAACGTTAGCCGAATTTTTGGGAGGAAAACACAACAGCCACTCGGTCTTTTCCGGGTTGAGCACCAGTTTGTTAGCTCTCATCCAGTCTTTAACAGCCTCAAGGCCCCGGTTCATCACGTCCACCGCTTCATTGAGTTGGCATGGGGCGGACAGATACAGCTGAGTATCGTCCACATATTGGTGGTACTTAATCCCATGCCTCCGAATGATCTCGCCCAGCGGTTTCATGTATATGTTGAATAGCAGGGGGGACAAAACCGAACCCTGCGGCACCCCATAGGTTAGGGGCCTCGGGGACGATCTCTCCCTCCCCACTAACACCGACGTGTTGGAAAATTGGTCTGTGTTCAATGTTGACTTGAATTCATAGCTCATTCCTAAAGAACAGGTGGCAATTGTAGTGAGAGGACCTTTGCATAGGGACATCTAGTTCTCTGGTGGTACTCTTGTCTGGTCAAGAGGCCCTTCAGAGAACCTTTGAAACTTAGCTCATGAATGGATTACTGTAATGTGCTCTATGTGGCCCTTGAAAATAACTCTGAAGTACAATTGCAAGATTCTGTTAATGCTACTTTACAATAAAGTAGAATTAGCTCATCTGGTCTTGCTTTTTGTCTACACCAGTGTTTCTCAACCTTGGCAACTTGAAGTTGCCAAGGTTGAGAAACACTGGTGTAGACTATATTGAAAGTCTAAAAGTATATTTGCCCCCCCCCCCCCCATCCCATTTACAACCCAGGAAATTAGGGAGAATTCCTTATCTGTCCCTATCCACCTTCCTTCTGTGGACTAAGTTGCTTATTTGACTGTTCCCTTGGCTGGGTCTCTTTTCTCTGCTTCCCAAGATCATTCCCACATGCTTACAACCACAAGTGGGTCCATAACTTCCATTGCTAAGTGATGCAGTTGCTAAGTGAGTCATCATATGACTGCACCTGATTTTATCATCATTTTTGCTGTGATTGTTAAGTAAGTCATATGGTCAAGTGAACCTGGTTTTCCCCATTGGCTCTGCTTGTTGGAAGCCTTCTGGGAAGGTCACAAATAATGATCATGTGACATACACACATGCGTGCCTGCACACACACACACACACACACACACACACACACACACAGGACATTGCAACCATTGTATGAGCTGGTTGCCAAGCATCAAAATTGCAATCACTGGAAGGTGTTGCAATGGTCATAAGTGTGAGGATCAGTTGTAAATCAGTTTTTTCAGCACCATCATAACTTTGAATCATTGCTAAAAAAATTGGTCATGAATTGAAGACAGTGCTATTAAATATGTTACTATTTTAAATAAATTTTAAATATGTATTTTATTTAAATATTTTAAATCACAACTGTCTGATGAAAAAGAACCAGTTTTCATTGCCTTCCTAAATGCTTTGTCAGGTTTTTAAATTTATTTATGCATTTATATTTCCCATTTCTTAACCACCCATCTCCCTCAGGACCAGAGATGGGTTGCCAATTTCTTTACTACCAATTCGGCCGTGGTCCCACGCACACTCCCGCACCTGTGTGATGCTTCTGCACATGTGCAGAAGCATCTGGGTGGGTGGGAGGAGCCTCCCGCTACCGCTACTATTGGTTCGGCCGATCCGGGCTGAACCGGCAGCAACCCATCTCTGCTCAGGACCTTATTTGGGGAAAACATTTCACTTTTGACTGAATATTCTTCCAACTACTCAACCAACAACAGCTTCTTCCCTAACATGGTAGGCAAAATTAACATTTTTCCTTTTGTTTTTGTATGAAAATTAGTTGAAACGATGTCACAAACACTGAACTGCTGTTTGTGAGCACTATCAGTAGAAACCATGGTAAAATTGGAGCAACAAACAATATTTCCCTTTTCTGAAACATGGTCATTTAGGAAATGATTGTGATGACCTAGGCAACAATGTATCATTACTAGCCCACTGAAGAAGTTATTCTTCTAAAATCATGAATTTCACCTGTATCAGTCCCCCTCTCCACTGCCTTGCTTGTGAAGTCAGCAAAGAATTAGCAAATATGGTCATTTATTCAGCATGGAAAAAAGAGAACAAAAGATGGTATCACATCTGCATACACTAATTACATCTATGGATACAGATTTAGAAATAATGAGTATAATTTAAATATAAATTAGCATATCCCATTTTGAAAGCCTGCTCTGGTTTAATCTTAGTCTGTAGCATTCATTTCCAAAGTGTACACCAGAGAGATGAGAAGTACATTAATAACATGATCAAAGTGAATGTAAGCCCAAAGACCTAATTATAAGTAAGGTATCTACTGGGTGTCTGAATAATGTGAGTCTTGGCTTCATCAAATCTGAATATTGTTGCATCATTCACTCAAGAGTCCAAAGACAAAACAGAGTCAGCCTGCTTCAGAAGACAATTATCTCCTTTTTCAACAATACTTGAAAAATCTCTGTACTTAAAACAGCACCTTAGAGAAGAGGTCAAGGGGCTTAGTCAACGGAATCTGTAGGTGATTACTAAAGCATACCCTAAGCAGTGACGTGCGGTGAGGATTACTGTTGGTGAGGCAAGAGTGCAGTGGCAGCGAGAAGCAGCGTCCTCGCTGCTGTCCCCGACAGAGGCGTCTCGCATCTATGTCCGCCATAGACGCGAGACACCTGTCGGACACAGCGGTGGGGACAGAGGAGGCAGGGGGCAAGGTGGCGGAGCGTGGCAGTGGCAAGAATCAGCATCTCCGCTGCTGTCCCTGACAGGCATCTCGCGTTTATGTCCACCATAGATGTGAGACACCTGTCAGGCACAGCGGAGGAGGCGGGGGTGAGGTGGTGGAGCACGGCAGCAGCAAGAAGCAGCGTCTCCGCCGCTGTCCCCAACAGGCATCTCGTGTTTATATCTGCCCTAGACGCGAGACGCCTGTCGGACACAGCGGCGGGGACGGAGGAGACAGGGGGATGAGGCGGCGGAGCACGGCAGCGGCAAGAAGCAGCGTCTCTGATGCTGTCCCCAACAGGCATCTCACGTTTATGTCCACCATAGACGCAAGACGCCTGTTGGACACAGTGGCGGGGACGGAGGAGGCGGGGGGCAAGGCGGCAGCCAGCGAAGAAAGGGGAGAGGAGGAAAGGGAGAAAGGAGCAGGAAGGGGCTCCCGGTGGGGGGGAGAGGAGAAAGGGAAGGGGGGCACAGCAGTAAAAGAAAGAAAGCGCCAGCTCGCCAGCAGAGGCGGGTAAAAGACCCGCTTCTGCTGGTGGGCTGCCCCCTCTCTTCTCAAACAAGGCTGCCCTCCCTGCCTCTCCCCCTTCCTCTCTTCTCAAACAAACTCTCTCTAAAATAGAGAGTTTGTTTGAGTGAAGTGAAGAAACAAACACACGCATACACACACACGCAAATTACTCACAATAAAAAATTACTTACAAATTAAATTACAATAATTTTGAATTCCTCCCCCCTCCCTCCATCTGACCCATATACTTTTTCCAGCTGTGTCACAGAGGATTTCAATTCTCCTCTTGTCTGCCATGATGAAAATGTAAAAAATGTAAAAAGAAAAAGGCAAAAGCTGTGCTGCCAGAGCAGGAAGAGGCGAGAGAACCACGTGCCTCCTTTGCATAAGGAATTTTTTGCCTTTTAACCCTTGCTTAACTCTGCTCAAGTGATCATAAAGATAAAGTAAAGGAGGCACGTGGTTCTCTTGCCTCCTCCTGCAGTTAAGCACTAAGGAGAGTCATCCACTGTGACCCTGGCAGCAGCTATCTCTGCCTTTTTCCTTTTAATTTTTTTTCTTTTCATCATGACAGTGGTGAGGCCCTGCCTCCCTGCCTCCCCTGCCTCCCCTGACTGCACGTCCCTGACCCTAAGTGTACAAATACTCTAAAGCCTGTATTTATCACATTGAGACAAATTAATGCATAGTACAAACTCAGAAATAGGAGGGCACAAATTGTTAAACCCAGTATTTAACAGTTAAGCTCTTTAATGTATCATGTACACAATCTACATTTAAAACAATTATGAGTAGAAAAGGCAATTTTCACTTGCATTACAATGTTTGGAATTTTCCCCTGTGGTGATAAATATAATTTTTAAAAAGTATTTCTCTTTCTCTTTAAAATTTGGTGGTGAAACATGAAAATGTCCCCTTGATTGCAATAGGTTCTTTTTTTCTAAACCTCATATTAATATCTCTAAGGATAATTTTTCATCAGAAATTTCTGCTAAAAAAGAAAGGTCTAAGCTTGTCCATGAGGACCATGGTGGCTCAATGGTTAAGACACTGAACTTGTCAATCAGAAACATTGGCAGTTCGGCAGTTCAAATCCCTAGCATCTCGTAATGGAGTGAGCTCCCGTTACTTGTCCCAGCTTCTGCCAATCTAGCAGTTCGAAAGCATGTAAAAATGCAAGTAGAAAAATAGGAACCACCTTTGGTGGGAAGGTAACAGAGTTCCATGCGCCTTCGCCGTTTAGTCATGTCATCCACATGATCACGGAGACATCTTCAGACAGTGCTGGCTCTTCGGCTTTGAAACGGACATGAGCACTGCCTCCTAGAGTCGGGAACAAGTAGCACAAATGTGCGAGGGGAACCTTTACCTTTACCTTTAAGCTGCTCCATAGGCCAAGATAGATACGAGTTTCCCTGTAGACACTTCCCTTAGCACTCATTATTCCACCTGACTTGATTTTTTAAATTACCGATACAAACAATGAAATTGCAGAGCAAGCACAGTATCATCTTTATTTATTTACACCAACATGGACATTTAAGCATTTTTAGAAGATAACAAGGGTGATGGATGTTGCTGCTAGGAAACGAAGTATCTGAGATAGCATGTGGACTTATGGCAAGCAACCTTTCTAAAGAATGGCTATTTAGAACTAGGCATGCTGAACATTTTGATTATGGAATCACACACATATGCTGCAATCTGGTAGCTGTTTTATGGGAACTGTTTTATCTATGACAGGGATGTCAAACTCGTGTTGTCACGGCGTCGTCACATGACGTATCAGTATTTTTTAGCCTTCGCTAAACCGTGTGTGTGTGCATGGCCAGTGCGTGACACATCCGGCTGGCGGGCTGGGAGTTTGACATCCCTGATCTATGACAAACTATATTCTCACCAATTCAAATCTACCCATTGGCCCAAACCTTTGCCAAACCTACCATATGTCACAGTATGTTTTTTTTTATACAGCAACAATAATTAAAGACATAATGATGCAATACACAGTACAGTATGCTAATCGTAAGTTTCATCCTAAAATTATGTAACTGTACAAGGAAGCTACTACCTTATACCAGAGGTATTATAAATTCAAAGTGTGGAGCAATTTCTAAGGATCTTAAAGAGACACCTTCTACATTGCTTCCTAACACAGAATGCTCCCATGCTAACAATTCTTCCTTCTGATTCAAACCTGCCAACTCAAAAACCAATTAGGAATAATCACTGCCTTGTTCCAAACTATCTTTAGTAACAAAACATCTTCTCATCTCCACCGGAAATAAAACAAGTTACTTACATTCCCCTGACCCCCACCCAAATCTATATCCTTATATCATGTTGTAAGCATTTGTCAAATTAAAGACGATGAATAAATATCCCAATTGTTCCTTTCAGGGAGGAGGATTGAGAAGATATGGAAGTTCCTTTCTCTTGAAAGGTTTGAAGCCCAGGAACCAGCAGGCCAGAATTCTTGTAGATTAGGAAACAGACCTTGCACAAGCTTTAGTGAATCATGCTCCTCTCCTTTTCCATTACCATTTCACACACAGATAAAAGGGAAGAAAGGAAGGTCTACTTTTACTATGGGTTCAAAACAAATGCAGTATGATAAATTCTAGTGAGAAATAAGGTGGCCTAGCTTTTGAACCCAGCCAACAGGTAAGCTCACAAAACTCAAAAGGTACATCGAACTGGTGCTGAACCCACCTAGGTGTCCCAATTACTCTAACTGAAGATTGTTACGGTTGAACTTGGTGCTTCTTCCTTAAGTTGCTGTGCTTTGCATCTTTTATAGACATAGGATTGCAACATACTGAAGCAGGACAATGCCCCTATAGGAAGTTAGCACCCACCCCTCTTAGAAGAATGAAATATTCTAGGAAATATTAAAAAGGCAGAATATTATTTTTCCCTGGATGAGAAAAGGAGAAACATGTTTATAAAGACAGAGCAGCTCCCTGCCCCCACCCCTTCAACTCCAGGGTGATGGGATTAAGACGTGGTCCTCAGGACATGATAGGATTAGTCCTCTACCCAGTGGTCAGTTCCTACCAGTTCAGATCAGTTTGGCCGAACCAATAGTGATTTGGCGGCCTGGGTCACTGGAACCGACAGCTACCCAGGCCTGTCACATCCCCGAACCAGTTCAAGCAATTTTCAGATGTAAGAAAGGATACCTCCTAATTAATTTCAGAAGCATTGTACTTCAGTTATCAGATGTTTGACAGTCATAGTTTGATATCTAAAGGTTCGAGAATCTGCTAGTCACTTGACCCATTCTAGCCGTATGCATTAAAACAAACACAGCTGCCAGTTTTGGAAACCCAGCCAGGAAGTGCAGCTGCCAGAAAATCATATGAGCTTGGGTGTAAGGAGATTTCTAAAATACTCGAAACCACAGATTCCCTTAACCACGGAAACAGAAACAATCTGTATCACTTGGGGTTTTTTTTAATCTCAAGTGGCATCTAGTTCCCTTTTCCCAAGCGGCCAGTCAGACAATCTTTGCTGTTGTGTTTTCATTCATTTAGAAGTAATGATATTCAAGTCATATAAATAGAAAAATAATTACAATGGTAGCGTAAGAGTAATTTTGATGGCACACAACAAGAACATATCGCAATTGGTAAGTTCCATCCAGAGGTACTTCCTGTGAGGTAAATGTGTACAGAATTATAGCCTAAAGGGCAAAGAGGTGTTAATTAAATCCTAATAATAAAAAAGAAGCAAATAGAAAACCCACCCAAAGAACAGGAAACACTGAAGGCTGTTCCTAAAATAACACAGGCAGCAATGAAAATGTTATGATGAAAATATTCAGAAAGTAACACACCCTCTCCAGTGGTTTAACTGACAGCAAATCCTGAACTTTGAGACATGTGAAATGACAGGTTTGATCAGTGTAATTAACAAGTTCAGCATTAATGTATGAGGCATGTTTGCACCTACATTTGGTCTTTCTGGTTGTAAATCTACATCAGGGAGGGAAGTTACTTCATAAAAAAATGAAATAGTGAAATGAAATAATATAGAGAGACATATAGTGTCTCAATAATCAAAGATCCTGGACTTGATCTACAAAAGGACTCCCACTACTGCCCTCTAAAACAGAATTTCTAAAAATTGACACTTAAAAATATAGGGACTGCAACCCCCAAAATGTTTGGCTGGGAAATTCTGGGAGTTGAAGTCAACACACTTAAAGTTGCCAGGTTTGAGAAATATTGCTCTAAAACCTTAATTTTAGGAGTCCCTCATGATGCTTCATATGAAACTTAATGGAGTGCTTCATCTTACCTCAAGCCCCCTCATTACAGGCAGATGGCCAAGGCTTAATGTTTTGCTTAATTGTTATGTGCCCTAAGTCATGGGATGTGTCTCCTTACAGCTTGTGTACGAACTCCATTTGTGATTTGTCTAATAAACTACTATATAGGTAAATAAAAATGACTTTATATAACCTGAGTGGCAATCTTTTCTTTTCTTTTCTTTTTTGCTTCCAGGATTTTCATTCTTTCCTTCTCTTTAGTTCACTGTGTTCTCAATCTTGGCAAAGAATTCTAGACATCCACACATCTTAACATTGCCAAGGTTGAGAAACACTGCTCTACAATCTCCCCACTTGTTTAGTTACTTCCAGTATTCTCAGTAGCATTTGACCTTAGATTGAAGGAAAGACTGGATTTCCTCAGAGAGGGCATCTACCAACAGAATTCTGCATTCTGAAGCAATGTCCAGTCTTATGTTGGCTTCTTCTAGTCTTTTAAAAGAGTACTTAGATCTGTTTCTTTAGCATTTTTTTAAAAAGCAATCAAAGCAGGAAAGAGAACCATACTTTCCGGTTATGTGTTGCTGGGCCGGTCCTAAACGAGTGCATTACAAATTACCTGCTGCTTCTTCCAAGGAGTTTTGTGTGAAGCTAGTTTTTATGTGTGTCTGCATGAAACTAGTTTTTTCTTCTTTTGTGTGAACCAAGTTTTTTCTTCTATGCCATTTTGCCCTCATCACAGACTACTTTCTCATACTGCTGGCCATGGCTATTAACATTACTGTTTCCTTGGAATGTATGAAAGTTTGGGTGAAATTAGAAAGAATTCCTTCCTTTTATCTCAGTCTGGGGAAGAGGTAGAATGAAATGGCATCTGGCATTGATGAATATCAGACATCTGATGTTCATCAATCACACACAGACACACACACACACACTACAGCTGTGGATTGTTTTGGGATCCACTGTATTTCTCCACCTGGCTCTACAGCTGTTCTCCGAAAAATACTAAATCCACATTTAAAACTAACTCCACTGACAGGTTGGTAGAGCAATAGAGGTTCATGGGATGAAGTTCACCAATCTACCTTACTCTTTCTCTGCTCTACTGGTCTGTTGGCTGAGTTCTTTATGAACATAAGTTTAGTGCTCTTTCAAAAGAGTGGTAGACTCATGTTCAGCATTAGTTCAAGTCGTACATCACTAGCAAGATGAACCAAATACAGCCCTTCACTCCTAATAATGGTTCAAAATGACAACTGAGTTATGACCCAGCATCAAAGTCACCATTACCATACCACTTCCATAGTCACATGATCACAATTTGGGCACTTGGCAACCAGCTTGCATTTACAATGGTTGCAATGTCTTGAGGTACTGTGATCACAATTTGTGACTTTCTAAGTGGCTTCCAACAGAATAACAGAGTTGGGAGGGACCTTGTAGGTCATCTACATAAACCCCATCCAAGCAGGTGATCTTAGACCATTTCTAGCAGCACCAGATATGTTTCAAGTAGTGGGTTTTCTTGAGCTGCCCCTTATTGGACAATCTTTCAAAAGGAAATTTTGGGACACTGTGATCAAATATATCACTGAATAGGTGTGCCCACTGGCATTATTACAGAATGAACTCTTCCATTCCCCCCCCACCTAAAATATTAACTCAAATGTGCCATTACTTCTGCATCAAACAACAACTAACACTTCTTCTTGATTGCTGTCTTCAAATCAGCATTTATCTTGCTTAGCTTATTTTGGTTATCACATTTTTCTCTATAATTATATGGAACATATATAGGAATACAGCAAAGTGTTTTGTGTTGCTAAAAGGCATGTGACATGTTAACATATTCCTGTACCATAGATAGGTTGAATGTTCATCTGATCAAATGTCTGTGTGTGTGTGTGTGTGTGTGTGTGTTATATTTAAATTTCACAATTTTTCCAAAGGAAGACAGTGGCAGATGATTCCCTAGCCCTTAAGACAGCAACTAAATAATCACCTTTGTGGACCTAAACAGGCATTGAATCTAGGAGCTCAGTCCATAAGGGTGTCCAAAATGTTAGTACAGTTATTACATGTGTGAAGAGTCCAGGCTGTAACTGTCCCTGCAGTCTGCAGGGACAGTTTTCATCTTTAAGGAACTGATCAACATGTTTATTATTAGAGAATAGGGTTTTTTTGGCAAGCTGGAAAAAATAGAATCTATTTCATTATGCCTGCTGAATTTTAACTGAAGTAATCTGTTACAAACATCAATAGAAAAATCTAAATAAATTCTCTTTTCAAATTCTGTTCATCCCAGCCTTGAACTCATTATGTTACATCTGTAGATCATTTCACATGATTTCTGACTTGTGCAAAGACTATTTGAAGTGGTCAGCTTGCTGGACACATATCACTTAGGGCAGTATTAATAATCAGTTCAAATATAATCCCAAAAGCGGTTGGAGTATTTTTGAGCTTCCCAACTAACTATTTATTGGACTCTTGACTATAATCTATAAAGCCAATAGAAGTGGGGGACATGATAAGAGTAAGTTGAAAGAGGAAGGGCTTAGAATAAAATACAATAACAGAGTTGGAAGGGACCTTGTAGGTCTTCTAGTCCAACCCCCTGCCTAGGCAGGAAATCCTACACCACTTCAGACAAATGGTTATCCAACTTCTTCTTAAAAATTTCCAGTGTTGGAGCATTCAAAACTTCTGGAGGCAAGTTGTTCCATTAATTAATTGTCTTAACTGTCAGGAAATTTCTCCTCAATTCCAAGTTGCTCCTCTCCTTGATTAGTTTCCACCCATTGTTTCTTGTCCTGGCCTCAGGTGCTTTGGAAAATAGTTTGCCTGCCTCTTCTTTGTGGCAACCCCTGAGATATTGGAACACTGCTATCATGTCTCCCCTAGTCCTTCTTTTCATTAAACTAGACATACCCAGTTCCTGTAACCATTCTTCATATGTTTTAGCCTCCAGTCCCCTAATCCTCTTTGTTGCTCTTCTCTGTACTCTTTTTAGAGTCTCCACATCTTTTTTACATC